>NC_079213.1:104571404-104623904 GCF_029633865.1 Lampris incognitus
TTCTTCGCGAACCTTTGAGTCGCAGTGAGTATTTATGGATGGTTGTAATTGACATCTTAATGTGCTGCGTTACTGCGTGGAGATGGAAAGAGCTCCGCTTGCCTCGTGTGAGACACGGCACGAGAAAGTAACGCGTGTCCGTGTCCTCGTCGCAAAGAGCCACGGCGTGACGGCGCTGCTAAGTGACGTCACCAGAGCTGCCCGCCACTTAAAATGAACACTCAGTCATTATGAAGATGAACCTGAAATATGAATTGTTTGTATCGCAGTGTTTGGATATTGCAGTTTTATTTATTTATTTGTGTGTATGTTAGACGTCTGTTCTGAAAATAAATGTCTAATTTAAGAATATTTCAAGATGTCAATGTAAAAAAAACAAAAACCAAACAAAAAAACTTGTTACATAGTCAAATGACCACCAAACGGCAAACATGGCACAGTAATTACATCACATCGTCATTAACAAATCAGTTGGACGACAACATCCAAATTACACATAGTATATTTATGACGGCCTTGTGTGCAGCACACAGCACGTGGAGCCTCTGCACGGTCACCTTGTTATACAATAAAATACACGTTATTCGTTCTGTACAAATAAAAACAAGTCCCGAGATATTTACGACATCGCTTCTGCACAAAAACCGACCTGTGAGTTGAGCAGGGAGAGCAGCTTATTATACCAGTGGCCAGCAAACCGCTGCTGCTGTTTGCAGCTTTCGTCCCTTTTCTGTCAAGCACATTTGCCCTAACAAAGTTTGACATTCATGAGATTTGCGGCGAGGCAAGTGACGCACGCTCAACCCGGGCGAGCCGTTCTGCTTGTGTCTGCTTGTTGCCTGTGGTTGACCAAAAGAATCCTTTTGCAAGCCGAGGGAGGGAGAAGACCATGTTCTGACTCATCAGATCCCGGCAGCCTTGCTCGTGGGCATCTAACTAAATCAAAAGCTGCGCGGCGTTGCGGTGGGAGTTGCAAAATTAGGCAAGTTCAAGTTCATGATACACTGACAAATATACAAAACAGTAAATCATGCAACATGCACGGCACACTGCACAGTGCATGCAGGGCACACTGCACAGTGCATGCAGGCATCATCTTTCACCTCTCGGGCTGCTTTGCATTAGTTAGGTAGTGAGGGTGGGCATTAGCTTGAGCGTGTGTGAGTGTGATTTGCCCCAGCGGGGGCAGAAAGTGTGTGAAGCTGTTTGTGATGACACCCTGAGGTAGCCCGGCACAGTTTGGCAAGACTGTATAGGGCTGTTACAAAACACACACACGCACTCACACACACACACACACACACACACACACACACACACACACACACACACACACACACACACACACACACACACCTGCCTCTAAATTAAAGAGATTACATTACGTATAAAATAAATCATTTGCCAAACAACGCCTTTGGCTACATACTAGACTTTTAAAAGGTAGGCTGCTGCCATTTTATATAATGGCATGCTATCAATCATGTCGTAAGCCGATGCCAGTTGTTGTTTTCCAAACGACGTCTCTCACTCTGGAGCCAGGCTCCCTCCAGCCCGGCTGTAAACCGCAGAAATTAAAACTAATTTGAGTAAAAGCCTCCACCAATCACACACGAGCCGTCGTAAACAAATTAGCCGAACTGCTTTTCTCACCTCGTTGGCTCGCGACCAACACAAACTGATCCCGGGGGCGAGCCGAGAGCAACGCTTGCGGGGTCAAGTCAGAAAATTAACAAAATGTCGCCTATCTTTGTCGTTGGCCTGTTGACAAAACGAGGCCTTGGCAGGATAAATACTTCAAACCAATTTGTTGGCTGATCAAATACAAAGAGGACCGGCTCATTACACCACGGCTTTCTAACGGGACGGATCTGCTCGGCAGTCAGCAAGCTAACCCAGACAGCAAGCTAACCCAGACAGCAAGCTAACCCAGTCAGCAAGCCAACCCAGACAGCAAGCTAACCCAGAAAGCAAGCTAACCCAGACAGTAAGCTAACCCAGACAGTAAGCTAACCCAGACAGTAAGCTAACCCAGACAGCAAGCTAACCCAGACAGCAAGCTAACCCAGACAGCAAGCTAACCCAGTCAGCAAGCCAACCCAGACAGCAAGCTAACCCAGAAAGCAAGCTAACCCAGACAGCAAGCTAACCCAGACAGTAAGCTAACCCAGACAGCAAGCTAACCCAGACAGCAAGCTAACCCAGACAGCAAGCTAACCCAGACAGCAAGCTAACCCAGTCAGCAAGCCAACCCAGACAGCAAGCTAACCCAGAAAGCAAGCTAACCCAGACAGTAAGCTAACCCAGACAGCAAGCTAACCCAGACAGCAAGCTAACCCAGACAGCAAGCTAACCCCACCTCAAGGCCTTTACTCTGCCCAGCCTATCAGCTTATTCTCTCTTTTGTGCCTGTCCCATCTCGTATTTCTATTTAGTCCCCGTTTTAGCTTTTTAAGTTTAATGTCATTTTCAACTCACTTTGTAAAACTTGTTTTGAAAGGCCTGACCCCCCCCCCCCCAAAAACAACTCGTATCATCATCATCATTATTATTATTATTACTGATATGATGTTTCCTAAACATAGAAAGCACAAAATCCCTGTATGATACGGGGAGACCATCTGCAGGTTTTAAGGTTGGACACCCTCCCCACATGTGATCGCGTCACCTTACGTTTAAAAAAAAAACAACAATCTTTTTTTTTTGTGTGTGTGTGACCGAAAAGCAATTTGGAAGCTTTGCTGGGCTTTCACAATGAGGTCAACACGCCATCTGTAAATCCAAAGTAAAGCAACGCAGCTGTGAGACGCGGCCAGGCCCCCCAGCTAATGCTAAGTGACAGGCACTTTGGAAATGAAGCACTTTGATTGCCGTGCTATTACATACTTGACGGTGCAATGGGAAATTAGAGGGGTGGACACCGTGTGACGAATATGTTTCTCAATGTGAGACGACCCGGGGCCGGGGGCCGTAATCACAGTGCATGGGTGACCTACACTTTGACTTGTTTTTTTACCCTGAAACTCATTTAATCAGCGGTGCATTCATGTCCTCGTCCAGTTAATGACAAGACGGATTCAACTTTCGGGGCTTTCTACACCTGGATTATTGACTATGCGTCAAGACGTTGGTGAAAAGACCTCGGGTGGGGCACCCCGGTGGCTCACCTGGTACAGCATGTACCACATAAGGCTGAGTCCTTACCGGAGTGGCCTGGGTTCAAATCCGGCCCGGGCCCTTTGCTGCACGCCCTCCCCTGTGTCTCTCAACTATCATTGTTGTATTCTGTAAATTGAGAGAGATCCCTCCTCTGTTGCTCTCCTCTCTCCCTGAGGGTTCTTCCCATTTTTTCTCCCTGTTAAAGGGTTTTTTTTTTAGGGAGTTGCTCCTTATCCGATACGAGGGTCTAACGACGGGATGTTGTGTTGCTGTAAAGCAACTTGAGGCAAATGTGTGATATTGGGCTATACAAATAACACTGACTTGACTTGACTGTCAAATAAAGGCAGAAAATGCCCCCCCACAATAAAAAAAAAATCTAAATTTTTTTTAAAAAAAGACCTCGGGTGATATGTGGCGACACCACGTGGTCGTATTTGGCAATTACACCTCAGTACCAAAAGCCCGATTGTTGACAATCAATCAATCAATCAATCAAGGTGCATTTTATATAGCGCTTTTCTAGCCGCAACAGCCACTCAAAACGCTTTACATAAACACATAAATAAAAACAAAAACAATTATAAGCAATACAGCACGGGACAATGAAAAAAAAAATTAAATGCAGTGACAGTGAGTATGCATTTGCCCTGCAGAGGTTAAAGTTGCTATGTGTAATGCAATGGTTTTCTTGAAGCATTACAGAATTAGTTAATATGACAGGGAGAAAGTGAATGACACCCTCCTCTCCAGATATGTGCATTCGAAAACTGCAGGTGCCAGGTAGGCTGCGTCTGTTCGATGCTCTGCTCCTCAAGAGCTCGGCTCGCCCCCCTCAGCAAACTACACAGCGACAGCGGCAAACAATACTGACGGAGGGTGTTCGACACTAGCAGAGCTCGGCTGTGTGTCCCTAACCTTTCTCATTTGAATTTGTCTCGCCTCCTTTGCTTTGACGTTGTTATGCACATCGTCGAATGACAAAGGCTGGGACTCTAGAGGAGTTTAAAAGTGCATCAGAAGGGTGAGAATTCATGAAAAGGTGAGTATAAACAAGAGTAAAGCAGCTCATTTGAGTCAGTTATATGCACTTTGGCTACACAGAATACTTATGGTTTGTTGCAAAGAGTTCTTTCACAGAGGAAGTGGCATTTTGCTTCTGCCAACACACGTCCGTACCCCGCTTTGGTAACTCGTCCTCCATCGAACGCCTTCCCTCGTCTGGCTTGGTTTCTGAAATCTACCGCCTCTTCTTCCTCTTGCTGTTTTTCTTGTTCAGAATGCGCCTCAATGAGCTGCTCATGTAGTAAGGCCGGGCGAAGGAGCCGCTGTTCGTCTCCAGATCCACCACTGAGGGGCAGTAGTAGCGTGTTCATGTCAAAAGAAGCAATTGAACAAATTAATAACGAGAACGTCAACCAGGGCAACAAAGTGAGATCGCCATCTGACCGCCTTGGCTGCATATCAGTTAAAACCCGGAATCACACGCCATCGCCTGGATAATCCACCGCACCACAGTTTAGCCATTTATATTTATTCAAAAAAGGATTCACATTTTGCATTGAATTTCATTGATAAAAAAAGACTGCTATACAAAAAAAACACTGCATTACCTCCAGACAGTTGTGTGTAATATACTCAGTATTAAAAACAACACGACATCTGAAACCATTCAATAGAAAATTTACCAAAAATGGCTTTGACATCCTTTTTATAAACTGTATCTCAAAAGGTTCCCGGTGAGAGGTCAAAAACCATAGAATAAGAGAAACATCATCCCTCTTTTCACAACTAGGCACATAAACTAGTGACTGCATTCAGAAGTTTCCTGAAGGTCATCGGGCTCTGTTCAAATTTTATCCTTAGCAAAAGCATAAAAAGTGTTTCAAAGTCTTGACCTCCGATAAAATATCTCAGTCTCTTATAATACAGTACATCAATAACTATATGGTAACTTCATAAACGCCTGTGAGCGACCTTATTTAATTGGTGTAAAAGAAGTAAAACCTGCCATCCTATCTGCAGAATTGCACGGCCACCTTTTTTTCTCGATTTGTGTTAGTGTAAATATGGCAGGTCAAAGAAAGCCTGTCAAACCAACGGCAAACATACAGAGCCAATAACGTAATCATGCTAGACGGACGCCATCCGTTGTTTCTTTTCCCAAACATGAAAGTGCCAAAAAAGACATGATTTTACACGACGTGACCGAAGTGCCACACAATAACACCCATAAACCGCTTTTGTTTTTGTCTTTTCTTTTTTTTTTTTTAAGTCCACAGTCTTGTCGTGTCCCTGTATTGTGCCACAGTCCTTCTGAGGCATCTGTACATTTTAGGTCCTGACGTGAGCGGGGGTGTTTCAAATGCCTTCATCGAGTCCATTTTTGAAATGCACGCTTCTCAGCGAGGCAGAGATCAGTGGAAATCAAACCAGAAGGAGAAAGAAAAGATACACGGCAATAGGAAGGCAAAGTGCACAGAGCTGGCTCAAGACAGGAAGTGAACAGAGCTAACCTTTTTCTCGACAACCCATGTCGCCGTCCACAAGAAACGAGAAAAAAAAACATGCCCCCGTCATGTCCAGATCATCCTCGGACCTTCATTTTAGTCTCTTTTGGAAAGAATCTGGATTGGATTGGACTAGACACGACCGGATCCCCCACCCACTTCCTCAAATACATGGACGTACAGACAAGGTGGGGAGGGTGTCAGCGTTACGGGTTAGTGCAGGAGGTCCATGGCTCAAGAGCCGGCGCACAACTTGGCACCCTGTTCTTTGCCCAGGATCTTGTGCAGACTGGGAGACATATAGTAAGGCCTGGAGGAGGAGCCGTCATTCCTCTCCAGGTCTTCACCTGGCTCGGGAACAAGCAGGAAGAGGAGGAAGAGGAAGAGGAGGAGGAAGAAGAAGAAGTAGACAGCCCACAGTGCATGTAGAGAAGAGATAGATGAGAGCAGAAAATTAGCAGAGATACATAATGTGGGAGGTCGAGCAGGAATTAAAGAAGTGTTAGAAAACAGTTGAATAGAAAGCAATCAGTTTAGTTGGTAGTCAGACCTGAAGGGGAAATGTGCTAAACGCTGACCATAGCTTGGACTTCCATATGTAAAGGGGATTTTTTTTTTTAGCCATGTAGCAACTGTAAGTCCAGATAGTCTTGAGTTAATATGCCGTTTAACAAACTGGCACATTAATCTACCGCTGGCATCCGGTGCCCATTGCCATCACTATAAGTTTGAATTCATACATTTTAAGTCTTCATTCAGCCTCACTTGGACAGGGTGGATTTGCATAGATATGTTTTAATGTACCTCAGTGCAACGGTCTATGACAGAATAACTCAACGGCGTGAATAATGTCTAGCCAAGAGTCGCTGTGTCGTATTTCTGTGCAACTGTAAACTTTTTACCCTTTTCTATATAAATAGATCAAGGCATTCATCTTGATATTGTAAACCTACTGTCACTTACAACCTCTTAATATTAAGAGATCAAACTGACATTATTTAACACTTATAATAATGCTACACGCAGAGAAATCAGAAGAGCAGAAGCAGCTACTTACAGAAGCAAAGGAACAACGTATCCACACACATGGCGTAGACGTTAAAAAAGCCATGTGCTATTAGGTAGGATCCAAATATCACCGTCTATGAAGAAAAAACAAACAATCAGTATTCAGCGTACGCTTTTAGAGCCTTGCAAACTTTTACAATTTGATGTATATCTGAACGAAACAGAACAATCAGGTGGGATTTTGTGATGGGGGTTTGGCCTTTTTAAAAGAATGTGGACATCGATACACTATTGGCTAGCTTCAATATGGCGGTAGAAAACCCCTAGTTTTCTCTCGGTCTCGTTCCCATTCAATGAACATCTTAGTGAGAACACGCCCGCAAGTGCAGGAAGATGCAATGAAAAAAGATTATTATATTTGCCAAAACAAGCAAAACATTATTCATATAAACTATAAATTTGTGTATGATTTCTAGAATATAGCGTTAACAAGAGGTAATTAAGATCAGATCAAAAGAGGCAACAAGAATGAAAATAGTTTTCATGTCACTGGATCTTTAAAGCTAGTGTAACCGGTTATTTTCTTGCCCGGTGCGGGATTCGATACGGGGTGTACTGCACCACAAGGCGACATCACTAACCGCTCGGCTAAAGGGTCAGACCCGTTAATTAGGGGCTAATGTGTCTTATTAGTAGTTTACAGTCGTCACCCTCCCCGGAAGCGCACCCTCGCGCTTTGTCATTCCGGCGCTCCGAAGAGACTTCTGAGGATCTGCACACTTCCGGATCCCACCGCTGCCACCAATGTAACCGGTTATTTTCTTGCCCGGTGCGGGATTCGATACAGGGTATACTGCACCACAAGGCGACGTCACTAACCGCTCGGCTAAAGGGTCAGACCCGTTAGCTAGGGGGCTAACGTGTCTTATTAGTAGTTTACACTAGAATGCAGGACTTTTACATATAAATGAACGTCTGTTACATTCATGTCCTTGCCAGACGAGTTCACACGATGCTGACTAAGCCTGTCACCACCAGGTACATCTCTCCGTATTTTGCAACGTACCGGAGTTCCCAATCTGGGGCGACATTCCCGCACTAGAACACCGGAAGTTATGCGTTTTACGTCAACCAGCAACGGCTTTCTGACAGAAAGCTTCCGCGATTCGAAGCTTTCCGGCAGAAAAACCTAAGAAGCATTCAAGAAAAGTTTCTGAGGCTGCAGAAAGAAAATAAACTCGCCGTACAGAGGAAGGATCAAAGTAAATAAAAAAAAGAAAGAAAGCAACTGAAAGCAGGGACAAACACAGATAACCACTGGTGTAGCGTTTCCTTGTTGGAGTGCGATAAACGAAGAGAAGTAATTACTCTCACTGCCAGAGGGGGGAGACAAAAATTCCACACTGTAGCTTTCAGGTATCGGTTACGACTTTTAAAAAACACTTTCATTCCTTACCAGTAGGGGGACCCAGTAGTAGTTCAGGGATGGCACCTCCTCTTGAATGACTGGTATCTTACGAGTGAAGAAGAAAAATGCAAGCACGCCTGGAAAACATTTAAGATGAAGTTTGCAAAGGGGGGGGGGAAACAACAAATAAACACACCCCACACTAATCGTCACCGACTGTGCCACATAAAACTCACCAACACTCCCTGAAATAAGCAGTTTTCCCAAGAAGAGCAGAAAGTCTGTCACCTTGTCCAAAACAGCCACCCTACAGAAGAACCAGAGCGAAGGAGAAGAAGACCAGCCACCCAGAGAGAGGTAGAAAGCCCCATCAGATACCAAGAGACAGACCTTGAGACAGACTGAACAGGAGATTCACCAGCGTGGGACAAACACCCATCACATTTTCATGAATTTAACTTGCCAACGATCTTTAATGGAAATAAATATGTTTTGTTATAACAGCCAATTAGCCTAATGTAACCATCTATTTTGTATTTTTCATGGGCATGTTATGTTATCAACATCTGCTTTTACTAATTTACAGAATATGCCAAAACACTCCTCAAACCATAAACCAGAGTGAGCATTCACACTGAGGACCAATTCAAACAACAAGTTACTGTGTTACTCCATGTCCCGACTAGTGCTGGACAAAACGGAAAATATTACCACGATCATCACAGGAAACGTTACACCATATCAATACATATATACCATGTTAACTGCTGATATTTGCAAATTTCCATGTATAAGAATCCAGCTGAGGTTCATCACATGGAACTGTTTGGTAATGTCATGTGTAACATCAAACCAAAACTAGTTTTCAAATAATATTCCTTCAAATATTTCAGACTTCATTTGTTGAAAAGTTTGGGGTGAGAGATTCTTGTTATCAGCAATTTATACAACAAAATTGTGTATCACGATATGACACTAAACAATAACTTTGAACTATTAACCAGCCCTAGTCCTGATCCAACGTACCCGGCTGTTTTAGGGGTCATCATAGAGGACATCAGGCTACACCGTCATTGTTCAGCCATCTCATATTTGAATTTTGGGCTATTTCCATTACCATTAATGACGTTTTAACTCCCTATGAGCCAAAACGCACCCTGACATCATCACATAGGGCCTCTCTGGCAGATCTCCCAGAGGTCAGACCAGCAAACTCAGTGGTGTGTTTCAAATATCTTCTAAAATCTGACTTTTTTAGAATTGCTTTTACTCTTTGGTATGGTCTTCAGCTCGGTCGTGCCGATGTTCTTCACTATTTGTCTATTTGTGTAATTTGCTCTTATGATTTTGTTTATTATTTGGTTGTCTGCATTCATTTATGCGAAGCACTGCAACCTTTTGTTTTGATAAATAAATATAAAGGTATAAATAAAGGTTATTATTATTAATATTGTTGTTATTAATGTTGTTTTGTTTTGTTGTAGTTAGTATTAATACTGTTATTGTTATTCCATTCCATTATCCAAGCAGCTTGCCCCAATTGGGGTCACAGGATGTTGGAGCCGATCCCAGCAGACACTGGGCGGCAGACGGGGAGATACCCTCGACAGGCCGCCAGTCCATATTATTATCATTATTATTATTATTATTATCATTATTACATACACTAAGCGACTTTAATGCCCATATTTGCAAACTCACAGGCGTATAGGTGAAGCACATTCGAAGGACATACCTCACAACATTTCGCATCAAGAGGAAGAACGCATCCTTGGCTGAGGTGCAGAAGTTCTTCCCATATATTGCTATCTATTGGGTGGGTGGTGGGGGCCAAAAAAAAAAAAGGGAGAAAAAAGAAATGTCAATAGTTGCACAAAGTCTGTTGCGGTCGGTAGGATGATTTAGCACCGAGCCACAAGCCAGGTCTATTAAACCAGTTTAACTGCTAACCGACACTGGCGAGGACTCGTTAAAAAATGTTGGCACCAAAGCCGTGTCATTACTCACCATGATGTATGCATTCCTGTTCATGAACTTGATGAAATGCTCCAAGCACCAGAAGCAGCACTTGAGGCAGCAAAGCAGAAATCGAACAAATGCATTGTGAGCACCTGTGAACATACACATACCGTCAATACCACCAGCGTCATCAGCATTACTGCTGCAAAGTTGGTCGATACTTCTTTCTTTATTTCAACCAATATTTTCATTTGAGCTTTGTCAATTTTACATTGCACTGGCAACTATAATAGAGTTGTGTTTAGTTTATAAACCCCCAACCCATCCTAATACACATCTTCAAAGACACAGCAAACATAAACAAAGATACATTTAGGACTTAATAAATAAAAACATACAAGGAAAAAGAAGGGTTGTTAAAACAGACAATTAGTTGCCTTTACACTGAGTGCTTCACGACCTGTACTGCATGGTGGGCCAGTTTCTGTCTCAATGAATTTACCAACCACCGTTCCGCTGGCGATATTAGAGAGTATAGATTATTGACTATTGTAGACTGTTTTCTTCTCTCACGTCTTTTCTCTCTCTCTGAATGTCTCCTCCTTTCTCTTCATCTGTGTGTGTGAATGGTGTGATGCGAGTCTCCCTTGTGTGCACATGCAGTCTGTCCTCCTCCCAGGTCTCCATGGTGACAATGGTCGCCACCTGGACACTGCTTGGCATCCTCCTCATCACATTTGTTACATAAATCCGTATAATTGTTATCCTGTTTCAATGTTATATTCTTCTCTCACTGCCATATATGATTAATGTTTTCTCTTGTCTCCTCTCCCACGTATATGAATGGTGTGATGTGAGTCTCCCCTGTGTGCATGTGTAGTCTGTCCTCCTGTCAGGTCCACATGATGCTGGTGGTCATGTGGCTAAGGTCCTAGGCTGTTCTGGTGGCATCTGGACACTGCTTGGTGTCCTCCTCATCATATTTTTCATATACAATTCCATTATAATTCTGTCATCCTCTTCCAATGTTGTATTCTGTAAGTTGTGTTTTATTCTGTACACACAATGAGCAAAGCATAACTTTGAATTTGGTTTGAAAGTTTGTCATTGCAATTCCTACTGATTGCCTATAGAGGTCACTAGGGAAATAAAATGACTGATTATATCAATCAATAACGTTATTATGGCTCTTATTAAAGGAAAGGGTTACATTTTACAATAAGGGGACATTAATTAACCAGTAATAAGTATTAACTAATACTTTAACAGTTAACTAATGTGTCTAGTAATCATTTACTAATATTAGTGAGTACCTTAATTAACCTGTAAATCCTTAATAAATATTAACAAGAGAAGTTTGTTAACAGTTACTTTATGCTTATTAGGATTAGGGTTATCTAATGCTTATTACTATATTAACTAATGTTAGGGTTCATTAACTGTTAATTGACTGTTAGTTAATGCTCATTATTGAATTAGCCCATGTTAATAAATATACCCTTACTGTAAAGAGCTATGAAGGAAAGGCAGACCCATGGTAAAATACAGTAAGGAAGATTGCTGATGATTTAAAATAATTTATTCTGTAACCTCTGATTTGGAGAGGTAACAGAGAGTAAAGAATCTGTACATATTAGAAATGGGCACAGGATGAAGGCCTTCTGATAAATTTGCACCACTTTATCCCTCTGGAAGTCTGAACTAGTCTCTCACATTGATTTTTGTGCACAGACGGGCTGGTGGGGCAGACATGATGAGACAGAGATAGTGAAACCTAAATCCAGCCATGATCTCAGGAGAGGAGGCTTCTCAATAGCCTGGTTAGCCTTGGCCAGATGGAGAAGGCTGCTGCGTGTTCTTGGATAGGCTTTTTCCATTTATTGGCGCATCCAGATCGACAAACCTCTTAAAATACAGTCATGCACCTGCTCTTGTTCAGACGTCCTTCATCAGACATCACTAATCTGTCAGTCGACACCATCACCTTCATCATCAAAGAACATGTGGTGAAACACTCGTGGAATTTGTGGAGCAAGGAACATTCAAGGTCAACATCTGAGAGTTGTAGTATACACTGATTTGAGAAGAGGTACTTCATCCCCCACTCCAAAGACAAAGAATGGTAAAAAGACTGAAATGGTGGACAATAACTACTTAGTTACTATTATAGATAAGATAACAAATGTTGAGTTAAACAGAGTCAATTTGCAGAACGGGACATGAAAGATTGCACATCCTGTGACAGATGTACAATCTTTCAGGGATATTTTTTGTTTTTAAAGAGTTTTTGGAGGATTTTAGCATTTACTAGAAAGGACAGACAGAAAGGGAACACAGAGTGAAGATAGAAGGGGGACGCGACGTTCAGACCTGATCCTGATACTTTGTCTACCACCGCGTTCGTTCTGCTTGCACATGAACACAAAGTTTGCCTGTTTTCTGACTTGTTCTTTATTGTTCTTTACATCTTCTTTACACCTTAATTCCCCTATTCATTGCCTCTTGATGATCTATGACACACCTACACTCAATGCACTCAACTTGACATGCACTCTTGGTTATGATTCTGCTTCCAGTGCGGGAAGATGGTGGCGCGAATTCACGTTTGCAGCGGCCTCACCCAGTGCCGGTGTGGGAAGGTGGCGGTGCAAACTTGCGTTTGCGGCAGCCTCACCCAGTACCGTCCATGCAGTGTCTTTGTCCACGTCTGCGTCTAAGTTTGTGTCTTTGTTTGACGCCTGGGAGAGCTGGCGCTGGATCGGCTGGGAGAGCTTGGTCTGCTGAACCCTGTGGGCCCAGAGACCACGGCCCTGCTTGGAGCTGCGCCCGAAGAGAAAACACTGAGAGTGGTCTGACAGGATGCGGAAGCGGGGCAGGCTAAGCTAACTGCTAGCCCATGCAGACCGGCAGTTCGGACAGTCATCCTGGCGTTCACTCTCTTGGACAGTGAATTTTTTATTGATATGTTGGATATATGTGTTTTTGTAGTTTTTTCTCATTTGGATATATGTGTTCTTGTGTTGCACTGCTGTGGGCTGGGGCAAACGATATTTCATGTACACAAGTGCATGAAATGAAATGACCATTAAATGTTCAGGATTCCTGATCACGTGATTACTATGTAGCAACTGTGCTACTACTACTTCATATTGTGCTACTTATGATGATTACTACTATGATGACTACAATTACTATGTAGCACTCTATGATGCCAGCTGGTAACATTCAAATTAATCTGCTAATTGCTGACTCTGTTATGAATGGCACTTGCCAAACAGTAAATGTAACTGATCCTACACAGTATGCAGTGAACTAGTTGAGACACCAGGACACCCCAGGCTCTGTGTTTTATAACCTACACAGCAAGATGGCAGTAATGGTTTACAGGTCATTAACTGAATCAGTGCAAACCTTCTCTATGGTTGCATGGTTCGGTAACTTGAAAGAACAAAACAGAAACAGCAAACACAACAGTGAGAATGGCCGGTACCATGCCCCCTACAGGATGTAAACACTAGAACCAGGCTGTGTTTGCTGTGCAGACATCAGTAAGAAATGTCACTAGTCATTTTGCCTCTGACACGTTCCTTCACACAGACTATTTGCACATTTGCATATAGGTATTTATCACAGTATACATTTGGTATTGTCCACTGATTTTTTTTAAAATCCCCCCCCCCTTTTTCTCCCCAATTGCACTTGGCCAATTATCCCACTCTTCCAAGCCATCCCGATCGCTGCTCCACCCCCTCTGCCGATCCGGGGAGGGCTGCAGACTACCACATGTCTCCTCCGATACATGTGGAGTCCCCAGCCACTTCTTTTCATCTGACAGTGAGGAGTTTCACCAGGGGGACGTAGTGCATGGGAGGATCACGCTATTCCCCCCCGAACAGGTGCCTCGACTGACTAGAGGAGGCGCTAGTGCAGCGGCCAGGACACATACCCACATCCGGCTTCCCACCTGCAGACACAGCCAATTGTGCCTGTAGGGACACCTGACCAAGCTGGAGGTAACACAGGGCTTTGAACCGGCGATCCCCGTGTTGGTAGGCAACGGAATAGACCGCTATGCCACCCGGATGCCCTAACTTTTTAATTTCTATTCCTATTTACTTGTTCTACTTTTGCTGCACAGCTTTGGAGTTTGCCAAATAAGCATTTCACTGCTCATTGTACTTGTACGTGAAGTATGTGACAAATAAACCTTTGAATCTTTGAATGAAGGTGAACGACAGAGCCATCAGACTGATATCTTCATGAAAAAAGTGCTTTATAAAGCCAGGTCTGTTTGCTGTCCCAGCCATGTTGTAACTTTGTAGGACAACATTGGCCACAAGATGGCAGATGGTTCACACCTCAAAATCCCCATTGTATTTTCCCATTGGACAAAAAGACAACGCTGCCAAAATGAGACCTGTATTTCACAACATATTAAGTTACCTTTTGATTTTGTTCTACAAGCCAAATGCTGTATTATGGCCGCAGTCTTATGAATTTTAAAGCAGTAATTACTCACAAGGGTAATGTTGCTAATGTAGCGAGAATTCAGGGGACAGCCGGGAATCGAACCTGGGTTCCCCGCACCACGGGTAACTAAGCTAACCTGTCAACTAAAGGGTCGGACCCGTTAGCCAAGGCTAGCGAGACTAGTCATCTGTGGTTGTTACACTGTTATACCAGTATAATGGCTGGCTGGGTCGCTGTATTGGCAAAATATGGTAAAACTCTTGACAGTTATGATCATGTTAGTGATGCGATTGAATTATTGCTTCAAAATTCATATGCATGCTATCATCAGCTAGCACTTAACTAATAAAAGTTAGGTCAGGGGCTTCTCTGTGTCAGTCACAGACAATATCTGAAGGGACTTTGTTTTTTGTTTTTTTGGAACCCCCCCTTTTTTTCTCCCCAATTGTACTTGGCTAATTACCCCACTCTTCCGAGCCGTCCCGGTCACTGCTCCACCCCCTCTGCCGATCTGGGGAGAGCTGCAGACTACCACATGCCTCTTCAGGCACATGTGGAGTCACCAGCTGCTTCTTTTCACCTGACAGTGAGGAGTTTCACCAGGGGGACGTGGCCCAGAGGAGGTGCTAGTGCAGCAACCAGGACACATACCCACATCCAGCTTCCCACCCGCAAACACAGCCAATTGTGTGTGTAGTAACACCCAACGAAGCCGGAGGTAACACGGGGATTTGAACTGGCGATCCCCATGTTGCTAGGCAATGGAATAGACCGCTACGCTACCCGAACGCCCCAGGACCTTAGTTTTTCAAATACGGGGCTTGAAACAGTGAACTACAGTGAACATGTGGCTACTGTATGTTACTACAACATGATGTTAAACTGGGAGACACTATAAAAAACAGTTCAGACTATCTCCTACAGTAGTGGTTTTTCAAACTGGTACTTATAGATCCCAAATATGGCTGGTCTTCTATTTTCCTGGGTAATCAATTACATTGATTTATTGTGACACACATTTAAACCATCAGGGGTTCGTTTTAGACTTGGAACAATAGGTGAACATAGCCATACCTACCATTTGGTGGCACTTCCTGACCTATTTGTGAACCATTCTGCAGATAATGAAAACACTCTCTGAACCCCTGGCCACTGTTTGTCAGAACGGGACAGTGCATCAGTGGTAAAGAGGCTAATGGTACACGGTCTTTAGTGTGTCCTTCCAATGTAATGTGTACACCAGTTCAGACGTACCTTTGAGTTTGTGGTCTAGGTACTCTAATACAATTCTAAAGAACTGCACCATAGCCAGGATCAGAGCACCGAAGGCCAGGGAACCTGTATGAAACCTAGACAGACACACACACACACACACACACACACACACACACACACACACACACACACACACACACACACTTTTAGCTAGTCGGTGAACATATCGCCCAAGCTTTAAACACCAATGTGACGTCTTCAACCTCTAAAAATATGAAATTTTGCCTAAAATTCATACCAGCACACAGAAAAAGGATTTGATAACCTAACTTTACAATTTTCTGTGACTTCAATTATATTTCCAGGACACTTGATGATTTTTTTTCTCAATTTTCCAGGTGTTTTCCTTGACTGGACATACTACACTGTTTTCCAGGACACCCTGGGAACCTCAGCACAAGGTGGAACCCCCTCCCCATCCCCATCCAGCTGCTTACCGTATGGCTCTGCTGAAAGAGGAGAAGAGGGGGCAGGCGGGGATGTCGGCAGGCTTCTTCAGGGCCCAGTAGTAGGAAGCGAAGGCGCCAGCCAGCGTGCACTGACCCAGGGCGATGGTGAAGTTGACGAGCCACAGGAAAACCAACAGGTTACACAGTTGGAGGACGAAGATGTAGCGGTGGTAGAGGCTCTCGCCGCCGTAGAAAGCAAACGTGCACTGAGACCCCGGGCACACCTTGGTGACGTTGCTCTGACTGAAGGTCTGGGGGGAGAGGCGCCGTACAGGACATCGTTTGTACCATAGGATAAATGCAAACAACAGTGAAAATGGCATATTTGCAGATGTTCACATGGCCTTGAGTGGTTTTTGTCTTGATGCGTGCTCAATAATCCAGTTAAGGAAATCTCAGAAAGTTGAATCGGTTCATCTGGACACAACATTTAGTGGGAGATACGTTTCATCACTCATCTAAGTGTCCTCTTCAGTCTCCACTGACTGCAGGTATCCCCAACCTTATAAACACCACAACTGCATCACAACCGAAACCAGCGATTGGTTTCATATGCAAATTGCCATGACCATTAACTAGAGTTACAACGGCCATGTGTACTATTCACAGAGGATTTGGGAATGTTTGCAATCACAGCATTGTAAGATGGTGACAGATGTACTCTTAGGCCCCCCCCTCGGTTCAGGGATGGTCGTTCCCTCTTCACATAGATGGTCTCTTCGACTTGCTCCCTATCAAGGATGTGCACATCCTCATCCCTGAAAGAGTGGCCAATGGCCTGTAGATGGGTGTAGACAGTGGAGTCCTGGCCTGATGTGTTAGCTCTCCTGTGTTGTGCCACCCTCTTGGCCAGTGTCTGTTTAGTTTCCCCAATGTAAAAGTCACGGCAATCCTCCTGGCACTTGCTCCGTTTGTGTCAGGGGACCAGATCTTTGGGGTGCACACATTTCTGGTGCAGTGTGTTTGGGGGTTTGAAAGCAACTGAGATGTGGTATTTGGAAAATACTTGTCTCAACTGTTCTGACACTTCTGCCACATATGGAGTCACCACTGGTTTACACTTAGGCAGCTCTTCGATCGGCTGGTGCACTGTTTGGGCGTCTTCCTGGCTTTGACAAACACCCAGTTAGGATAACCACACTTAACCAGGGCCTGTTTAATGTGGGATTTCTCCCCTTCCCCGGCCGCTGTGTCGGTGGGGAGGTTGTCAGCTCAGTGGTACAGCGTCCTGATGACTCCTAGTTTGTGCTCCAGTGGATGATGAGAGTCGAACCTTAAGTACTGATCAGTATGTGTTGGTTTACGGTAAACATCAACAATCAGCCTACCAACACGGGGCTCGCTGGATTGAACCCCCGTGTTACCTCCGGCTTGGTCGGGCATCCCTACAGACACAATTGGCCGTGTCTGTGGATGGGAAGCCGGATGTGGGTACGTGACCTGGTCGCTGCACTAGCGCCTCCTCTGGTCGGTCGGGGCGCCTGCTCGGAGCGGGGAGGGGGAACTAGGGGGACTAGCATGATCCTCCCACGCGCTATGTCCCCCTGGTGAAACTCCTCACTGTCAGGTTAAAAGAAGCGGCTGGCGACTCCACATGTATCGGAGGAGGCGTGTGGTAGTCTGCAGCCCTCTCCGGATTGGCAGAGGGGGTGGAGCAGCTCGGAAGAGTGGGGTAATTGGCCGGATACAATTGGGGAGAAAAAGGGGGGAAGCCCCGCCGCCAAAAAAAGCCTCAACAATCAAATGTCCCCCATCACCAATAGCAATCTGACAGTCCAAGGCTAACCTGTCATTTTTCACATCCTCCCTGGTGAACTCCACCTGCAGTCAGTTGAGACGGACAGTCACTTCGATGAGTGATGAAACGTCTCTCCCACGACATGCGGTGTCCACATGAACTGACTCCACTTTCTTGGACTGAGTGGTTTTTCTTGCTTTTCTTTTTAAATGAAAGTGAGCGGTCCTCTCGACTTTGTCTTATTTTCATTCATTACGACAGAAGGAGAGCTGAGAGGGAAAAAGAGACACCCGGGAGATAAACTTCCGTGTCGAGTCTTTCGGGGGTGGCGGGGACAGTCATATGAACCCAGAGGCGACGGGACAGAAGCACAACGCTCCCTGAGGAAAGTTTTTCAAAATGTGCCAAATCTGCTATTACAGAGAAAAGGATAAAAGAGCCGGCGTATTCCCCTTTTCCATTCATCTCCTTTTCATGCACCTCCGTTTTGCATTATTAATAGACCGTTTCCTCTCAAATGGCTTTGGGTTAATGCTCCAGTTATCCAAGCACATGTGCCTGAATAACACATTAGTCAAATCCTTTTAGGCGCCGGCTGGTTGAAAAGGTTTTGCAGCCCATATAGAATCTCTGTCAAACAAATGTTCATAGCTGCCAACACCGGGTTTGACTGTAATGTTCCTGCCAAACGCCACACCGGGTGAATTGATTAACGAGCCTTTCAACACTGTCCATTACCAACGTCAACACTTCAAAATCAGGAATAAATATTTATGCTGAAGGCTATCGGCACACAAATAACGGCACCGTTCTTGTTGCGATGAAGCATTACATGCATTTAGATGGCGAAAGACGTACGACCGGGTGGTAATTCACAGAGAACATCACGCGGATCGCAGAAATGACGCAGATCTGACAACTAAATCAACAACACCAGCATTTTCCTTTAAAAAACCCCGTCGCACACAATGAGGTAGTCCCAAGACGACTCCTATTTGCAAATCACACCACCACGTGGCGCGGTGGCCCAGCGGTTAGCGCTGTCGCCTCACAGCAAGAAGGTTCAAGCCCCGGGGTTGTCCAACCTTGGGGGTCATCCCAGGTCGTCCTCTGTGTAGAGTTTGCATGTTCTCCCCCGTGTCGACGGCGGGTTTTCTCCGGGGGCTCCGGTTTCCCCCACCATCAAAAAGACATGCATGTTAGGGTTAATACTCCTGTCTGTATCCCTGACCGAGGCACGGCGAGACGAACTGGAGTTGGTCCCCGGGTGCTGCACGGCGGCTGCCCGCTGCTCCTAGCTACACAGCTAGGATGGGTTAAATGCAGAGAGGGATTCCCCCACTTGGATTAAGACAGTACATCAAAATCAAAAATTCAAAGCAGAATAGATTTGCGGAGCGCGGCTAACCTCTGGATCACAGGTGATGTTGGCATACATGCAGTTTGGCTGCGTAGACATGACCTTGTAGACCGCATCACCGGAGGACGCCAAGAAACTGCAGGGAAATCAGTTAAGGGCAACCCAGAGGAGAAAGTGGATTCAGAATCTGTAACTGCTGCTGACTACCAACAAAACGAATTGTAGTTTGCAGATATTAACTGTAGATTTCCACAGTGTCAAGGGTACATCATTAAAATTAAAAGTAAATGTATATCAAAAAGGATGGTCACAGTGTTGTGCTGTCGACATCGTGGTCCCTTTCAGTCACAAACAGGAAGCTTCATGATATGATGGAAAATGGCAGCCACCACTTCAAATACCAAAGTTAGACCCTCCACTGCTGAATGACCTCAGAAGTTGTATGTCTTATAATAAAACTACTACTGACCTCAAGAGGGTAGAACTGCATGATCCCCCCTCCCCTTTTCTACCTGGCCAATCACCCTATTTTAGCCACCCCGGTCGCTGCTCCACCCCCTCTGCTGATCCGCGGAGGGCTGCAGACTACCACATGTCTCCTCCGAAACATGTGGAGTCACCAGCTGCTCTTTTTCACCTGACAGTGAGGAGTTTCACCAGGGGGACGTAACAAGTGGGAGGATCACGCTATTCCCCCCAGTTACCCTCCCCCCCGAACAGGAGCCCCGACTGACCAGAGGAGGCACTAGTGCAGCGACCAGGACACAGACCCACATCCGGCTTCTCAGCCGCACACATGGCCATTTGTGTCTGTAGGGGTGCCCAAACAAGCCGGAGGTAACACGAGGATTCGAACTGACGATCCCCATGTTGGTAGGTAACGGAATAGATCGCTGCGCTACCCGGACACCCTAACACCATATATTCAACAACTGACTTCAGCAGATTATAGTCGTAGACAAGACAACCACACTGGTTGCAACTGCAGTCATAGAGGAACACACACTTGCTGATGAGCTCAGACTTCAGCGGCAAAAATCAAACGTGTGATATTTTTGTGACAGCTCCAGCTGATCGATGGCTTGATCTGTTGAATCTTAACCCCCCATACAATACATCAAGGTGACCTGACCTATTTTGCGCAGACTGGTGCAGACTTCTCACGATGTCGGCACGGGCAAACCAGATCTATAATCAACCTTTTAAACATCAGTTGAAAGGATACACCGCGGTGACGGCCCAGTAGGCTATGCAGATGGCCAGCAGGCAAAAGGTGATAATTGGATAGAAGAGAGTGGACATGATGTAGCCAATGGCCCTGGACATGAGAGAGAGACAGGTTACAGGATCGGCTCCGTCTGAACGCGGATCGCAACGTTTCCAAATTAACTCAAAGGGATTTAACGGCAGGTTAACAAGCGTCCCCCTCCTTATTCACCCACACTTACCTGCTTCCCTCCTTGAGTAATGCAATAGCGATGCGTACCCTCCGCCTCAGGAATATCAGAATGACCACAATGATGACCTCAATCACAGACAGAGAGATCACTACAAAACAGATCGACACCATTAGTCTCGGTGTCCGGAAATACAAATTACGCCACTAGCCTGGAACAACCTTTCAGCCCAGTTTCATCTTTTAGACAGCAACGTTATTTTCGTCCTTTTGCACATTCTTCAAATAAATGGCCTGAAAGTAAAAGAATTTCAAGTTTCTGTCTAATAATTTGGTCCGACTTTATTCGTCCATGCACAAAACCACAAAAACATCCTCACATGCCTGAGCTTGATTTTTTTAAGTGGGTGACAGTGAATAAATAAATGAATATGCATAAGCAAGAAATTGCTAACTGAAATCACAGGTTGGTTTCATTCCATGGCATGCAAATGTCTGTAAAGTTTAGGTTTTGTAGAATTATAAAGCTATGAGTTTTCAAACAATCGTGGTTCTGTAAATCAATGGGAAAATCATGACAAAGAAACTCCCACTGGAACTACCTATGCCATGTGTCTGAGACAACATAAACACTCTGTATCTCTTTTTTTTGGACCCAGCCCCCCTTTTTTTTCTCCCCGATTGTACCTGGCCAATTACCCCACTCTTCCAAGCCGCCCCAGTCACTGCTCCACCCCCTCTGCCGACCCGGAAAGGGGTGCAGACTACCACATGCCTCCTCCGATACATGTGGAGTCACCAGCCGCTTCTGTTCAACAGACAGTGAGGAGTTTCACCAGGGGGACGCAGCACGTGGGAGGATCACGCTATTCCCCCCAGTTCCCCCTTCCCCCCGAACAGGCAGCCCGACCGACCAGAGGAGGCGCTAGTGCAGCAACCAGGACATATACCCACATCTGGCTACCCACCCGCAGACACGGCCAATTCTGTCTGTAGGGATGCCCGAACAAGCCAGAGGTAACACTACCGGTGATCCCTGTGTTGGTAGGCAACAGAATAGACTGCCATGCCACCTGGACACCCGTCATTGCATTACTTGTGTATATTGTGTACTTCTATGTATTTATTTTAACTCTGGCAGCAATCCAACTTTCCCCTCGCAGGACAATAAAAATCTGAATAGAAGGGAGTTGAGTTGAACTGAACCGAACGAACTGAACCGAATTGTAAACCGTGCATCCAAGAAATGGCGCGTATCATAATTCAATCCCAAGACTACAAATTATGGCAAATGTGATGTGTTATCTGAATGGAGAGGAAAGGTGTGGAGACAGATGGCCACATACTGAAGACCAGCCAAGTCTGGCTGAGCTGGAGGTAAACCCTGAAGTCCGTCTGGAAACCGATGTCTGATATGGTGACGTCAGCATCCGGTTTTCCTCTCAGTGTACTAAACTCCCAGTAACAGTGCCAGATACCTGACAGAAAGAGAGAGATACACAAAACAATGGACAAAAGAAAGCACGTGGAAGAAAAAAAGAGCACACGAGGGAAAGAAAACATAAAACCGAGAATGAAATCAAGGAAAAAAAGATGTGACTGGTTTTAATCTGAACCGTTTATAATGATGATACAGCAGACGGCAGAAGTGACGGTGCCGCCTGACGAGAGTTCGGCGTTAGTGACTGTGGGCAGTTTCTACTTAAACACTGTTTGTTGTGGATTAAGTACGCGATGATTAAGGCTCATGTGGGCAACTTTATAACACATGTACTCACCGTAGCCCACGGCAATAATGACTCCAAAGATGATGAGCCACAGCAGCACGCCGGCGGTGAACCGCAGCAGCAGGATGAAGACTAGACTGACCACCATGGTTATCACCAGCCCACTGAGAGGAGACCACCACACACAGACCAGTGACCACCGGGTGTACACAAACACATGGCTTAAACAGCATCTCCAAACAAGACCTACTTTTTAACTGCCTAGTGAGTACTGATGTTGGGGAAACAATGTTGGATCATTTCCTTTGATTAAAAAGTCAAGTTTATTTTTATAGTCCTAAAATCAGTTACCACATTCACATCACAATGACATTACTTTCTCAGTTACAGATACAACAAAACAGGGCGGCTTCCCATCTGGTGCTGCAATGTCCTGATGTGACTGCCAGTTTGGCGTTTGGTGCTCAAAGTCAGTTAAAGCAATAGCTGAGATTTATTTGCAGGTGCCATTTGATCCACATCTGTCACATATAATGCATACCATGCATTTTCCCCCCGCTTCCGGTGTGGGAAGATGGCAACACAAATTTAGCGGCCTCACCCAGTACTGCGCGAATTTACATTTGCGGCGGCCTCATCCAGTACCGTCCATGCAGTGTCTTTGTCCACGTCTGCATCTAAGTTTGTCTTCGTTTGATGGCTGGGAGAGCTGGTGCTGAATCAGCTGGGAGAGCTTGGTCTGCTGCATCCTGTGGGCCCAGGGACCACGGCCCTGCCTAAGGCTGTGCCCAAAGAGGTAACACCGAGGGCGGTCTGACAGGATGTAGAAGCGGGGCAGGCAAAGCTAACTGCTAGCCCATGCAGACTGGCAGTTCCGATAACACAGAGGGCGGTCTGGCGGCGGCCTCGCCTAGCCTTGACTGTGTTTATTAGTGTCATCGCGTGGAGCGGGGGGAGGTGTGTCAAAGGTGCCTGGCTGGGAGAGCTGGCATTGGATCGGCTGAGGAAGCTTGGTCTGCTGCAACCTGTGGGCCCAAGGACCAAGGCCCTGACCGGAGCTGCGCCCGAAGAGGAAACACCAAGGGCGGTCTGATAGGACGCGGAAGTGGGGCAGGCTAAGCTAACTGATAGCCTATGCAGTCTGCCAGTTCTGACAGTCATCCTGGCTGGCCTTCGTTCTCTTGGACAGTGATTTTTTTGTTGTTGTTTAGTTTAGATATAGTATGTGTTAGTTTGGATATATGTGTTGTTGCAGTTTTGGGATATGTGTTTTTGTCTTTGTGTTGCACTGCTGTGGGCTGGGGGAACGATGTTTCGTTTCATTTCATTTCATGTGTGCAAGTGCATGAAATGAAACGACAAATTGTTTCTGATTTTGGTATTTACACACATGTGTCTCGCTGTTCAATAGGCGCTTACATGAGAATCCAGTACCAGGAACTGGCATAATCTTCGAAGATCTTCATGCCAACTTCTTTGGCATCCAGCAGACTAGTGATCCCACTGTATGAGAATGAGAGGAGGAGACGGCCAAGAGGGGCAAAGAAAGGTGGTGAGAGAGAGAGAAAAGGACATCATGAGAAAAATGTGGGAGTGGGAGGCACTGGCACTTGACCAGTTTTGTATTACTTTTCCTGAGTTGCACAAGGTTACTGTGGTTTATTAAAAAAAACATCTTGAGACAAGAGCATTTCTGTTTATCACTGACTTACAGAGAAGCCAAGATAAACACAGACTCAAAATGTTTTGTTTTTTTTTGTATTTTCAGCATGAAGAGCAGGTTATGAGACTACGAGGATCTACGCGGCACAGTTAAAGCTGCAACTCCTGTAAGAACGAAGCACTATTCAGCATTAGTATTCTCAAAGACAAAGCAATGTTTCCTGTGCTACAGAGGAGCATTAACAGTAAAACCAACAGATGTTCTGCTCACACTGCATGAGTAAATCATTATGGATCACCGAGACGGCACTAAATACAAACTATAAGCCAAGGCACTCTGTATGACATCAACAGGAAAACAGAACTGTTGTATTACAAGGCGTCTTTTTTTGGGGGGGGGGGTGCTTTGGCCCCTGAAATAAAATGGCAAGTTCAATAAGCTGAAACAAGTCATCTTTTTTAGAGCTGATGAAATTCTCAAGTCTCAAATGCTATTACTCTACTACATTCTATACTATTATAGCCATCCATCCATCCATTATCCAAGCCGCTCATCCAAATTCGGGTTGCGGGATGCTGGAGCCTATCCCAGCAGTCACTGGGTGGCAGGTGGGGAGACACCCTGGACAGGCTGCCAGTCCATCATAGGGCCGACACACACACACGTAGGGACAATTTAGTACGGCTGATTCACCTGACCTACATGTCTTTGGACTGTGGGAGGAAATCGGAGCACCTGGAGGAAACCCACGCAGACACGGGGAGAACATGCAAACTCCACATAGAGGACGACCCCAAAGTGGGACTACCCCAGGCTTCAAACCCAGGATCTTCTTGCTGTGAGGGGACCGCGCTAACTACCGCGCCACCATGCTGCTCACCATTATATCTACTACCATATATATATCACATTTATACAACACACCTGACTATTTTAGTGCCGATATGAAATGTGTATTTGTATAAAACGGATCTTAAGGTAATATCTACCTTATTCAACTCTCACTGCAACTGACCTACGTCCGTGTATTTGAACATTAAGTGCACAATACAGACAGAGAGATATATAAGTAGGATTTTAGTCTCCATCAGTCAGAGCTTTTGGAATAAATTTCCTGTTGAAATGTTTGGCATAAAATAACTGTGCTGAAACACTCCGTCTCTAGCCGGCTCATTTCAGCTGGAGAGATCTGTGAAAAGCTTCTCTGCTTATCCAGGTGTAAAAACTATACCTATTATTAAGCCAAACAAACCCAAACGACCGCAACTTAAATCGAAGAGTGAATCGAAAAATGGAAATGAAATCCTCTTAAGGGTTGTTCCATGATATCTGAGGTCATTCAAGTCACACTGGCCCCGTCCAGTTCAGTCTTTTGAAGAATCACGCTATGCTGCTTACTATAAATACAGTCATCAACAACATTTTACTGTTGCAGAACAAAACTGGTAAATATTCACTGCGTAAAGAAGACAACCCTGTCTGGAACGTGGTAATACAGGACTGCAGATAGGAACGTGGTAATACTGCATCGCCCCATAACACAGGTAAATCTCTCAAGCACAGACGGAGGAGGACGTGAGGACAGACCGCTGCCCCAAAAACCACATTGAATGACAAAATACCTGACTACAACTGTCTATCAAGGTTAGCCGAACCAAGCATATGGCCTCTATTTGGCTCGTGTGAAATAAAAGTTAAAAAGTTTTTTACTCAAGCTCATCTCATCATCAGCCACTTCTCCGGGGTCGGGTCGCGGTGGCAGCAAGCTAAGTAGGGCACTCCAGACGTCCCTCTCCCAAGCAACACCCTCCAGCTCCTCCTGGGGGATCCCAAGGTATTCCCAAGCCAGATTGGACATGTAGTCCCTCCAGCAAGTTCTGGGTCTACCCCGGGGTCTCCTCCCAGTTGGACGTGCCTGGAAAACCTCCAAAGGAAGGCGCCCAGGAGGCATCCTAATCAGATGCTAGAACCATCTCAACTGGCTCCTTTCGACGCGAAGGAGCAGCAGCTCCGAGCTCCCTCCGGGTGTTCGAGCTCCTCACCCTATCTCTAAGGCTGAGCCCAGACACCCTACGGAGGAAACTCATTTCAGCCGGTTGTCACTACCCAAAGCTCATGACCATAGGTGAGGGTTGGAATGAAGACTGACTGGTAAATTGAGAGCTTTGCCTTCCGGCTCAGCTTTTACTCAAGCTTGAATGAGCAAACTAACAGACACCAGGGGGCGCCATGTTACAGGGATTCAGTATCCAGTTAACGAGGCGTTTCGGTGGTGATGGTCTCCACAGACAGACATGGATATTAGTAAGGAGGTGGTGTGTGTGTGTGTGTGTGTGTAGGGGGTTATGATGAACAGAAACTAGCATAGGGAGGTTAGTCTTGCACAAAGCTCTATACTCCAGAAAGTGCAGTTAAAAAGGCTGCAAATAATAACTGACACCTTTCCACTCCTTGCTGCATGGCTGTTACTTGACTACAGAGAGGAAGAAAAAAAAAGCATTGAGGCGAGTCATTTTTTTAAAGTCAAGAGAAGCAAACCGTGTTATTTCACTGCAAAATATGAACTCAGGCATGTTTATAATGACAGCTTGTCATTTTTCTAATGCGCCAATTCTACAAACTGCAAAAACAAGGCGGGCTTATCGAGGGATTTTATGTTGTTCTAAGTCTCATAATAATTATTTCAGGATATTACTTGTAAATCATTCTTTCCTCGCTGGTCGATAATATTGCTTGTTTCAAGAGAGTTCACGTGTTTCAAGACATTTACTCCAAAAAAAAAGGGAAATTATATTTAATCAAGTTTCTTGTTTGAAGATTTCTTCTCCTGTTTAGTGATATTTCCTTATAAAAAATGTTACTATCATGAAACAAAGAAACTTTCTGGGAATAAAATATTAGGGGTGCATACTATATATAATATATATAATATAATATATAGGGTGAGGACATTTTACTCTCAATATCTTGAAATGAACATTGCGAGACTTAAAACAAGATAAAATACTTTGATAAGCATGTCTTATCCAAAGGAGTTGAATCAAGTGCAACTGGACTTGGTATATATCCGTGAAGACGTTTCGCCTCTCATCCAAGAGGCTTCCTCAGTTCGTGCCTTTCTGACTAGACCAAGCTAGTCTGACTGGCTGCTGATGAGACTCAGTATTTATCCTCTAGGAGTCGTTGTCAGAGCTATTGATATGCGTGGCTCTTTGTGATCCGATGTTTACCAACGCCTGTCACTAACAGAGCCATAGATATGAGTGGCTCTTTTGTGTACCGATGTTTGGCCGCGCTCGTCATTATCGGAGTTATTGATTTGCATTTGTTTAGCAGCGACGGTCGTTGGGGGTGTTAGTTTCGACTTCATTGTTCAGTGGTCATGAGAGTCGTTGGAGCCGTTAGTGACGACTGTTGTTCTTGGAGGCTAGGCTTCTTGAGTCTCCTGGGTAGAGATGAAAGGACGGCATTGTAAGTGGGAGATAGGTGGTGTCGCAGACCTCCTCCTCTGTTGAGGGATGGTTTTTCCAGTTTCACATAGATGGCTTCCTTCACCCCTCTTTCAAACCATCTATCTTCTCTGTCCAAAATGTGTACGTTGCTGTCCTCGAAGGAGTGTGTCTTCTCCTTTAGGTGTAGATAGACTGCTGAGTCTTGTCCTGAGGAGTTTGGCCTTCTGTGTTGGGCCATCCGTTTGTGTAGTGGTTGTTTGGTTTCTCCTATGTATAGGTCAGTGCAATCCTCATTGCATTGTGCGGCATACACCAGATTGCCTTCCGGGTGTGTGGTACACGGTCTTTGGGATGAACCAGTCTTTGTCGGAGTGTGTCGCTGGGTTTGAAGTATACCGGGATGCGCTGTTTGTTGAAAATTCGCCTGAGTTTCTCGGAGACCCCAGAAACATACGGGATGACTGTGCTCTTCCTTCTGTTCCCTTTCTCCTTGTCGCTCACCTGGTTGGTCTTTTTGGAACGTGTTGCAGTTTTCACAAAGGTCCAACTGGGGTAGCCGCAGGTTTTTAAAGCTCCCCTCAGGTGTTTGTGTTCTTCTCGTTGGGCCTGAGTGCTGCTGGGCACATTGTCAGCTCTGTGTTGCCGGCATTGCACTTACAATGCACTTACAATTGCACTTACAATGCCGTCCTTTTATCTCTACCCCGGAGACTCAAGAAGCATAGCCTCCAAGAACAACAGTCGGTCACTAACGGCTCCAACGACTCTCATGACCACTGAATAATGAAGTCGAAACTAACACCCCAAACGACCGTCGCTGCTAAACAAATGCAAATCAATAGCTCCGATGGCGACGGGCACGGCTGGACATCGGAGCACAGGAGAGCCACGCATACCAATGGCTCCGATGATGACTCCAAAGAGGATAAATTCTGAGTCTCGTCACCAGCCAGTCAGACTAGCTTGGTCTAGTCAGAAAGGCACGAACTGAGGAGGCCTCTTGGATGAGAGGCGAAACATCTTCACGGATATATACCAAGTCCAGTTGCACTTGATTCAACTCCTTTGGATAACCATGACCTGGATGAATGAGAACATTCACAGACATAAGCATGTCTTGTTTCTGTAGGGATGTGCAAGTGGATGATGCTGGTTTATGAAGCAGTATGTACGGCCAAGCACCTTAAGTCTTCTACTCCTCGAGCTTGTAGATAAGGCGAGCTTCATTTTCATGCAAATCAGATGCAAATGATTTTTGTTTTAATGTGCTTGGACCGCACATTACTGGACATGAGTAACACACCCATTCTTCATACCCTAAAATAGCTGTCCAGTTCTCTCTGGGGGCTGAAGTGGAGACCCTATTGACAATACAACAGTTTATAAAGCACTCGGTTTTGCTGCAGGAGGGCTGCGTGAGGCCGGAAATATATGCCATCGTCTCCTCGGCCTCGCTTCAACCATATCTGACAATCTGTAAAGGGTTATCTCATGCAACACTAATGGCAATATAACGTCACCTGTGCAGAAAACTGGGATGTGGAGATATTTAAGGGAGTGCAAGGAGGTTGAAAGGGGGACTTACTTGGCTGCATCTCTGAGGTCGACGACGCTCCTGGTTTTACCTACGCCGTCTTTAAAGATGGTCTGATTGGCGACAGTTAGAGTACCGTTCCTCGTTATGAAATCTGGGAAGCACCGCTGGAGGACTGAAAATCACAGCGTTTTTATTCTTTTTTTTCTTTTTTTTTTATCCCGAGTGGCATGTCAAAACAAGTAATGAGGTACCAGGCGTTGAGCTTTCAGCCTGAGTTTCACTTACAAGGTCTGCTTGGCACGATCATGGATGGGCAGTCTTCATCTCGTAAGACCTGTGCAACTGGCTGAGGAGGGAAAATAACGAGAGAGACAAAAACGTCAGATGATGTGGAAGCATTTCTTTTTTTTTTGACCCCCCCCCTTTTTCTCCCCAATTGTACCCGGCCAATTACCCCAGTCTTCCGAGCCATCCCAGTCACTGCTCCACCCCCTCTGCCAATGCGGGGGGGGGGGGGGAGGCTGCAGACTACCACGTGCCTCCTCCAATACATATGGAGTCGCCAGCCGATTCTTTTCACCTGGCAGTGAGGAGCTTCGCCAGGGGGACGTAGCGCGTGGGAGGATCACACTATTCCCCCCAGTTCCCCCTCCCTCACGAACAGGTGCCCCAACCAACCAGAGGAGGCGCTAGTGCGGTGACCAGGACACATATCCACATCTTGCTTCCCATCCGCAGACACAGCCAATTGCGTCTGTAGGGACGCCCGACCAAGCCGGAGGTAACACGGGGATTTGAACCGGCGATCCCTGTGTTGGTAGGCAACGGAATAGACCACCACGCCACCCATAGAAGCATCTCTTCATCGCTCCTCGTTTTCATTTAGCACAGACTTCATTATAGTGAAAAGAAGGGAAGGTTAGGAGCAAAACACGCTTTAACTATAACACAGACACACGCCCTGTGACCTTCTCTTTGTCTACTGTTACTTCACTCTTTCCATTTTGTCGGATTTTTTCTCTCTTTGCTTGTTCTGCATTGTGTTGTCGCCTTTCTACAAGCCGTAATTCAGATCAGACAAGGTCTCCAAGGTGAAACTGAACTCAGTCTAGCCAGCATTTTAAGTGGTAGTTTAGAAAAGCGGCTTTATCCACAGTGAAGCAGACCCACACGGACCCGCTTAAAGGTACAATCTGTAATGGCTGCTACGGCTATGTGGAGTTCTGCAACTTAACTCAACTCAACTTTATTTATACAGCACCTTATACACAACACAGTTGATCCCAAGTGCTTTACAACACACATGGAGGAAAACAAAAACAAAGAGAAGGAAACAAACACAAGAGAAGAAAAATCAGAGTGATGATAGTAATAATGATGATGATGATGATGATGATGATGATAATTATAATAGTAAAGGCTTATGGACACACAGAGCCCATAATGACAACACAGGCCTAGAGAGACTTCAGGAGAAACACCTGAGCTGGTTGAGTTAGGCAAAGTTAGAAAAAAAAAGCTGGGGGGGGGGGGCATCCAGGTAGTGTAGTGATCTATTCCGTTGCCTACCACACGGGGATCCCGGTTCGAATCCCCGTGTTACCTCCGGCTTGGTCGGGCGTCCCTACAGACACAACTGGCCGTGTCTGTGGGTGGGAAGCCGGATGTGGGTATGTGTCCTGGTCCTTGGGGCGCCTGTTAAGGGGGGAGGGGGAACTGGGGGGAATAGCGTGATTCTCCCATGTGCTACATCCCCCTGGTGAAACTCCTCACTGTCAGGTGAAAAGAAGCGGCTGGTGACTCCACATGTATCGGAGGAGGCATGTGGTAGTCTGCAGCCCTCCCCGGACCGGCAGAGGGGGTGGAGCAGCGACCGGGACAGCTCGCTAGAGTGTGGTGATTGGCCAGGTACAACTGGTTAGAAAAAGGAGGGGGGGCTAGGGGAGAATCGGATGGTGGGGGGGGGGGTAAGAGAATTGCACAGTTTTGGGGCAGTGATAGAGCAGGCCCTGTGCCCATAACACTTAGTCCTGGATGTTGGGACAGACACAAGTCTTTGGTCAGACCAACACAAGCACTGTACCGACATTAAGAAACATGGCGTATCACACCATCGGGTCAACGTTGTGTATTTTGTTTTACAAACAGAAACAACTGAAACGCTCGAAAGGAGTTAAAAGTGACGCAGCACTGGCTGGTTTTCTCATCTGCGAGTAACAAAGAGAACAACATTTACAAAGTCTGACCAAACCAACGGCATAAGTGGGGTGGGCCGCGGCTGTGTGCATCAGCTGCGGGTTGCACCTTTAAATGAATCGCATTTTTAGAACAGTGAATCGCACATGTCAACAGCCCAAGGCGAACAACATGACAACAATCCAATTCTGACCCAATAAGGCTAGTATTAATAGACTCGCTGATGTTAAATAACGGGACATGAAGGCCTCAGCGGTGTTAAATAAGGACCGGCCAATGCGCAGCGCCGACAGCCAAGTGGCGTGACTGATGTAACGGAGCCATACCCGGCTGTAACGCTCTGCACCTGGTGCACCGGCCGCCTGGTGCCACGTGTGGGAGGGTAGATCACTGATTCAGGACCAGCAGCGTCTCAGTGTTGTCACGTGTTCCCACACACCATCTCATCTCACTCTACAGTATTTCTGCAGCAACGCCGCGCCGACACGGCTGACGAATTAGACGCAGGCGTCACAGTCGTTAACCCCCGCGACCAGTCAGCTGACCTGAGAGCCAGACTCACGCTGAGTAACGAGGGTCAGCCCGCTTCCTCCCGCCTCTGAACAGCCTTGTCAAAACCTTTATATTATGCCATGTGTTCATGTCATTTCATAAAAGGCTTTAAAGTTGCAGTGTTGTGTTTTATTTTTTTCGTGGGGGGGGGGGGATTTCCCCCCCTTTTTTCTCCCCAGTTGTACTTGGCCAATTACCCCACCCTTCCGAGCCGTCCCGGTCGCTGCTCCATCGCCTCTGCCGATCCGGGGAGGGCTGCAGACCACCACATGCCTCCTCTGATACATGGGGAGTCCTCAGCCGCTTCTTTTCACCTGACAGTCAGGAGTTTCACCAGGGGGACGTAGCGCGTGAGAGGATCACGCTACCCCCCCCCCCCCGAACAGAAGCCCTGACCGACCAGAGGAGGCGCTAGTGCAGCGACCAGGACACATACCCACATCTGGCTCCCCACCCACAGACACGGCCAATTGTGTCTGTAGGGACGCCCAACCAAGCCGGCGGTAACACGGGGATTCGAACCGCCGGTCCCCGCATTGGTAGGCGACAGAACAGACGGCCACGCCACCCGGACGCTCCTTTATCCGTTTATTTTTAACACTCGGCGCCTCATAGATCCATGCGGTGTCATAAAACCTAACACGGCGCGTCGTGGCTCCCACCTTTTTGGGATTGTCGAAGCCCGGCTTGCAGAACTGCTTGTAGTATTCCCAGTAGCTTTTGTTGTACCTGTAGTTGTATTGCATGTCCAGGTACGTGGCAAATCTGTCGGGGCACTTGGAGACGCAGAGCTGGGGGGGAGAGCGACACAGCCCGTCAATCAAAATGTAAAGAAGAAAAGAAAAGAAATGCAGAGGAAGAGTGTAAAACAACAACAGAACGAGGAGTTCTGGTCGTCAGCTCTCTTACCTGGGTTGTAGGGCACTGGAGGTTAATTAAAACTGCAGGATTGGCACATTGCAATATGTTGAAGTAGAATAATATGGCTTTGTTTCTGCAGAGACGAATGAAGAAGAAAAAACCCGAGTTTGGATTAGAAAGACGGCGCCCGCTGGATTCAACAGATTAAGAAATCTGTCTATTAATGAGAATTGCTGTGCAGGGTTTTTATAAGGACATGTGTGTGTGTGGGTGTGTGTGTGTGTGTGTGTGTGTGCTACACTGTAAAGCTTCTTATAATTAATTACCAGCAAATTCCAAACAACGTGCACAAAGCCTTTTTGTGAGCAAAGACAAAAAAAGATAACAATGAAAAGCTGACACAGAAATTGCTGAAAATAATTGTTCCAGCCGGTGAGAATTTAAAAGGAGGTAATTTTTCGCTCACGAGTTTGGGGTGCCCTGCTGACCGCAGAACTGGCCGTGGCTGTCTGTGGGGTAGACCACCTTCCGGGGGTCACCGTGGATCCAGGCTGAAAAGACACAACAGCTCTTTTAGTTGAAGATCTCCGTCACCTGAAAAGTACTTTCAGTGTACATATTTAATGGGAAGACACCCCTCATCCTGGCTGTCAGTCTGTCAATCAGTCAGTCTTCCTCCCACAGTCCCAAGACATGTAGGTCAGGCGAATCGGCCGTACTAAATTGTCCCCGAGTGTGAATGTGTGTGTATATGTCGGCCCTGTGATGGCCTGGTGGCCTGTCCAGGGTGTCTCCCCGCCTGCCGCCCAATGACTGCTGGGATAGGCTCCAGCCTCCCCGCGACTCTGACAGCAGGATAAGCGGTTCAGCTAATGGATGGATGGATGGATGGATGGATGGATGGATGGATGGATGGATGGACAAGCTAAAAAAAATAAATAAATAATAATAAAAAAACAACACAAGAATTTAGCCTTTTCCCATGCAGCTGTTTGTGTGCATGTGTGCGTGTTAGTGGGTTATACTGGGGCGCTTAGGTCGAGTGTGTGTGTGTATGTGTGTTTATGTGTGTGTGTATGTGTATATGTGTGTGGGTATGTGTGTGTTGGTGGGCTATGCTGGGCCGTTTGGGTCGAGGGTGTCTGTGTGCATGTGTATATGTGTTAAGTATGTGTGTATATATGTGGTTGTGTGTATATATATATATATATATATATATATATATATATACACACACACACACGTATATATATATAAATGAGTATGTATATATGTGTGTATATACATATGTGTGTATTTGTGTGTATGTATATGTATGTGTGTGTATATGAGTGTGGCTGCATGTGTGTGTGTGTTTGTGCGTATGTGTGTGTATATATATATGAGTATGTATGTGTGTGTGTGTGTATGTATATATATATATATATATATGAGTATGTATATATGTGTGTGTATATATAAGTGTGTATGTGTGTGTATTTGTGTGTACATATATGCATGTGTGTGTGTATATGAGTGTGTCTGTGTGTGTACATATATATATATATATATATATATATATATATGAGTGTGTCTGTGTGTGTACAGATATATATATGAGTGTGTCTGTGTGTGTGTGTATATATATACATGTATACGTGTTACGACCCTCGGTCTGGAGAGGGTGCAACAATTAGTGTACTGGGTAACAGTGAGGTGAGGGTGCAAGACAGTGAGACATAAATGCTTAAATATAATAAAATAAATATATTTATTGACAATGACAGGACAAGGGAACCGAACGGTTGCCAAAACAATAAACTACTAACAAAAGTAACCCACCCTTGACAGTGCTGAAAAGCACCAAACCTAAAGACAAAAAGTGGCAACCGCTGCTAACCTAGCGTGTCTAACAGAGGTAAGCTACGTGATGGGGTGTTTGCTCATGGGCATCGTACCTTGATCCCCTTGCCCAAAAGAGCTAAACAACTAAAAATAGTCAAAATGCAAACTAACCAAAAACGGGCCAGACATTACAAACACAAAGTAGCTACAACACACAAACTAAAGTAGCTGGCCGGTGAACTGAAGACATGTGGGGGTTCAAACGGGAGACTGAACAGCAGATGAAGATTGGATTCGTTGACTGGTCGATTAGGCGATGAGGAGCACCCGGCGGACACCCGAACGCAGAGTCAGAGTGAGGGCTAGATACAGGAGGCAACACAAAACTACTATACGGACACACCCGTGGCCGTAACACCCCCACCCATAAAAACAAGCCCCTACAGGCTTGTTAAAAAAAAACAACCCACAAGAACAACAAAAAAAAACTGACAATGTGCTACATAACAGCAACATGTGACCAAACAAAAAGGTGGAGCACCTCAGCCACAACAAAAGGTCACCACAAGTAGCTCCGCTACATCCAAAATGTGACCCAAATATGGCCAGCACCTTCCCACCAACACATGGTCACCTACCAAGTGGCTCTCAACCACAACAAGTTACTGACAGACAACATAAAGTAGCACACACACACACACACACACACACACACACACACACACACACACACACACACACACACACCTCGGTCACCATGGCAACCCACGCCAAATGACGTAGCTGCGTTCGACCCGCAGGTGAACCAGCTACAACTCGTGACCACACAGTCACAACACCAGGTGGGCCAGCTTGGACCAGCTGTTGGTGGAAGCAGAGAGCGCAGCGCGGCCCCCCACTCACAGCTCTAAAGGTCTACCGTCCGCAACTCCCCTCCAGTCTCTCTCTGCCACAAATCCCGCCCCCCAAATCTCCCACTGGAGACTTGACTCAGCCTGCCTCTCAGGCGGGCGTCAGCACCCACGTCGAGTGCAACACAGGGGACCAGGGATCGAACCACAGCAGCCTGGCTGGCAGCTGCGCCCTAGCATCGGACCTCGTCCGCTTCGGGACGAAGCTCCGCCACCAGAACCAACACCATGGCAAAGGATGAAAGGAAGTGGACCAGCCGCCAAAGCCGTACCCACCACCAAACCAAGAACACACCAACAACACCTGTTAACACTAAACACAATAATGAACACTGTGCTGAACACCACCCAGCACCAAACGTTAACACAGCACACGGAAAATGACAACTAACCAGACCAAAGCCGTTAAGATCCCGGACGAGCCCCCATTTGTTACGACCCTCGGTCTGGAGAGGGTGCAACAATTAGTGTACTGGGTAACAGTGAGGTGAGGGTGCAACACAGTGAGACATAAACGCTTAAATATAATAAAATAAATATATTTATTGACAATGACAGGACAAGGGAACCGAACGGTTGTCAAAACAATAGACTACTAACAAAAGTAACCCACCCTTGACAGTGCTGAAAAGCACCAAACCTAAAGACAAAAAGTGGCAACCGCTGCTAACCTAGCGTGTCTAACAGAGGTAAGCTACGTGATGGGGTGTTTGCTCATGGGCATCGTACCTTGATCCCCTTGCCCAAAAGAGCTAAACAACTAAAAATAGTCAAAATGCAAACTAACCAAAAACGGGCCAGACATTACAAACACAAAGTAGCTACAACACACAAACTAAAGTAGCTGGCCGGTGAACTGAAGACATGTGGGGGTTCAAACGGGAGACTGAACAGCAGATGAAGATTGGATTCGTTGACTGGTCGATTAGGCGATGAGGAGCACCCGGCGGACACCCGAACGCAGAGTCAGAGTGAGGGCTAGATACAGGAGGCAACACATGACTACTATACGGACACACCCGTGGCCGTAACACCCCCACCCATAAAAACAAGCCCCTACAGGCTTGTTAAAAAAAAAACAACCCACAAGAACCAAAAAAAAAAAAACTGACAATGTGCTACATAACAGCAACATGTGACCAAACAAAAAGGTGGAGCACCTCAGCCACAACAAAAGGTCACCACAAGTAGCTCCGCTACATCCAAAATGTGACCCAAATATGGCCAGCACCTTCCCACCAACACATGGTCACCTACCAAGTGGCCCTCAACCACAACAAGTTACTGACAGACAACATAAAGTAGCACACACACACACACACACACACCTCGGTCACCATGGCAACCCACGCCAAATGACGTAGCTGCGTTCGACCCGCAGGTGAACCAGCTACAACTCGTGACCACACCTCGGTCACGGTGGCGACCCACGCCAAATGACGTAGCTGCGTTCGACCCGCAGGTGAACCAGCTACAACTTGTGACCACACAGTCACAACACCAGGTGGGCCAGCTTGGACCAGCTGGTGGTGGAAGCAGAGAGCGCAGCGCGGCCCCCCACTCACAGCTCTAAAGGTCTACCGTCCGCAACTCCCCTCCAGTCTCTCTCTGCCACAAATCCCGCCCCCCAAATCTCCCACTGGAGACTTGACTCAGCCTGCCTCTCAGGCGGGCGTCAGCACCCACGTCGAGTGCAACACAGGGGACCAGGGATCGAACCACAGCAGCCTGGCTGGCAGCTGCGCCCTAGCATCGGACCTCGTCCGCTTCGGGACGAAGCTCCGCCACCAGAACCAACACCATGGCAAAGGATGAAAGGAAGTGGACCAGCCGCCAAAGCCGTAGCCACCACCAAACCAAGAACACACCAACAACACCTGTTAACACTAAACACAATAATGAACACTGTGCTTAACACCACCCAGCACCAAACGTTAACACAGCACACGGAAAATGACAACTAACCAGACCAAAGCCGTTAAGATCCCGGACGAGCCCCCATTTGTTACGACCCTCGGTCTGGAGAGGGTGCAACAATTAGTGTACTGGGTAACAGTGAGGTGAGGGTGCAACACAGTGAGACATAAACGCTTAAATATAATAAAATAAATATATTTATTGACAATGACAGGACAAGGGAACGGTTGCCAAAACAATAAACTACTAACAAAAGTAACCCACCCTTGACAGTGCTGAAAAGCACCAAACCTAAAGACAAAAAGTGGCAACTGCTGCTAACCTAGCGTGTCTAACAGAGGTAAGCTACGTGATGGGGTGTTTGCTCATGGGCATCGTACCTTGATCCCCTTGCCCAAAAGAGCTAAACAACTAAAAATAGTCAAAATGCAAACTAACCAAAAACGGGCCAGACATTACAAACACAAAGTAGCTACAACACACAAACTAAAATAGCTGGCCGGTGAACTGAAGACATGTGGGGGTTCAAACGGGAGACTGAACAGCAGATGAAGATTGGATTCGTTGACTGGTCGATTAGGCGATGAGGAGCACCCGGCGGACACCCGAACGCAGAGTCAGAGTGAGGGCTAGATACAGGAGGCAACACATAACTACTATACGGACACACCCGTGGCCGTAACAATACATGTGTGTGTGTGTGTGTGTATATATATATATATATATATATATATATATATATATATGAGTGTGTGTGTGTGTGAGCTAACTAGGAGCCCGTCTAGGAGCGTGGGAACTTTTTATGCAATAGAGACATTTTCAGTAGAAACCTGATGACATCTGACCAAAGTCCTCATGTGAGGTCAAAGGTCATGCCAAGAAAAACAGGCCGAACGCTGCAAGTGTAGTCAGGATGAACAGAGAGCATGTCCATGTGCAAAACAACTGAGACAAACAAGTTAGCGTACTCTGAAAAGTAAGTTAAGTTTGCTCTCTGTGTACACACTCCCGGTGTACAGAGAGCAAACACTCACCACCACCACCACCACCCCCCCCCCACACACACACACACACACACACAATACCAGCCTTTACTGCCACCGTGGATTCCCTACAGTTCAGTTTCCTGTGTAATGCTTACTGTTTCCTGTTTACCCAACCTGAACCACCCTGAGTACAGCTCCCCAGCCGTCTCCAGTCAATGAGGGAGCGTGTAGCTGAACCAGTGAAGGTGAACCCCCCCCCCCCTTCTCCTCAACTGTATCCGGCCAATTACTCCACTCTTCCAAGCCATCCCGGTCGCCGCTCCACCCCCTCTGCCGATCCGGGGAGGGCTGCAGACTACCACATGCCTCCTCTGATACATGTGGAGTCACCAGCTGCTTCTTTTCACCTGACAGTGAGGAGTTTCACCAGGGGGACGTGGTGTGTGGGAGGATCACGCTATTTCCCCCAGCCCCCCCCCCCAAACAGGTGCCCCGACCGACCACAGGAGGCGCTAGTGCAGCGACCAGGACACATACCCACATCCGGCTTCCCATCCGCAGACACGGCCAAGGTGTCTGTAGGGACGCCCGACCAAGCCGGAGGTAACACGGGGATTCGAACCGGCGATCCCCGTGTTGGTAGGCAACGGAATAGACCACTACACCACCCGGCCGCCCCACAGCGAAATAGTTTAAACACAACCCAGAGGATGGAAAAATAACCAACATGAAGCAGGAGAGAGGGGAAAGAGAGAAAAGTTTTTTATGCTTGTTTTTTTTTCTTTTTTTTTCTTTTTTTTAGGAAACTTCCTGTGTTGTTTTCAAGTTGTGTCTATTGTCATCCAGTGAATCTGGCACGGAGAGACCTTTTCCCTGGCCGGGTTGAGACGTGACTGCACTGTTAAAAGAGGCTGGCGAGGGGTCACGCCTAAGAGACGCAGCGGTGGGATTTGCCTGATTTCAGGAAGTCCACATGTGTGAAAGGGGGAGGGGGAGACGTAGGCGGGCTTGGTTTGTTGAAGTTAGACTGCAGATCGTATGTGCGTGTGCGAGAGAGTATGAGAGAGCGAGACAGGGAGGGAGGGAGACGGCGAGAGAGGGAGGGAGAGAGGGAGGGGGAGAGCGAGAGAGAGGGAGAGAGGGGAGAGGGGGGGTGGGGGGGAGAGAGAGAGGGGGAGAGCGAGAGAGAGTGAGAGAGGGAGGGAGAGAGGCGGGAGAGAGGGGGGAGAGAGAGAGGGAGAGAGGGGAGAGGGGGGGTGGGGGGAGAGAGAGAGGGAGGGAGAGAGACAGCGAGAGAGGGAGGGAGAGAGGGGAGAGGGGGGGAGCGAGAGAGAGGGAGAGAGGGGAGAGGGGGGTGGGGGGAGAGAGAGGGGGGGGAGAGGAGGGAGAGAGGTGAAGAGAGAGAGAGGGAGGGAGGGAGAAAAACAGGGGTGGAGAGGGGGGGGAGAGCGAGAGAGAGGGGAGAGGGGGGTGGGGGGAGAGAGAGAGAGGGAGGGAGGCAGACAGCGAGAGAGGGAGGGAGAGAGGGGAGAGGGGGAGAGCGAGAGAGAGGGAGAGAGGGGAGAGGGGATGGGGGGAGAGGAGGGAGAGAGGGGGGAGAGAGAGAGAGAGGGAGGGAGGGAGGGAGAAAAAGAGAGGGGTGGAGAGGGAGAGACAGACAGACAGGCAGACAGACAGACAGACAGAAGGAGGCGGTGGCATGAGTCACATGACTGCCTTGGCGTCCTTATACAGGGAACATGGGTTGTGTGTGCCATCTATTTCACCCATGAGCGCTCTCAGCGGCTTGAAGGGAATTTCGCCAACTCAGCACCTGGCGGCGACGGCTAATGGACACGGCCAGGAACTCGAGGGTGCGGACCAAACCCGGTTATCAGAACCATCACACGGGCTGTGCAAAGTGTGCAACCGCACAGGGCCTCGCACCTGCCCTGCAATCCTGTGGGCTTTTTTTTTTTTACTATATAATTTCCTTATGACTGCTCTTGACCCAACATGCTTCTAAAATGAAATTCCCAAGTGTGGGTTTCATTACGCATAGCCAAGGTCACACATAAAAAACCCAACAAAGGATTCGGGTTTCTTCACTTTCGATACCGCATCATTACGTAGTGTGTGCTCCATCTCGCTGCTCACTGCGAGGGAGGAGGAGAAAGGGCAGACCGACTTCATACGACGCAGCGAGGATTTGTCATCGCTTCCAGATATGTGGTGGCTGAGCGGGTGTCCAAAGCTAGCAGGGTGGTGGTGCATGTGACCGTAGGCCGCATGTGATGAGCGGTCTGAACAATGGTCTACAATCTGAATGAAACGTAGACCGTAGACCTGACATACTGACTTGTAACATACTGTCAGACTCCAACATGCCAAAATAAAGCGACAGCTGAGCTGACTCGACGATGTAAGGCCGATACCCCCCCCCCTTTTTCTCCCCCATTAGATCCGGAAAATTACCCCGCTCTTCCGAGCCGTCCCGTTCGCCGCTCCACCCCCTCTGCCGATCCGGGGAGGGCTGCAGACTACCACATGCCTCCTCCCATACATGTGGAGTCGCCAGCCGCTTCTTTCCACCTGACAGTGAGGAGTTTCACCAGGGGGGCGTAGGAGCGTGGGAGGATCACGCTATTACCCCCAGCCCCCCCCCCCCCAAGAACAGGCGCCTCAACCGGCCAGAGGAGGCGCTAGTGCAGCGACCAGGACACATACCCACATCTGGCTTCCCACCCGCAGACACGGCCAATTGTGTCTGTAGGGCTCCCCGACCAAGCCGGAGGTAACACGGGGATTCGAACCGGCGATCCCTGTGTTGGCAGGCAACGGAATAGACCAGCACGCCACCAGACGTAAGCCAGCCGATTGTTTATCCCTTGAAAGACTATTATAGCAAAAAGTCCTAGCTGAGACAATGTGCACGATGATGCTGTAGTGTTGTACTTGTTAAAAATGCATCGCACCCCCCCCCCGTGTGGCGACGCGCCGGCTGGCTAACACAACTGCTGCAAGTTGAAACCGCAAAAACGCAGAGAGAGACGAACACCCCAGGACCACCGATGTTCCTGTGCAGCTCCTACTTATCAGGAAGAATGAGCTATTGTCTGGGGAGCTGTGCTGCTCTACTCCCACACATTTTTTCCACAATCCCACTTTTTGCCGCTCAACCCATCAGGGAAGAGAAACCAAAAAGAGAACATGAAAAATAAATTAACACAATAAACAAAGAATCATTTTCCACTTTCAGGATCGATTTGGACTGCTATGAATGGGAGTGGGCCCGTATTTTACGTTGTCCCCCCCCCCCCAGTTTAACAGATTTTAATTAAGATAAAATGAAAGCCAGGCACACTAGCTCGCGCACACACACACACATAGACACACACAGCCCCCCCCCCACTTTCTCAAGGGCACAATGTTAACCCTGCCAACGCTTTCCCCCAACCTACACACATTCTCTATGTGGCCGAGTCCTCGCTCTCTCACTCCGCATCCGTCAAAGTTATGTTTCTATTGCTTCGGCACAACAGGGATGGAGACCGAGGAACTTGCACCTCCGAGACAACGAATGGATCACTCCATAACGTGTGTAGGTGTGTGTGCGCGTGTGTGTGCACATGCATATACGTGTGTGTCCGTGTGTGTATGTGCGTTATGAAACCTCATCTGATGAAATCGGCAGCAATGTGTCAAAACTCACCCACGGTACCCAGAGCGATGTACCCGAGAATGACGACCACGAAGATGATGCAGCAGACCACATCCGTACAGCTCCTGGAAGACAAACAAAAAGAAAGGAAAGATGGACGAAGCTGAATAATTCAAGATTCAAGGGACATGAAAACGGAATAAAAATTAACTGGATGACTCAAACAAAACAAAACAAAACATGACCCAACACAACAAAACCTGATGTAACATGACATAACACAATGTAACATCATACAATGCAAATTCACACAATATAACATCACACAATGCAGATTCACAATGTAACATCACAAAATGCAAATTCACACAATATAACATCACACAATGCAAATTCACAATGTAACATCACACAATGCAAATTCACAATGTAACATCACACAATGCAAATTCACACAATGTAACATCACACAATGCAAATTCACACAATGTAACATCACACAATGCAAATTCACAATGTAACATCACACAATGCAAATTCACAATGTAACATCACACAATGCAAATTCACACAATGTAACATCACACAATGCAAATTCACAATGTAACATCACACAATGCAAATTCACAATGTAACATCACACAATGCAAATTCACAATGTAACATCACACAATGCAAATTCACACAATGTAACATCACACAATGCAAATTCACACAATGTAACATCACACAATGTAACATCACACAATGCAAATTCACAATGTAACATCACACAATGCAAATTCACACAATGTAACATCACACAATGCAAATTCACAATGTAACATCACACACTGCAAATTCACAATGTAACATCACACAATGCAAATTCACAATGTAACATCACACAATGCAAATTCACAATGTAACATCACACAATGCAAATTCACAATGTAACATCACACAATGCAAATTCACACAATGTAACATCACACAATGCAAATTCACACAATGTAACATCACACAATGTAACATCACACAATGCAAATTCACAATGTAACATCACACAATGCAAATTCACACAATGTAACATCACACAATGCAAATTCACAATGTAACATCACACAATGCAAATTCACAATGTAACATCACACAATGCAAATTCACAATGTAACATCACACAATGCAAATTCACAATGTAACATCACACAATGCAAATTCACACAATGTAACATCACACAATGCAAATTCACACAATGTAACATCACACAATGCAAATTCACAATGTAACATCACACAATGCAAATTCACAATGTAACATCACACAATGCAAATTCACACAATGTAACATCACACAATGCAAATTCACACAATGTAACATCATACAATGCAAATTCACACAATGTAACATCACACAGTAGAACATTACACAATACAACATCACACAGTGCAAATTCACACAATGTAACATCACACAAGGTGATAGCCTTAGTAAAGACCACCCAGGTCAACAACCAAGTCTTAAGGTGGTGAGTTCATTTTAATTACATGAGACCAAGTCCACGCCCAAGTACTAAAACCCTACAATGTGACGCAACATAAGAAAACACGACACAACTTCGCTGAAATCATTTGGTTGCTGCTTTTGCCCAAAGCAGTTTTCAGCATCATAAGAAGATAAACTGATATTGTAAGACAGCAGAGCGGGGTTGAGCCCCTTCAAAGTGTACAAAAAGACAGACAGAGAAGAGAAAGGAACGAAGACATAAATGGCACCAGAAGGACAAATGGGAAAGAGAAAGCAATTTTGTTCACAGGTGTATGTTGATTTAGTCTCGCGAGCCAGATGATTCTTGCAGGTTTTTGTGAGTTATCTCACAATGTGAAATAAACTGTGGACCAAAGCCAAACTATGGACGCGGCTATGGCCTGAGAGTCTGACTGCAGGGGCAGCAGCTGCACCAAAGCAGGGTAAGGTGCCATCTGTAAGACTAAGTTCTCAAAGAAACTCTAATAGAAGTCCACGGACTTTCTAATGAGAGACACACACACACACACACACACACACACACACACACACACACACACACACACACACACACACACACACACACACACACACCACCCGAGTTAACTGTCCTCATAGGAACACTGAAAACTAGTTTGAAGGTTGGCTCTGTTTCTTGCTTTCTCTCCTTCCCTTCTCTCTCTCCCTCCTTCCCTCCCTCCCCTCCCTCCCTCCCCTCCTTCCCTCTCTCTCTCTCTCTCATCAAAACCTTTCTTGCCCCTCCTCTCTGCCCTGAGAGAAGCTGTCAGGGTTGCCCCTTCACCGCCCCCCTTAAGAAACAAAACATATTCAAGCTACATGTACTGGGCCTGGCCCTGAAACAAAGTTAATCTGCTGCTTACAAAGCACTTCCATCTACACCGTACGACACGCAAACTGACTCGAGACCGTCGTCCCCTCCAGCTATCAAATATTCCCTGCCTTTCACCAGAGAGGAGCGAAGCCAATGTCAAGGAGGAGAGAGAGGCGGCTCTGCGGAGGTGCCGGTGCCGGCGTTCTCTCCTTCTGCGACTCCTTTGAAGACCAGCTTGTCCTCATTTTGTATGCGGTGTGTTGACACCGATGCATCCCGACACTGCATCATTTGTGCTGCTTTTCAGCCACCCCCCCCCAAAAAAAAACAAAAAAACCCCAAACCCATTTCATTAATAAATAGCAGATGGCTGTGAGAAACTAAGGTCACGGATGCATGTGGAGAATCGCAATTTTTGGAGCAGAAAGGGGAAAAATTGCTTAAATGAAGAGTAGCACAAACATAATGTACTAAAATGTAAACCTGCTCGTTAAACGCACCTGTATTGAGAGCCAAACATGCCCATTTCAACTGTCTGTAAAACCCAGACTTAGTGGCCGATACACAGTTTAAGCTTTGCACCACAAATTACCTTCGGATGTTTGCAATTGCCATAGCAATTAGGCTCAAATGTTTTACGGTCCTGCATTAATAGTGCGGGTAATTGCTACAATGCCTGTATTCCATGGTAATGAGCAGCTCTGGGAGATTGGCTTGTTGTGTTACGCATTTCAGGGGATTTAAGCTCCTTCCAGTCTAAACAATATCCGTAATGGTTCTCTCTTGGCAGAAGGAGATGAGTCCATTATTGCTAATCTGATCTAAATTACAATAAGCTTGCAGGCATCATAATTTATTTGCAGGCCAAATGTGAGATATCGCTTCTCATTAAACTGGCGACCAACCCCTCGGGGGAGATACCAGCTGACCCATGGACCATCTGTACTGCAGGTGGTCAACCAAAACCTCTGCCAAATCACATTATATGGCACTACCTGTAGACCAAACAATGCTTTTTTCCCCCCTGAAATGAAGATGAGAAAATTTTGAAGCACATAATCAATCATAGTGAAAGCCGTATTTCATGGAGCAGAGGAAACATTATTTCAGTGCAAACAAAGCACAGACAAAGGTGGGAAAAGCTGTAACTTGGGTCAGTTTACTGTCTGACGGTGAAGGCGTTAAGAAAAGTGAGAAGGACGTGAAGAAGCACCAGCCGAGTGGAATCTAACATCACACATATTATTAACACAGGGAGAGGAGGCAGCGTCATTTCAGCTACTTCAAGAACAAAGAGGAAGAGCTGTCAGGGTTGCCATGGAGATGGCTGCCTCCCTCGTCTTCCGAATCCCTCTGCATCCTTCAAATGGAAATTGAGTGGGGAAGCGGTAAGCTGGGAATCATGAGTGATTAGTGAGAGAGATCTGAAAGAATGAACACCAAAGCCCACCTTTCCATCCGCTTCACCTTAGAGCAACTGCAAAGGTCTGTCTTCAAACCAACTCCCCGATATAGATGCCACTGCCTCATTAGGGCAAAAAAAAAATGCAAGCTTAGCACCGCAGTGCTGATACAGTCACCTTGGAGGCATTTAAAGATGAACGCTGAAGGGAAGCTGACAAAAAAAAAAAAAAAAAGGAAGGGAAGGGAAAACAAACCCGCTCCCAATCCCTTATCTCAGAGAAGCGGGCCCCGTCGGACTACAAATATGGTTCCCCATGTGAGATACAGTCAGGATCCAGAAGCCTGATTTGTGAAGTGTTCTTACGCATGAGTTTGTTCTTGCACACTCGTGGAATATTTTAGCCATCAAGTTTATCTCATAGAGAAGATGTAGAGCCTGGGTTTAGACACCAGTTAGCTAACACTGATGTCTTTGCAAGCCTGGGTGTCGACCACTTGTCTACAACAAAGCCATAAAAACAAAGCCATATTATTCTACTTCAATATATTGCAACGTGCCAGTCCTGCAGTCTTAATTAACCTCCGGTGCCCTACAACCCGGGTAAGACAGCTGACGACCAGAACTGCTCAAACACCAGATATTTTGTTGTTGTTTTACGCTCTTCTGCTTTTTTCCCCCTTTTGATTGACGGGTTGTATCGCTTTGCCCGAGCTCTGCATCTCCAAGTGTCCTGACAGATTTGCCACGTACCTAGACATGCAGTACAACTACAGCTACAACAAAAGCTCCTAGGTAAGGTGGATGGAGCTACAGAATAAACACCAGGCTCTGCTTCTGAATTTGTGTGCAAGAACATTTCACAAGTGTGGCCTCAGAGCCACCCCAACTGACCGCACTCCAGAAAAAAACATGATAAACAGTGCAACCGTGCACTTGCGAAACAGTACAAGAAAAAAAAAAAGTATGATAAGACGACTACATGCTGTCCTACTGGGTCGGACGTGGTATAACAGAATCAGGGGTCGGTAATACCAGTTATGTTTAAGTTTTCATTATGTCGGGCTATGACCTACGTATTTACTAAATCAGAATTTATGCCACACTAAATAACAAGACTATGTCAAAACCCAGTATATATGGCTGGACCGTGTATGGGCAACGTTCGAAATTGTGGCTAATTTGTTGCTGGGATAGTCAGTGGTGGTGTCTATACTGTGAATTCTTGGATAGTAAACATTCATTTGCAATTTTCTATATTGGTCCCAATAATATTTGTTGTTAAAATGTACTGAAGTAGCACATGACATGACATGGTTAAGCTACGTTCAAGTAAAAAAATAAAAGGTCATAAAAGCAGTTGCAAGAACAATACTTTCCACTCATATCTTGGGATTTTTGATGTGAAAGAGAGCCTAATTTAATTGTAAGTATACATATTTTAATTATCTGTTAACTCCCCCTCCTCCTTCATCTGTTGTTTCTATCTGCGGTTGTCTCGTTTCTAAGACTCGCTCTGTGTTGAGGGTTTGCCAGAGCGATTGTTATTTGGAGTGCTTTAAGCCTCTCGGTGCGTGGAGAGCTCTTATTTCTCCTACTCTGCTCTACACTGGACTGTTACAGCGTGTACCAGATGTGAAAAGAGCAGCACAATATCCCGCTCTTAGCAATTCAGTAATATCCATGAGCAGCAACACATTCTGTCGGGTTACCTGTGACAAACATGGAATGAGCTGGAACCACTGCGCCGATTCATTTTGAAAGAGCAACGGCCATCAGGGAAACTCCCACTTCTGTGTTTATCAGTGACGTCGTTGGTCGGCCGACCAATCATGTAACTTCGGTGACGTAGTTGGTCACCTGACCCAGCGGCCCAATCGTGTAACTTGTTCTCTCGGTCATTCTAACGTGATCACTCCGTCACTCTAAACATGGTCTCTCAGCAACTTTTGCATTTGTAGGGCTGGCCCGCTGGTCTGGTCCAGACAAAAACTGGTCGCACAACTCCAACTCGTTATTACTAAGAACTTAATAGTTAGCTAATGGAGAACTGTAATGTTTGATCTAAACAACAGCAATAATACCATCCATTATCCGAACCGCTTATCCTGCTCTCAGGGTCGCGGGGATGCTGGCGCCTATCCCAGCAGTCATTGGGCGGCAGGCAGGGCGACACCCTGAACAGGCCGTCAGGCCAGCACACTGGGCCGACATACATACATACATACATACATACATACACACACACACACACACACACACACACACACACACACATTCATACCTAGGGGCAATTCAGTATGGCCGATTCACCTGACCTACATGTCTTTGGACTGTGGGAGGAAACCCACAAAGACACGGGAGAACATGCAAACTCTACACAGAGGATGATCTGGGACGACTCTCAAGGTTGGACTACCCTGGGGCTCGAACCCAGAACCTTCTTGCTGTGAGGCGACCGCGCTAACCACTGCGCCACTGTGTTGCCCAGCAATAATACCAATAAACCAAAACTAAACTACAAAAAATTTAACAATGGCCAGCTAAGACCGTTTGGAGCTATTACTTGAAAAGAGAAAAATATTAATCATCGGCGCATCATACGCGATAGGCTGCAGCCCTTTGACTTAGATGAGGATGACTTAGATTATCTTTGCTCTGACATTGTCTTAATCCTGTCTTAATCCCGTTGATCTCAAAACGCATGGGAACAGTGGCGTGAAGGAATGAGCGATGGATGCATCAGTCTTTTTCATTCTGTGGACTTTATTTCACTTCACCGTGTCTCCAAGAATCGGCATACAAACAAACCATGAGAATTCAGTACAGCAGAGAGTTCCTTCTCCAATGGCATAAACCCAGCAATGTGAGATTACCGGTGGCAACACCCCCCCCCCAAAAAAATCACTCTGTCTTTAACCCTGGACAGTATATTAATGATGAGAGTGACTTTGGGGGTGTCGAGTCCTGAAAGATAAGGAAACAGCAACAGAAAGGGGGGGGGGGTGTGCCAAAGACCTAGAAAACTACATCTCTCTCAGATCCCTCTATCCACTATAATTCTGGCAAATGTGCAATCGCTTCAAAACAAAAAGGATGAACTACAAGTCACGGTGCATTTTCAACACGAACACAGAGATTCCTGTATTATGGCTCTGTCGGAGACTTGGCTGACCGACGGAGACACTGACAGTGACTTTACCATTGATGGCTTTGGTGGGCCAAGATTACGACTCGGAGGTGACAAGTAAAATGCAGGGCAGGGGAGTTTGTCTCTTCATCAATGAATATGGTGCCATTTGGTCATTGTAAGGGAGACACACTACGCACTAAGGACTGAACTGTTATCTGTGTCACTATGCCCCCAGTACCTCCAACTCTTCGTTACGGTGGAGTCTAGCCACCCAAGGGCTAATGAGACGAATGCAACGGAGACCAACGAACAAGTGATCCAATATCTACAGTCTATTTCCCCTGAGTCCCCTAATATAATCCTAGGGGACTTCAACCACTGTACATTAAAAAAGGCCGTGCGAAATTTCCATCAGTACGTAACCTGCCCCATGCGCCATGATGAAATCCTGAATTTATGTTATGGGCCCATTTAAGGCGTATACAAATCTATAGCCAAGCCACCCATTGGGTCAGCTGGTCACAACTCAGTGCTTCTTGTTCCAGTTTATAAAATCGTTCTGAGACGAGAGAAAACCATTAAAGTGTATCTAAATAATAAGCCCCAGTTAACAAAGCCACTAAAGGCTCTCATGAATGAGAGAAACAAGGCATTTCGTGAGGAGAATTTAGTTGAGGATTATAGACTGCAGTGTGAAATCAAATGTGAAATAAGGAGGGCAAAACAAGATTAAAAGAGTAAGCTAGAGAGAGACCTGAGCACAAATATTTTGGGGTCTGCTTGGGGTTGAATGCACACAATCACTGGAGCTAAAGCAAAAAGAAGTAGGAGGGTGGAAATTGATGAGTACAAATCTGATAAGCAGCCGGCACAGGACTTTAATGAATTTTATCTGAGATATGATGTTCTGGACTTTGCAAATGAAACTGAAGCTCTGAGGTTGGAAACTGCTGCGACTTGTTCCCCTTTTGTTGATGAACAAAGTGTGATCAGGCGCTTCCAGCATAGTAAAGTTAGCAAGGGTCCGGGGCTAGATAGGCTAGGTGGTCATCTGCTCAAGCAGATGACCACCTAGCCTGCTGAGCAGCTAGGACCTGTCTTCTGTAACATATTTCACATATCACTTAAACAACAGAGAGAGCCTAAACTATGGAAGCAGGCCACAGTTGTTCCCATAGCAAAGGCGAAACACCCCAAGGTCTTTCTGATTTTAGGCCTAGGAATTGGTGTCAAAAACCCAATATCTCCTGGACCCATAGCAGTTTTCTTACTGGGCAAATCAAGGGGTGGAAGACACAACTGCCACACTTCTAAACATGGTCTTCAAGAATTTGGAGGGCTCTAAGAAACATGCAAAAGTGCTTCGTATTGAGTTTTCATCTGATTTTATCATGATACAGCCCCATATTTTAGCTAGTAAAATTATTGCGAATTCTAATCTAGATTTGAACATGGTGGGATGGATTTTAGATTTTCTAACCCAGAGAACCCAAAGGTAAAAGTCAATGGCTGCCTCTCTGAAGTACTGGTGTCCTCTACTGGATCTCCACATGGGTGTGCCCTGTCGGCTATGTTGTATATCCTGTACACAAATGACTGCTGTAGCCAGTATGAAAATAGATATACAGTGAGGTTTGCCGATGATTCTGTTATTGTCCTCTTCCTGGAGGAGGAAGAGACAGGCCATGGTCTACTTGATGATTTTGTAGCTTGGTGTGATGCTGCCTTTTTACAGCTTAATGTAACCAAAACCAAGGACATGTCCATTGATTTTAGATGAAAACCCATGGCTCCTATACAAACCACCATCAAGGGCCAGGTGGTGGAGAGTGTTGAGACATATAAGTACTTGGGAACTGTCATTGATAAACTGTGCTTTGACACCAGTACTGATGTCATATATAAGAAGGGCCAACAACGCTTGTTTTGTGTGAGGAAACTGCGGTCCAGTGTTGACAAGACACTAATGACCATGTTTTACACATCTTTTATTCAGTCAGTATTGTGTTTTTCCACGATCTGTTGGTTTTGAAACCTAGTCCATGAATACTGGGATGGCATCCAGCACTTTACCTGTGCCCCCATCCACAGGGTTAGTGGTTGTGTCAGGAAGGGCATCCGACATAACATTTTCCCCAATCCTTATGAGGCTTAAGTAGATCATAGATTAACCGGTCGAGGCTCGCTACCAGATCGGTCAAGGCACGGGTTAACAACAACTGCCATTGGTGGTGTGCCCTCACAGGGTACCAATATAAACTATAAAATCCATTGTGGCGATGCCTTAGAAACAGGGAACAAGCTGAAAGGTGATAAAGAAGAAGTTGGTTTGGAAACCTAAGTGTGAAAAGTAAAAACGCTCTCAGCCGTATTGTGAACCACTGCAGCAAGACTATAGGAGTTGCACAGCTTGGTACGCCAGAATTATTCAAGAGACAGGCACCACATTCAGAGTTCCAGACTCTCCTCTCTGGTACCTGTTTCAAGGTACCGAGGATTAAAACAAACAGGCACAAGTACTCCTTTGTTCCAACAGCTATTAGATTGTTAAACAGATAGGCACTCGCACTTTACTTTAATAGTTATGCTTTACTGTAATGCACTCTAGACTAGAACCCATTGTAATGTGAGTATGTGTCTGGTTTTTAACTTGTGCATTGCTCTTGTGCTGTATTCTGTGTTGCTCTTGGCCTGTGAAATAATTACCCTCTGGGGTCGTAATAAAGATGAATTTGAGCAGGCTTGCAGTTCTACATGTATTTACATGTGTGAATGTTGATTGGCTGGCTGCTGTGACGTTTGCCTACCAACTGATTTAAACATCACCGAGGCTTTACTAGCAACTACATTCCTTATGTTTGAACAGTGCAACGCAAATTAGCAAAGTGCTTGTTAATACTAATAGCTTAATGGGGACTTAAAACCCCAACTTAGTAACAAATTGAATTTGTCTTGGCACAAACTGCAACATTGACTAAACACTGAACAGATGATGCTGGACTACCACATATGCAGCATCAGAACAATTGTAGAGCAACACAGACATTCAACTAGGAGATCACATTATGCAGTGGACAATGCATACAAAATGAGCATTGTTGTATATAACATATGTATATAGAAGTATTCCCATTACAAAATGGCATGGTCACGTCTGGCCGTGGGAGACGACTCCACATGACATATCTAGTGTTGCGTTGGCAAAGAAACCTATAAAAATAATCTCCCCTCTATCTGGCAAAGCTAATTTATTGATATAGCACATTTCATACACAAAGGCATTTCAAAGTCATAAATACCAATAATAATATGAAAAGAATAAGATGAAGAATAAAAGAAATGAATCAAAGGATCAGCATAAAATGGAGTAAGTATGAAAAATAATAAAAATGTCATAATATAAATGTCATAAAATAATCAAATAGAGTTAAAGTGTCACTTAGGCAGGTGTGCGGTAGCGTGGTGGTCTATTCCATTGCCTACCAACACGGGGATCGCCATTTCGAATCCCCGTGTTACCTCCGGCTTGGTTGGGCGTCCCTACAGACACATTGGCCGTGTCTGCGGGTGGGAAGCCGGATGTGGGTATGTGTCCTGGTCGCTGCACTAGCGCCTCCTGTGGTCGGTC
>NC_079213.1:104626404-104702301 GCF_029633865.1 Lampris incognitus
TGTCCACAATAAACACATTGTATTTGGAGACAATGACATGACTTGTCTGTTTCTTTTGATTATTAGTAGGCCATGATTGAAAAGGGGAATACTGCATTTATGAACGATATAGACAGGACTGTTAATTATCTTGGTTTTGGACAGGTAATTAGAATTTATTGCCCATTTTAACTACATAAAACATATGTTGGGTCCCTAGGCTAAAAATTACCTCCACAAGGTGTCTGGGTGATGAGGCGGTCTATTCCGATGCCTACCAACATGGGGATCGCTGGTTCGAATCCCAGTGTTACCCCCGGCTTGGTCGGGCGTCCATACAGACACAATTGTGTCTGCAGGTGGGAAGCCAGATGTGGGTATGCATCCTGGTCGCTACACTAGCGCATCCTCTGGTCTGGTCAGTCGGGGCGCCTGTTCGGGGGGAGGGGGAACTGGGGGAATAGCATGTTCCTCCTAAACGTTACATCCCCCTGGGGAAATTCCTCACTGTCAGGTGAAAGTGGCTGGCGACTCCACATGTATCAGAGGAGACATGGTAGTCTGCAGCCCTCTCCGGCTTGGCAGAGTGGGTGGAGCAGTGACAGGGATTGCTCAGAAGAGCAGGGTAATTGGCTGGCCACAATTGAAGAGAAAAAAGGAGAACCTCCCCCAAAAAAAAATTACAAAATTACCTCCACAAGTGGGTCATGGCATGAAAGTTTGGGAACCACTGGTCTAGGACAACCAGATGAAGAAGTTGATGATGATGGATAGATTTAAATATTTCTATTTTCCATCTTTTTTTAGGTATGTTTGTGTTGGTTTGAACACAGAGCTGTACTAAATGGGACGCAAGACGAATTTCTGAGCAATCAGAGAATAAAGTCCTATCCTAGACACAAACTGCAAGTAGGTACTTCTTTTTACCGTCTGCACTGTGTGGAACTGTTGCAGATGACAAACCTCTACCTGAAACATCATTATTTGTAGCTGGAGACAGGCTGACTCATCCCTATTCCACCTGGTCATTTTGAGGACCGCTCCATAACCACCAAAACGGATGCTTAATTTCGGCGGCAAGCTTGTGCAAAAAAAAAAACAAGAAGGATCATGGAGTCAGTTCTCTCCCAGTTCTCATTAAGGAGAGGCCTTGGAGCCACAGAGACATCAAAGTATCCTTGATGCCTTTACACAGCTGTAGGAGAGAGACGGGCTGGAGAGGGCCGGGATGAAAAGACTCTGGAGAACTAAGAAATGCCTTCACAAGCAGCCATGAAAACACCACTGAACATAAAAGAGATAAGAACTTATATTATCTCTTAAAATGACCTAATCATCAAGAAACGGCCCTATGGTGGCACCCTTGAGAGGTTTCACTTTATTGCTGTGTAGAAATGTGACCGCCATAATCTTGAAGATGACAGGCTATTTTCAAATGATGAGTTCCTTTCAATAACCACATACATACACTCACTGGCCACTTTATTAGGTACACCTTGCCAGTACCCGGTTGGACCCCCTTTTGCCTTCAGAACTGCCTTAATCCTTCGTGGCATAGATTCAACAAGGTACTGGAAACATTCCTCAGAGAGTTTGGTCCATATTGACATGATAGCATCACGCAGTTGCTGCAGACTTGTCGGCTGCACATCCATGATGCGAATCTCCCGGTCTACCACATCCCAAAGGTGCTCTATTGGATTGAGATCTGGTGACTGTGGAGGCCATTTGAGTACAGTGAACTCATTGTCATGTTCAAGAAACCAGTCTGAGATGATTCGAGCTTTATGACATGGCGCGTTATCCTGCTGGAAGTAGCCATCAGAAGATGGGAACACTGTGGTCATAAAGGGATGGACATGGTCAGCAACAATACTCAGGTAGGCTGTGGCGTTGACACGATGCTCAATCGGTACTAAGGGGCCCAAAGTGTGCCAAGAAAATATCCCCCACACCATTACATCACCACCACCAGCCTGAACCGTTGATACAAGGCAGGATGGATCCATGCTTTCATGTTGTTGATGCCAAATTCTGACCCTACCATCCGAATGTCGCAGCAGAAATCGAGACTCATCAGACCAGGCAACATTTTTCCAATCTTCTATTGTCCAATTTTGGTGAGCCTGTGCGAATTGTAGCCTCAGTTTCCTGTTCTTAGCTGACAGGAGTGGCACCCGGTGTGGTCTTCTGCTGCTGTAGCCCATCTGCCTCAAGGTTCGATGTGTTGTGCGTTCAGAGATGCTCTTCTGCATACCTCAGTTGTAATGAGTGGTTATTTGAGTTACTGTTGCCTTTCTATCAGCTCGAACCAGTCTGGCCATTCTCCTCTGACCTCTGGCATCAACAAGGCATTTTCGCCCACAGAACTGCCACTCACTGGATATTTTCTCTTTTTCGGACCATTCTCTGTAAACCCTAGAGATGGTTGTGCGTGAAAATCCCAGTAGATCAGCAGTTTCTGAAATACTCAGACCAGCCCGTCTGGCACCAACAACCATGCCACGTTCAAAGTCCCTTAAATCACCTTTCTTCCCCATTCTGATGCTCGGTTTGAACTACAGCAGATCGTCTTGACCATGTCTACATGCCTAAATGCATTGAGTTGCTGCCATGTGATTGGCTGATTAGAAATTTGGGTTAACGAGCAGTTGGACAGGTGTGCCTAATAAAGTGGCCGATGAGTGTATGTAAAACTAGTCTGTAAAAAAAGTGTTTATTTCAAAGAGATCATTTGTCAGCTTCGGATTCAAATTTTCTGCTCTTCTTTCAAAAACTGTCTTAACATATTTCAATGTCGAATCATGGTCATTCTGTAGTCGACGTCACTTCTTTTAATCTCATTCTGGGGCCAAACTCTTCATGTCAAACCTATATGAAATGAAACCACAATGCTGAGTGAACGATTCATCTGGGAATTATCTGACTTCAATAACGTGGAAATGTTAAACCAATGCGGTTTGACACATTTCACCAACCTCCGTTGATTTCTTCTCTATGCAGTGTGTAAACTACATGAGTTTTGGGCACACCTGGCTGGCTAATAATGTGTGTCATTGGGCTAACTCCAGCCAACAGCTTGACTAATGGTCATTGATCCATGTGTTGGAGTGTAGAGAGCTACCAGCAGTTGGCCTAGCTCTTTATTAACGCCACATGACAAACGATCAATCCATCAGCGCACAGGAAGAGGGGCACTCGACGACAAGCTTACACAATCAGGAAAAAAATCGATCCTTTTTTACGAAAAACTGAATCTGGAGTCTGAAGTTGGTGACTAGCAACTTTCACAGCTATGGATCTGCATGATATTATAGTCCTGGGTGCTAAATACAGGTATGAAGCCTTGACTTTTTTCCATGCACAACCAAAATGTCACTTTACAAAGCTTAAAGCAGCAGTAGACAACTTTTTTTATTTAATTTATCATAAAGTAAATGTTGATTGCACAGTGTAATAGCTACAGAACAATGACACCATCTGTGTTCAAGATTAGTTCCCAATAAGCCTCGCTTTCTGTCTGCCACCGGGTACGATCTCGCGAGAAAATGAAAGCTCGATGTATGGCACAAAGGAAGTGCATCAATCATTGAGCAACCAAAATAAGGAAGAGGGTAGTGCGTTTGTTTTCCCCACTAGCTATTGGTAGCTATCCCCAGTAGTTGAAATGGCGGATGATGGAGCGACTGAAGTGACAGTGGAAACTACCCAACAAGAGAAAAAGAACCCCGTTGACGGAAGAGGCAATGAAGGCGAAGCGGGAGAGTGATAGAAACAGACGTAAAACAAGAGTGAACCTCGGTCGAGAACTCCGGTGTTGTATCAAACTCTGTTTCCCCATCGAGATGTGTTTCCCCCCAGTCAGATGAAAGCATTCACATGGAAACAGGTTAGCTATTGGTTATGATTAGGTTAAGGTAAGTGTTAGGTTAAACTTGGGGTTAGGTTGAAGTTAGGTTAGGTTAGGTTTAGGGTTATGTTGAGGTTAGGTTAAGGTTAATCAAACTTCCCGGTGTTGCATCGAACACTGACTAGGGGGAAATAGATCCCGATGGGGAAATGGAGTTCGATACAACACCCAGGACTTGAGAGGGTTCCAAGCCAGTTAGCACTATTTCTACTTGATCAGTAAGTAACACAAGCTGCCTACTTATTAATACTACCGGATGTTTTACTCTGCCTTTATCATAGCACTGAGATCAGGGTTTCTAGTTCATAACTGGGATTCTTACGGTTGTTTCTTGCTTAGGACAGTAGCCAAGCTGCTAATAAATGGAAAGCGATCCAGTTGTCTTTGCAACAGCGGCGCAAACAACACTCCCACTTGGAAATATGGGTGGGGGAGGCGGGGGGGTTGTCTGCAACCTCTTTAACTCCTGAGATCATGCGGAATGAAGTATATGGTGCAGAAATGTGCATGTGAAGCATGGCATCATATGAGGCGGCATGATCTCAGGAGGTTAAATTAGAAAGTTGGTGTTTACAACTGGAAGCATCCCCAACATTCAAACTGCAGATGAAACCATTACATTTTTTTGCTTCTCAAACACAATTAAACTAACAAGTATCATATTGTCTCTGTTTCCTTTGCCAAGGAAAAGTGGAAGATTTTAATGTATGATCTGCCATGATGACAAAATGTTTCTACAGGGTGTCTCAGCATACACAGTCACATTTTGACTTTCATCAGTGCGTGAAGATGAAAACGGCAAATGTAAAATTATGCAAAAATCTCACACAGTAACATGTGCCTTCATACAACCCAATCTTTAATAAGTGTTTTGTGGCATTGAGTGTGAACAGTACCTGTTATGGACCGGTCCTCTGAAAGTTGGGTCAAACTTCCGTGGCTCACCTACAAAACAATCACAACATGGTTGGTTAGTGTTAACCAGTATTCACTCAATGTAATGACAGAGACAGACATAAATAAGTAAATACTGGTTCATTTTTGTTGTTTCACCTCCTTTCTAACAATTACTGCAATGGCTGTGTCAAATGTCACTCTTAATTCCTATTATGTTCGTGATTAGCGATTATGATTTTTGTTTAGTTTTATGCACAACACTTTTATACGTGAATCATTTTTCTCATCAGGAATTCTGCTTATTTCCTCAGTCATTGTTCATTTTGTTTTCATTCTGCTGTAATGTACTTATTTATATTTGATTTAAAAAGTGCAATACAAAAGAAGATTGTTAGTTTCATTTTACTTGAAAATGTGTGTAGTTGATGAGCCTAAACAACACTGTTTTTGCTGCTGACTCTCAAAGATCTGATAAGAAAACCAAACATGCTGCGTTAGCAGACATTATGCTGTGCCCATCTTACAGTTTTTATTGGTATTTCTGCTTTACATGACGGTGTAGTTGAGAACATCGGGCAGCAAGCAGAGAGAAAAGACTTTGAAGTTATGAAAAAAGTAAAAAAGAAAAAAGAAAGCCCACAGCCCAATTTTAACCCACGTCGAGCGCTGGCACGTGGCTGGCACATCTTAACTCACCACTCCTGAAAGCTGATCAGGGCAAACTAAGTGGGTCATTTCCCAGCACCGGTTTACCAGCAGCAGCAGGCTGAAGAAGTTTGAGTTTACCCAGATACAGTTGTGAAAATGAAAACAATGCTGCCGAGTAGGAATAAATCATTCCAACAGGTTATAAAAGGAAGGAGTTTATCTGGGTCACAGTGAGGAGCCTCTGCTTGACCCTGCAATGTAAATACTTAACTACAGTTGCAAGCTCTAGAGGCACCACAGCGACCCAAACCCTACGAGTGGTGCATGTGTGCACGACGACATATCTCACACACATACATACAGAAACACACACATACATCTACACACATCCACATGTTTGCATGCATGAGTTGCTCCAGCTTGGGTGGCTGAGAGCCCCTTTGTGCGTATGCTGTTGAGATGGCATATGAAGCATTCCTGGGAACATATTACTCATCGCACATGGAGCATCATGTTTTCCAGCAGTTGGGGTGGACTAAGGGGCAGTGTGAGGGGGCCTATCTGCCATCTGCCCATTTTCATCAACCTGGTCCACTCCAAATGTGAGGAATGAGTTGAATATATTACGTACTTGGATTTCTCACCATGCTCAAAAACCTCTATTTCCCTTAAGGCCAGACTTGATCGCACTGGTAGATTGTATAAACTCTAGATAAGCACTTCAGTGGGAGGATGGTTTTAACATCCAACAAGATAGAATTTTACGCTTAAATGCCAAAATTTCACTGATTTCCATGTATGAGTGAGTATTCATTAGGAGGACAATTTCTAGTTAGTTATACTATGAAAAAGGCCTTCACTGGCGCTCTGACAACTGGATGCCTATGACTTCACAAACTCCCCTGGTGACCTGTATAATTAGCTACAATCACATGGATAATCATAAATCTATCTGGCATGTATGAGCTCACGCGACCCCTTTGGGTGTCTGTACTCTGCTGGTTATATGGGTTCCTCAACATATAAAGCAGAACCCTCTTTAATGGCTACTTTTATACAGTACATAGACACTAACAGGACCTTTTCCTTTTCCACTTTTCTGCCTAAGGGATAAGTGAGGAACACATAAAGCTTATAAGCACATGCAAAGCAATGCACGGACATTTCATAAGCAGGTCAAACTCAAATTCAAGTTCAAGTTCACTTTACTGTCATAAAAAGTACCATGTAAGGACACAAAAAGAACCTTCCAAATACAATAAACTGCTTATGTCCTGCCTCTCTCAGCCCTTAAAACTATCTATATAAGGAAACAATAAAAACAATAAATAAGAAATCAGAAATCCCACGAAATAATAAATCAATGAAAGTTATGTAAGGTGCCTACTGTTCATTATTCTGACTGCCTGGGGGTAAAAAACTGTCTTTGAGGCGGCTGGTCCAAGCTCTGATGTTCTGTACACATTGTCCTGAGGGAAGGGGTGAGAACAGACTACGTGGTGGGTGGCTAGTGTCCTCCATGATACTTGGGGCCTTCCTTCTGTGATGGGTGGTGTAAATGTCCTGAAGCTGTGGCAGTGCTTTTCCTACGATTTCTGAAGCCTTTTTTACTATCCTTCTCCTTTACTATCCTTTCAGTCAGGTTGCCAAACCACACGAGTATGCTTTCAGTAAGGATGCTCTCTATGACAGTCTGACAGAAACTGACCAGATTTCTTGTGGACATTCTGCATTTTTTAATGCATCTCAGAAAATAGTCTCTGTTGTGTCTTAATGAAACAACTGGTGTTTAGAGACCAGGAGAGGGAGTCTGAGATCTGAATACCTAAAAAGCTGAAGTTCTTGACAATTCCAACAGGGACACCATTGATGTTAACTGGTGTCTGAACCGTTTAGGACTTCCTAAAACCAACAATTATCTCCTTTGTTTTCTCAACATGTAGGGACAGGTTGTTAGCTTGACAACATATGGATAGATCCCTCGCCTCCTTCATACAGGCACTTGCATTGTTGTAATTTATCAGTCCAATTAATGTGGTGTCACCTACGAATGTCACAATGCTGTTATGATTTTTACAACACAGTCATGTGTGAACATACTGTAGAGGTAATGTAGGGTAACCGATTCTGTTATTAATGGTCCCTCCACTTCTTTTTCTGAACCCGATTTTGAGTTGTCTGAAAAATTTCTCATTCATTTTGTAAATAAGATGGAGAATATCTGGTCCCAAATCCAGCCTGACTCTTGCATTCTTTCCATCCGGCATTTTAATTCTGTCTCTTTTATCCCGTTTCAACCCATTACAATTTCAGTGTAAGAGAGTACAGTCTCCCAATATGAACTCCTCCTCCTTAGTGTTTTTAACAGTTTTCAGTCTGGTTTTAGAGCACTCCATAGTACCAAGTAACATTGAAGCTATGCGACAGAAGACGCAAAGTCAAGACTCTGAAGTACAGCTCTGAAGAATGCAAGAAGGAATACAGAAAATGTAACAGAGAAATGAAAGCTGCGATGAAGAAAGATAAGGAGGAATGGATTGAAGAAGAATGTCGAAGTATTGATAACAACCGGAGGCACAACAACACTAAAATGGCTTTCCAAACAGTGAAGAAATTAACTACAGAACAAAACGTAAAGACATAGCTATTAATGATGCAAATGGAGAACTGATCTCAGACAAAAAAGCTATTAGAAAGAGGTGGGAAGTATACTGCAGTGATCTTTGCAATTGTGACCTCAATGAAAATCAGGAAGTATACAACCAACTGACAGTTAATGAGAACAAAGGCACAGAAGACGAAGATCACATCTTAAGATGCGAAGTTGAAGAAGTCATCAAACATCTGAAAAATGACAAAGCACCAGGAGCAGACAATATACCAGTGGAACTAATAAAAAAATGGCGGCGACAAAGTTATAGACATCTTACTTAGCATCCGCAACTAAATTTATAGCCTGAAGAAATGGCGTATGCAGTGGACTACTTCGGTACTCATTCCAGTGCCAAAGAAAGGAAGCTTGAAATTATGCAGCAACTACAGGGCCATTAGTCTAATCAGCCATGCGAGCAAGGTAATACTCAGGATCATTCTCAGGAGAATCACACCACAAGTTGAGCAGATTCTTGTTGAAGAACAAGCTGGTTTCAGGTCTGCAAGAAGCACAACCGAGCAAATTTTCAATTTGAGGGTTCTTTGTGAGAAATGTATAGAACATCAACAAGAAGTCCATCACAACTTTATTGATTTTAAGAAAGCATTCGACAGAGTGTGGCAACTGGCTCTGTGGAAAATCATGAGAAAACATAACATCAAAGAACACTTTGTCCAAGTTATTGAAGCTCTTTATAAAGATTTGAAAAGTGCAGTGCTAGTAGTGGACAGCACACTCAGCAACTGGTTCACTACAAAAGTAGGATTGAGATAAGGTTGTTTATTGTCACCATGCCTTTTCAATGTATTCCTTGAAGGGATCGTCACCAAAGCTATGGAGGGTTTTGAACCAACTCTCACAATCGGTGGAAGAAAACTCACCAACCTTCGCTTTGCAGATGACATAGATCTAATCGCCAGCAACAGGGAAGAACTAGCTGAAATAACCAGAAGACTGGACAAGGCGGCTAAGGACATGGGTATGTTGATCAGTACTCAAAAAAGCAAAATCATGATAACAAAAGATCCCCCGAGGAGGGGGACTGAAGAGATTGAAGAGCAGAACACAGAAATCATTGTTGGCAGCGAAAAACTTGAGGAAGTCACGTCTTTCAAATAACTCGGATCTGTGATTAACGAAGACAGAAGATCGGAAAAATAAATTGGGAGCAGAGTCGCCATCGCAACAAGCGCAATGACCAAGCTCAACATGATCTGGAAAGATAAAAACCTTGGACTGAAGTAAAAAATGTAACTGCTCTGCACCATCATAATAGCAACTCTTCTATACGGTGCCTTTGAACTTCTATAAGCTTCTATAGGCTTCTATAAGCCTTTGAACTTAGAGCTTATAGAATAATGCTGCAAATCCCATACACAGCACATGGCACCAACATTGAGGTGCTGAACAGAGTTAAGGAAGCTATTGGTCACCATGATAATTTACTGACAATGGTAAAAAAAGGGAATTAAACTGGTTTGGGCATGTTTGCCGAACGGAAAGGACACTTGCAAAGGACATCCTGCAAGGCCTGGTAGAAGGGACTAGGAAGAGAGGGCGACTGAGAAAAACCTGGGTAAACAACATTGGCAAATGGCTACAGATGAGCATAGTGCAGGTGGGGAGAGATGTGATGGATAGAGAACCGTGGAAGAGACTTGTTGAGGCGCCAGCTGTGCTCCTACGACCTCCACAGGTTATAGAACTGATGATGATGATGATGATAGTACCGAGACAGCTCTTGTTAAGGTTACTAATGACTAAATGCTGACTGCAGACAGAGGTGACTGCTCCATTTTAGTTCCTTTAGACTTAAGAGCTGCCTTTGACAGTCAATCACAGTGTCCTCTTACATCACTTGGGGACTTGGGTAGGCATCAAGGGCTTGGCTCTTACTTTATTATGCTCATACCTCTCCAACAGAACTTTTTCTGCTGTTCTGAGTAACTACTTCCTCGATGGCTCAGTTGACTTGTAGTGTCCCTCAAAGCTCAGTTCTTGGCCCCCTTCTGTTTTCTATATACATGTTGCCTCTTGGCCAGGTTATTCAAAATCATGATGTAACTATTACAAACTGTTCTCTTCTCTCACATATCTTTTCTCTCTGAATGATGTCTTCTCCTTTTTCTTCTCCTGTGTATGTGAGTGGTGTGATGTCTTGATGTGTGCTCAATAATCAAGGTAAGAAAATCGAAGAAAGTTGAATCAGTTCATCGGACTATAACGTTTATTGACAGAAACATTTCATCACTCATCTAAGTGACATCTTAAGTCTAAACTGTGGTGTGATGTGAGTCTACCCTGTGTGCACATGTAGTCTGTCCTCATCCCAGGTCTCCATGTTGATGGTAGTCACCACCTGGGCACTGCTTGGCATCCTCCTCATCCCATTTCTTATATATCTTATAAATCCATATAATTTTGTCATCCTGTTTCAATGTTATATCCTTCTCTCACTCCGATGTGTGACTGTTTCTTCTTGTCTCTTTTCCCACATATGTGAATGGTGTGATGCGAGTCTCCCCTGTGTGCAAGTGTAGTCTGTCCTTCTGTCAGGTCTACATTGTGATGGTGGTCCTGTGGCTCAGGCCCTAGGCTGTTCTGGTGACATCTGGACACTGCTTGGCATCCTCCTCATGATATTCTTCATATATCTTATAATTCCATTATAACTCTGTTATCCTCTTTCAATGTTGTATTCTGTAAATTATGTTTTATTCTGTACACACAACATCCATTGCACGTATCTCCATCTTGGGAGCAACAGACAGATGTGCAGACTCCTCTGTTGCTCTCCCTGAGCTTTCTTCCTATTTTTTTCCCCGTTAAAAGTTTTTTTTTTTTTTTTTAGGAAGTTGCTCCTTCTCCAATCAGAGGATCTAAGGACAGGATGTTGTATTGCTGTAAAACCCACTGAAACAAATTTGTATTTGTGATAATGGGCTATACAAATAAAATTGACTTTACTTTTACCATTTTTACGCTGACAACACTCAGTTATACATGCCAGTAATACGGCACAGATCCTAGCAGCCTAGCAAATCTCACAACTTACCTCTCTGATATTAAATCCTGGATGTCCCAAAATGTTCCTAAATTTAATTACGATAAGTCTGAGGTTATTCTGTTCGGTCCCCCAAATTCCATCAGCCCTTTTGGTACTAATCTTGGTGGTTTGTCCAATAGTATTAAGCAGGCTGCCAATCTAGGGGTAATATGCGATGCTAGCTTCTGTTTTAATAATCAAGTAAAAAATGCTGTTCAGTCATGTTTCTTACAGCTCAAGATAATCTCTAAAATTAGGTAATTTTTATCAATTCTTGAGCAACAAAAATCTGTACACGCCTTTATCTATTCTCAGCTTGATTACTGCTATGCACTTTACTCAGGTATCAGCCAGCGCTCCCTCCATACAAAAAGCCACTGCTCAATTCATTACCGGGACAAAGAGCCATGATCACATCACCCCTGTGTTTGCCTCCTTACACTGGCTCTCTGTTAGATTTCAAATTAATTTTAAAATTTTATTGCCCACTTTTAAGGCCTTACACAGTCTGGGAGTCCCCATCTGGGATGGGGACTCTTCCTTTCAAGACCAAAAAACCCTGCAAGAGTGGTACAGTTGGCTGAGTGCACCACCGGGTCCACACTCACCCCCCTACAGGACTTACACACCAGGCAGTGCAGGACCAGGGCTAGAAGGATTATTATGTATTATCTCAATAATGGACTGCTTCAGGAGCTACGGTCAGGTAGACACTTCCACAGCAACAAGGCCAACACAGAGATTCAGAAGGAGTATCTTCCCCAGGCCATAAGGACACAAAATTCAACATAACAATTATATTTGTAACACTACTACCACTTTTCCTTGGATACTTCAGACTTTACTTATTCAGACTATCTGCACACTTGTATTTGTATAGTAACTGCACATTGTACATAGATATTTATCGGGATATACCTTCTGTCGCTTTTTTTAACTTTTTAAAATTTTATTGTATTTTATTTTATTCTCATTTTACTGTCCCATTTCTTTTTTGTTCTACAGTTTCAGTTTAAAAAAAAACATTTCACTGCTTATTGTACTTGTATGTGACAATTAAACCTTTGAATCTTACAAAAATGGACGGAAATGGCAAAATTTGACGAAACGTCCTCAATATCGTAAAATTAGGGTGGTTTTTACTTTTGTCAATAGAGTTAAATGGGCGATGGAAACACATCTGTCAAATAAAAAATGAAATTTGAATTGAATTTCATCTTATGATTTTTTTTGCAACTTCAGAAAGGTACGCTTAAAATTTGCTTGACAATGGCATGGAAAATATCGCTAGTGTCTGTTTTGCTGTGCTATGACGGAATGACTTCTAAAGGTAATTTGCTTGTAGACTTTGTTGCAGGAAGTAGCATAGTAGGAAATACATATATAAACAACTGCAAATGACCACTCAAATTCGGGTATGAGAAAAATGCTGTAGCATCATGTTAGCTTTGGCTGAATCATGGAATGTTTATTTTGTGCACTGAATGAGGATTTTAGGTTTGCCCCCCCATTAGTCACATTGAACTGTAGATGGCAAGCTGGAGCTGGTTGTCCACTATGAAGAAAAGGATGGATGAGCACAAAAATGAAACCTATACATATGTACTACATAAGCAGTGGCTATAAAATAGGGATTCATCCAAACTATTTCTTTCAGTTGCCACCAACAAATTAAATAGTCCCTCTCAGAGCAGTCAGTTTTTGAAATGATGGCCCATGGGTTGTTGGTCCACCATTGTACCTTTAGGCTGTCTTGCCACCACAGAACAGTATTGGTGGTCAGGAGTGCCCTTACTGTCAGATAAGCGAGAGAAGGTCACCAATTCAAAACAGAAGGCCACCTGGGAAATCACAGGCAAGGAAAGTGATCGAGTGATGCTCTCCCCCTGAAAAACACCCTCTGATGTGCCCTTGTGCTCAGCTGCCAACAGCAGAAAACGTGTCCGGATAGGCGGGTCCCAGGTGCATCTGTTCCTAACGGCATGAATGTAAAGCAGTGCAGAGAATGCATGCTCAGCAAACAGGAAAAGGTTAGAAAAAAGGCTCAACAATATGACATAGGTACTTCAGTGAAGCTGTTCTCCCCTTCAACACACACGCATGCATGCACACACATATTCAAACCAAGTGTCGGCCATTTTAGTCTACTTGTATTACAGATCCATTTAGTACTGCATTCTGAAAACACTTTTGTAAACTATAAACTAGCATTATTCTTGTTACACCTTGTAACTGTGAGTGATGTCCTTATTAACCATAATTGAGCTAAGCTTACATCAAGTTTTACTGACTGCCAAACACGTTTTACACATGGTTTAATTTGGTGTGGTTCTCACATAAAACAACCCCCAGGGACATAGTGCAACATTCTTGAAGTAGAAAGTAGAAGAGTGAATAAAAATATCTTAAAAAAAAGAAAAGAAGAGTATTTATGAGTGTAAGGGTATCTCTATGTACAGGAATACCAAGTTGGCAAGGAGGTAAAGTGACTCGGGCAAAAATAAGTCTATCATAAGATAGTATCACCTCCATGGCTGTGTTTTTCTTCAGCACTGATCGGCTGCTGGGTTATGCAGATATTGTTAAAATAATGGAAAGGGATTAGCACATGAATTACCAATTACCAGTTCTGATCACAGATGATTTGCATGCAGACATCCATGCTTAATGACCGACAGCTGTTGTGCTGCAACTGTGAGCATGTGTATAATCATCCGGTCAACTAAATTCAGTCATTCATTTATTCTCTGAAGATGCCTCATTCCAGTTAGAAATTGTGGCATGTGGAGTCTATCCCAGAGGGCTAAAGACAAGCTGGTAGGTCACCAGTCCATCACAGAGCCCTTGTTACAAACAATCTCCAATATACTACTTAAATATGGCTATGGTCATTTCAGATTCTCAGATTCACCTGACTACCATGTCTTCGGACCGTGGAAGGAAACCAGAGCACCCTAGGGACAAAACTGCAAATATGCAAGTTCAAGTTCCAAATTATTATCTTGTATATGGAATACAATGAAATTCTTGTGCTCTGGCTCTCTCTGCCTTAACACAAGGGACACAGGGACAAAGGACACAAGAACACACCATTCCTACACCAGACCTACATAGACAGAATTCATACATTATATACATAATATAGAAAGTACACAATAACACAACAATGTAAGGTACATATGGGTGCATCAGCTGTTCAGCAACCTGACTGCCTGTGGAAAGAAATTATTACTGAGATGGATGGTGTGTTATTTGATGCTCCGGTAACTTTTTTTAGATGGAAGGAGCTAGAGCACAACATTAGTGGAGTGGCTGGTGTCCTTAGTGATGTTTTGGGCTTTCCTTTTGCAGCGAGTGGTGTAAACATTATGAAGTTGTCGTAGTTCCATGCCAAAGATTTTGCTGCTATCTTTACAGTCCTTTAAAGCAGTCTGCAGCCTGAGCAGTCAGGCTGCCAAACCACACTGTGATACAGCCTGTCCAGACACTCTCGATGGTACTGCGATACAAGTTCATAAGAGTTTTGGTATGAGTACCAAAACTCTCGAGATGCCTCTACAGCCTCTGCTGGGCCTTCTTCAGGATGCAATTGGGTGTTGAGAGACCATGTGAGGGTGGGTGTCTGTGATATGTGAACTGAGAAATATAAAGCACACAATTTCAACAGATGCCCAATTGATGGAAATAGGAATGTGATTTTCTCTGATCATTCTAAAGTCAACAATGATTTTGTTCGTCTTATTGACATTTAGAGAGAGGTTGTTTTCATGGCACCATATGATTAAATCTTCCACTTCCCTCCTATGGGCCCTCTCATCACTGTCGCATATTAGTCCAATCACTGTGGTGTCATCTGCGAATTTAATGATGCTGTTGTTGTCATATTTGGCAACACAGTCATGTGTAAACAGACTGTACAATAGGGGACTGAGACAGCAGTCCTGAGGCACGCGGGTCCTAAGAACTAATGTAGATGAGCACGATTTACCTATTCTCACAGTCTAGGGCCTGTCTGTCAGGAAATCAAAGAGCCAATTACTGATAGAGTTGCCCAGACCAAGACCTCTGAGTTTCAACACCAGTTTGGATGGTACAATTGTTTTAAAAGCAGAGCTGTAATCAATAAACAACATTCTGACATAGGTATTTTCTTTTCAAGGTGTACTATAACAGTATGCAGAGCAAGTGAGATAGTGTCATCTACAGATCTGTTGAAATAGTAGGTAAACTGTATTGGGTCAAGGGTAACAGGGAAGTTACATTTTATATATGATATAACCAATCTTTCGAGATACTTCATAATAACAGAGGTCAAAGCAACAGGTCTGTAATCATTAAGGCAAGAGCTTTAAGTGTTTTCTTAGGTACAAGGCACAATGTTGGTTTTCTTAAAACACAGTGGAACCACACACAATGACAGGGACAGGTTACAGATATCAGTAAAAACCTGAGATAGCTGAGTGTAACAGGTTTTGAGGACAAGGGAAGGGATTCCATCTGGGCAAACTCCAAAAAACAAGGTTGAGAACTGACCCTAGGCAACTCCTGCTGAGAGGCAACAATGCTACTGACTAAAACATGCCATTCTGCTGGATCAAAATTTCTTTCATGATATTTCAGCTTCATGAGACATATGGGAGATGGAGGAATACAGGTTCAGGATTGACTTTTCATTATACATTTATTTCTAGTTTTTCCCCTTATCCCACCCGATTAACCCAATGGCATATGGCCGGAACTCTTGTTGAATAACTCCCCCAGCTCACGTTTCCACAGGAAGGAGATAGTCGTAACACCAGCTTCCTTCAAAATCGTGTCAGCTGCTCTCGCTATTTTACATGCTGAAGCCTCGCATGGATTGCATTACCTTCAGGCCGCGAAGGAGACGTAGGGAGAATGCATTTGGTTGCTTGGCTGCAGGTGCCCGAACACTACACCAATCTACACCCACTATCCCTTGGGTAAGGGCGGCCTAATGAATGCCTTACCCCGTGGACGCTCTGGCCGTGACCGGTTATGGTGAGTCTGGGATGCGAACCTCCCAGCCACATGATGAGCAGATTGCAACGGCGGTTTATTCTGCTCGGCCATCAGAACGGCCAGGTTCAGGATTGACTTTTCATTATACATTTATTTCTAGTTTTTCCCCTTATCCCACCCGATTAACCCAATGGCATATGGCCGGAACTCTTGTTGAATAACTCCCCCAGCTCACGTTTCCACAGGAAGGAGATAGTCGTAACACCAGCTTCCTTCAAACTCGTGTCAGCTGCTCTCGCTATTTTACATGCTGAAGCCTCGCATGGATTGCATTACCTTCAGGCCGCGAAGGAGACGTAGGGAGAATGCTTTCGGTTGCTTGGCTGCAGGTGCCCGAACACTACACCAATCTACACCCACTATCCCTTGGGTAAGGGCGGCCTAATGAATGCCTTACCCCGTGGACGCTCTGGCCGTGACCGGTTATGGTGAGTCTGGGATGCGAACCTCCCAGCCACATGATGAGCAGATTGCAACGGCGGTTTATTCTGCTCGGCCATCAGAACGGCCAGGATTGACTTTTGAATATGTGATGTCAGTGGCACATGGTGGGAACCTCAGTATACCGATTCACCAGGAAATCTTGTTGTTGTCATCATCACAGTCACTGATGTAGTGGGAGCTGAATTAGATACCAAATGGTAGTCCTTAATTTCCAGTAATTTAGTGAAAACGTGCTATCCCTGATATTATCAATGGGCAACAATATAAGAGTTTCACCTAACCTGAAATGCTGTTGGTGGGTTTGCAGACATGGTGATGTAATGAAATGCTAGGTGATTACATTGTGATACACTTCATTTATCTTCACGATATATAGTGTTTTCGTGGGTCGCAAAATAGCTTCTACCTTAAAGCTTGAACTTATCCCATCCCTAATAAACATTCATACGCTGATGAACAGGGACATATTGCATAAGATCACCCAGAAGCAGCTGGTTTTAGCAGATTTATGGCATAGTTACAGAAACAGCTGTCAGTAAGGGTAACTACAGTTTGCAAGGATGGTAATGGAAGATGAGCAGGCTGATGTATTTACATGTTTAATCATTCAAACAGATGTTACTACTATTAGTTGTTCGCCCTCAACAAAGGAACTTGGTATTTATAATGTTATATGGAAGACAGAGTGTACAGTATGTGTGACCCTCTGTCCATTCAGGGCTACAGCACAACAGTTGGCCAGTGCTGACATTGGGTACCACCACAGTACATCCCCAGAGCTAAAACTGTATTATCTGCTGTTATTTGAGATGAAAATTAATAAAATACTGCTTATTGAGTGGTACTATCGACTCTCTTCACTCTCTGAGCTTCAACAGCTGGTTCAGCAGACGTGGGTTGCACCCTCTATTGCTTCCTTTGTTGGGCTGAGCACTTGCTAGTTTCACTCTCTGAGCTGCAATAGCTGGGTCAGCAGCCGTGGGTCGCACCCTCTATTGCTTCCTTAGTAGTGAAAATCAGAAGGGGGCAGGTTCAGCTGTGGTACTTCCTGGTATTTAAACACACAGCTGCGCTGTAGCGTCAGTGGAGGCATCAGCCCTTGTATGTCAGCCCTCACTGGGTAAAGACCTGTGAGTCTACCTGTGCGAGTCCACCGAGCAAGGACACTGGCTGGTAATTCCCTTTTCTACTATTTTCTCTCATTGCCTGCCTCACCCACCATGTGCTACAAAGACATCCCTGCCATTCAAGGTCATCAAAAAAATTGCATCTGTCACAGACAATGCAACCCTGAGAACCTCTATTCACTCAAGAAAGCCTCCCCTACTCACTCCTCCTTTACTTTTGGCTTATGGAATTGCCATGTGGCTGTAAATAAAATGGGATTTATCCAAGCACTTGCTAATCTGTCAGATATTCAGGTACTAGCCCTAACTGAAACCTGGATACATCCAGAAAACACTGTCATACTGGCCACACTCTGCTTTCTCACACACACCCCGTTCTGTTGGGCATGGAATTGGAACAGGTGTCCTCATTTTCAAAGACTCGAAATTCACTGAGCTTTCTCCGGTAAGCAACACCTCCTCCTTTGAATACCATGCAATCATGGTTACTGCTCCTATTGAGCTATTTGTGGTTGTCATATACCGCCCACCAGGGTGTCAACTGAGGAACTTTGTAGTCGAACTAGACATGTTACTCTCAGCCATTCCTGACGATGACACACCACTGATGTTATGGGAGACATGAATATCCTTATTGACAAAAACAAAGTGACTGACTTCCTGTCTCTTATGTCCTCTTTTGACCTCAGACAGGTCCCCACCCCTCCCACAAACAAATCGGGCAATACTTTTGTTCTGATTTTGACTCTGCTGCAAATTGAAAAGTGCTCCACAGCAAATCTAGCTGTCACCCACCTACATCTGTCAGACCCCTTCTTTATTCAATTCCCGGCCTCCTTATTGGAACATCCTCACATTCTTCCACAAATGGTCTCCTTCCGCTGAAACTTCCGGTCCCTTACACTGACCCAGCTTTCCAATGAGGTCTTGGCTTCCATGCCTCCTCATAATGAATTCTCTTCACTCCCTGTCAACGAGGCTACAGACAGAATCTGTTCCTCACTAGCCTCCTGACTAAACAATTGTTGCCCTCTAGCATCCAAACCTGCTTAAAATGCCCCCCCCCCCCCCCCGAGTCCATGGTTAACTGAGGTCATCAGAGAGCAAAGGGCACGACTCAAAGTGACAGAGAGAAAATGGCGTAAAACCAGAGAGTCCACTGACCTCAGTGACTATCAGTGTCTCCTAGCATCATTCTCCTCCTGCTTAAAACAGCTAAGACCACTTTCTATCAGAACAAGATCTGTGGCGCTACTGATGCTGAAAAAATTTTTTTTGCTTTTGACTCACTCCTCAATCCGTCTCCTACTCCGACCTCCACTCTGCTCACTCCTGACATGTTCGCCTTGTACTTTACTGATAAAGTTTCTGCCATCAGTAACCAGTTCTCTGAGTCTGACCAACGGTCTGCTGCTGCCAGCTAACAGTGAGTGCCTCACTCACCTCATTCTCCCCCGACTGAAGAGGAAGTCACCAAGCTTCTGCTGGACTCTCGTCCCACTACCTGTCAACTGGTCCCAACACTATCTAACCGCCTCCAGACCATTTCCTCTGTACTTAACCCTGCAGTCACACACATCATCAACTCCTTGCTTACAACGGGGGTATTCTCCACTGCATTTAAGCAAGCTCGAGTCACCCCGCTGCTCAAAAAACCTACACTCAACCCAGCCCAGGCTGAAAATTACAGACCAGTCATTTGAGCACACAGTCTTTAACCAAGTTTCTGGATTCCTTTCTGGGAACAACCTGTACGACCCAAATCAGTCTGGCTTTAAGCGGGGTTTCTCTACCGAGACTCCACTCCTGTCAGTAATAGAATCACTGTGTTTGGCTAGAGCTGCTGGTCAGTCCTCAGCTTTATTGGTGCTAGATCTGTCAGCTGCATTTGACACGGTTAACCACCAAATCCTCCTCTCCACACTCATTGACCTTGGTATCTCAAGTTCTGCCTTCCACTGGTTCATGTCTTACCTCTTGGGGCACTCTTTTAGAGTATCTTGGAGGAGAGAGGTGTCCAAATCGCATGGGTTATCCACAGGGGTGCCTCAAGGGTCAGTGCTCGGTCCCCTCCTCTTCTCAATACACACCACCTCACTTGGTGCAATCATCTACTCCCATGGTTTCTCATACCATTGCTATGCTGACGATACCCAGCTCTTCCTATCATCCATTCCTGCTAGATGACCACACAGTCTCGGCACGGATATCGTCATGCCTTGCTGATATCTCTGCATGGATGAAAGAATGCCGCCTTCAGCTTAACCTATCTAAGACTGAGTTCCCTGTCATCCCAACCAGTCCGTCCTTACAACAACAGATCAATATCCAGCTCGGATCAACCCAACTGATGCCCACAAAGTCTGCCCGAAACCTGGGTGTCATGATTGATGACCAACTAACCTTTAAGGTTCACATAGCCTCGATTGCTTGATCTTGCCGATTTGCCCTGTACAACACCAGGAAAATAAGTCCCTACCTGTCTGAGCATGCAGCACAACTCCTGGTACAGGCTCTTGTAATATCACACACTGACTACTGCAACTCCTTATTGGCAGGTCTCCCTGCATGGACTTTCAACTGATCCAGAATGTGGCAGCGCATCTGGTCTCCAATGAGCCCAAAACAGCACATGTCACTCCGCTGTTCATATCCCTCCACTGGCTCTTGGATACTGCCCGCATCAAATTCAAAACCTTGATGCTTACTTACAAAACAGCAACTAAAACAGCTCCAGCCTACCTGAACTCCCTCATTCAGGTCTATACTCAGTCCCGCTCACTACACTCTACCAATGAAAGGTGCCTGGCACGTCCGCCACAATGAGGCCCTAAGTCACTAGCCAGACTCTTCTTTTCTGTAGTTCCCTGGTGGTACCAAACTCCAATAAATCTGCTGAGTCCCTCTCCATCTTTAAAAAGAAGCTAAAGACCCAACTCTTTCACGAACACCCTCACAGCTGATGGTTTTTTTTTTTAAATCACTTCTATGCACCCTATGCATTGCCTTTGTGCACTGCCTGTTGACACCTATAACCTATCGGACTTGAACCTAGTTTTTTGCACTTGCATTGTTGCCCCGACTAGATCCTTGCTTGTGTTGTACTAACTCTCAGATATACTTCACTGTGGATAAAAGAATCTGCTAAATGAAACTGTAACACTGTAACATTGTACGCTAGTCTATGCTACCTCTGCCTCACTTATGCTAAGTGAAGCAGAGGTTATATGAATAATACAACTACACCAACATCTATGACTGACTGTAAATCTCCGCAGCCTTACTTTTGACCTTGGCGTTAGTGTAGTTGTGTTATACAAAAAGGACAAATAGCATCGTAGCTGCAGTAGTTCCCCCCCCCCCAAATCTACACAGATGGTACAGCTCAATGTGATACTAAAGGCGCGTTCAGACACAAGCAACTCTGGCAACTTGTTGCCAGACTCAATTAATTTTCTATCAGCATGAGAGAGACAGAATACATGGGATGATCCAGTATGGGAATGGCAGCACAGGTAAAAAGGTTAATAAATAATAATAATAAAAAATCAAACATATAGCGCTTTTCTAACACTCAAAGTCACTTTACAATAAACAGTGGTGAAACAAGACAACAGATAAACATAACACAGACATACAGGGGTGGATGAGAAAGGGGGGCTACGAGATGGAGAAGCTGCAGCCACACACGACGCCAGCAGTACTCTCCCACTTAAACAAATACAAAAGAGCAAGAAAAACAAAAAAACAACAGCAATGTAGAAGTTGAAGTTAAGAAATGCTTAACTTTTGAGCGATATGAGCAACATATCACGCAATAGCCAATCAGATTCAAGTGTTTCACTTATCATCTACCATGCTAAAACGACAAAGTGAAGTGTAGTTCCCATGTCCCTGTTCCTGCTAAAACAAAAATGGATTAGATGCTAATCATTAGTCTGTAGATTCCCAGTTTTAGCCAGCATTCAGCTCTAGAACTATAACACTAAAAACAAAAAGAACAAAGAAAGAAATAGGTGATTCGAACAAAAAATGCATTGATAAATAACTGATGAAAGTTTTAAACACATTAGAACTACTTGGATGAAACAAAAAAAAAAAGAAAACTGAAATCACACGGGGATCTGCCTGCAAGCCGTCAACATCAGAAACTTCAGCGATACATTGCCTCATGTTTGAACACAGCTTTAATGTCGGTTTTTGAGAGAGTGCGTGAGTTAGCAGGCAGATACACAACGTGCTTGACATCTAAAATGATACTGAATTGTTCAACTTTCAAAAGGAGAGCAATGGGGCCGGGGGGGCATCGAAAGGTTAGGCCTGGAGACAGACTTTCTGTCTTGATTTTGATTGCTGATGTGCCTTTTGAGGAGATAACGGGTTGTTGTTGTTGTTGTTGGTGGTAGTGGGGTTGATGGGGTGGGGAATGTGAGGGGGCGCAATCATACACCGTTAAGTTTTTGGAGTCAAAAAAAAAATCTTAAAGCCTTCCATTTTGTTGTCATTTAAACTTATTCACTGCTGTTGTGCTTTGGTTTTATAAATGGGGGTTGTTCTGGCTTAAGTGTGTGAATTTCTCATCCAAGGACACGGTGTCACAGGACCAGGTGTTCACTGCAGCATTTTGACTGAGAGAGAGCCCCGGCCTGGAAGCGCACAGATTAGGATGTTACACTCTGTTATTGCACTAAGCGGCCTACAACATAGTGAACACAATCAGACACAAACGTGAACCGTTTCCCTGACAGTTATGTCGTAAAATAATATACACCCATCCTCTAAATTATCTATTTTATATAGTGTAATCATGTAACCTATTCGACCAATGAGCCATGCCAGCATTAACTCTTCAAGATGACCAACTTTACCCTTATGGGATGCTTAAACTCCGTCTGCGAGGAAATCTGAGGTGAGTCAAATACCAAGTAGGGTTCAATCCACTACAGGTGTGGCTTAAACTTGTGAACTGAGGACAGTTTCAAATCAACTGAGATCAGTGATCAAATATGATGCCCTAACTGATATGCACTATTCCTCTGCAACATGCCATGCACCGTTACTTGCCTCAAGTTGCCTTTATATACAGTCCCACAGCCAGCAGGTTGCATCACATTACCTCACATCACAGCTAATTAGAGCTACAGCTACTGGGGGTTGAGCTGGGTAGCTCGCTATTGGACTGGGACCTGAGCCAGCAGAGTATAAATAGACGGGAAAAAAAATTAGTAATCATTGATCTCTTTTGGGGTGTGTGAGTATTCAAAGCGCCTGCAGGTCTTCGGCGTTTGAACCGACCATGTGGGAGTTAAAACGGGCCGGTCCATATGGTGGATGAAAGCTTATTCACACTGAGATCAAGGGAAGGTAGCGATGAGAGGACAGATTGGGTAGCGCTGAGCGGCAGGGGGTGGAGGTTGTTTCAGGGGCATGTCAGTGGTTTCTCCAAACATCAACCTACTATTTGGAGTTGAGGGGCCAGACCAAGGGGAAAAAAAGCTGACAGAGAATACATTTCCCAAGCGTGGGCAGGACTGTCTGTTTCAGAACTGACATCACAAAATATGCGTGTGTAATACTGACATTGCAAAGGTTGCACTGTAAGGTAAATTGGGCCCATCAGTCATGCTGGGCTAAAACTCTTATTGCTTGATAAAAAACGAAATTAAGTAAAGTCTGCTTTTTACGAGTACTCTTGAAGAAAAATATTCTAGTGCATCTGACAAATATAATTTAGTGCGACTAAATGATCTCTTGGACAACTGTCTTATTTGCCCTTCCAAAATCACCCTAATCTCTGCAATTGAGATAAATCCTTTGCAAATGAAGCTTTTAAAGTTAAAAGCTGCCTATAGCTAGTGAAATTACACAACTCTTTATTGATTCTTTAATATTGTAATACATTTCACAGTAAGCAACAATATCAATGTTGATGTTTTTCATTACCGTTCAGCCTTTGAGGGCAGGCACTGAGCTGGTATAAGGCCAGCATCCAAGACCAAAGAGGGTTATTTGTCAAACGCAGTGCATTAGTACGACTGCAAACATAAAAGCTGCAATCCGCAAAATGTTTCTCTAGTGACCATCAGCAACCAGTAGTCGTTCCAAAGCCATCAACCATTCCCTCGAGCAGCGATGGTCTGCAAGTGACAAAACTAATGCAGGCAACTGCTCACAGTTTCACAAGCAACTGAACACAGATATCCTACAGAAATGTCAAGAGAACACGTAATCGTATTGTGAAACACTACAATATTCATAACCGATCATGTTCAAAGTAACGGGGGGTGCAGAAGAGAGGTGGAGAAGAGAGTGCAGGCAGGGTGGAGTGGGTGGAGAAGAGTGTCAGGAGTGATTTGAGACAGAAGGGTACCAGCAAGAGTTAAAGGGAAGGTTTACAAGACGGCTGTGAGAATAGCCATGTTATACGGTTTGCAGACAGTGGCACTGACGAAAAGACAGGAGGTGGAGCTGGAGGTGGCAGAGTTGAAGATGCTGAGATTTTCACTGGGAGTGACGAGGAAGGACAAGATTAGGAACGAGTATATTAGAGGGACAGCTCAGGTTGGACAGTTTGGAGACAAAGCAAGAGAGGCAAGATTGAGATGGTTTGGACGTGTGTGGAGGAGAGATGCTGGGTATATTGGGAGAAGGATGCTGAATATGGAGCTGCCAGGGAAGAGGAGAAGAGGAAGGCCAAAGAGGAGGTTTAAGGATGTGGTGAGGGAGGACATGCAGGTGGCTGGTGTGACAGAGGAAGATGCAGAGGACAGGAAGAGATGCAAATGGGTGATCTGCTGTGGCGACCCCTAACGGGAGCAGCCATAAGTAGTAGCAGTAGACAATAATCATAATTTATTTCATATGGCTATATATTTAATGGCAATACTGCTTACCTGTCTTACAGTAGCATGGCCAGCTTGGCATTGGTTTTTATGCCTTTATAGTCATGAGGTCTTCGCCCCCTCTCAAAAGCAATAATGCTACTTTCGGAGCAACATTTATCATGATAGTTTTTTCTTTGTCAGATGACAAGGCTTTTTGGACTCGCTAGAGTTGTGTCGCAAAGCCAGCCCCTCCATTACTGGAAAGCGGAAACGTGTGGTGAGATGAACGTGTGACGACTCGTAGTTTTGTGTAAAGACATTAAACTGCTTCAGGACGAGGCGCCCGCCACTGGTTTGTTTACCACAATAAAGATTCCTGGCCGGAATGCAAGTTTTGAAAACCAGAAATCCCAACACCTGGCAAAGCTTATCGTTTTTGCAATTGACAACTCTTTCCGACCTCACCTGACAAACGATGGTCATTTTTTTTGCCATGATGAAGCCCAAATTTTACTGATGGCCCCTTTCAGCAGACCGCGACATTCTGTAAGACCGAAAACAAACTGATTCAAGGGTCTCGCCTGATTGCTCAACCACATATGGATGTGCCCGGCCTCACCGCTGTGATTTAGGCTCAAATCCCTCTTCAGCCCCTTGCAGCATGCCCCCCCTCCTCCCCCTTGTCCTTAATTTCCTTTCAGTTTCCCTGCTCTGTCAAAAAAAAAACAACAACCTAAAATTGCCTAAAAACGACCCTGATTCTGAACAAATAACATCCATCGAGGGAGAACCTGCTTACTCAGCAGAAGCAGGGGCCCTGAGAGGCTAAATTTGCCTTTTTAATGCCACTGCTACTCATAACATCAGCCTGACTACCAGCGGTAGGTGTGATGTACTTTCCTTCAGGCTCAGGGAACAGATATTCTGTTGAACCGAGAACAGGGAGGGTGGAGGGGTGTGTGTGTGTGTGTGTGTGTGTGCGCTTGTGTGTGGAGGAGGGGTGAGTGGTGGCAATCATCAGTGATGCGGGGCCACCGGCGCTCTCTGCATGTAATGACGCCTGCTTAAATGGCTCTGCAGTCAGTCTGTCCAGCAGAGAAGAGCGGAAAGTGAGTGCTGGATTAGGCGTGTGCTGTCGGCCGTGGCCGGGGCTGATGGAGGTACCGTAGTCGACAACAACCTTCGGAAAAAGCCTGGCAGGCACGCTGCAGAGGAATGGCTGGGGTTGCCGGTTAGCTCCGCTCATCGCCAGCCTCTTCCCCTATGGCGTTAGCTAATATCACTCTACCCACCCCTCCCCCGTGGCAGATGGATTTATGCATAACAACAACAATGATGGCAGTAATCAAAGCTGGCCTATAAAACAATGCGGCCGGTCTGGATGGGGAATTACACATCAAGCACAGACAAAAGGCTTTACCCATAATCCTTGCTCTCCAATCCCATTTGCATCTGCAGTTTTTCTGCCGTAGTAACCAGACCTATGGATCTGCCAACATCGGTGACCTGAAGGTGCTGGCTAAGTCCACAACATATGGTGTTAATGATGGGCAGATGAGGCGAGATTACCTCCATGCACTGTAGGGGGAAAGTATTAAACATCCTGACAATGAGTCATCCTGCTATTTAGCAAATGTCCGTGATTCTCAAAATATTTCACTCATGTTTCCAACCAAGCGGGCAGAAATGAGATGATCTCTCATAAAAATGATCAAAATCCTACAGTAGTTGTGTTCGACCTAGTGATAAATTAACATGAATCTAAAGACTACTGTTATATTTATGGATGTCAGATATGATCATAACATTTTACTACATAAACCAGCTCACTACTGTGGAGTTTTGTCTTTTCCTGTAGAAATGACCAGAGTACACGTCCTTCGCTGGAGAACATCTGGGAAGTAAGCTGTTCGTAGCTTTTCTCTCTCTTCCTTTCTTCTCACTGGGCCTCCAATTATTGATTTGTTTTTTTTTTTAATTTATTTATGATTTTTCCCTTTTTCTCCCAATTTAGTGGCCAATCGATCCCTATTTCAGTTCAAACACCCACCCTTGTACTGCATGCATTCGCCAACTGCATCTCTCCGGCCGGCAGTCTCGAAGGAGACGCCTCCCCGCTTTCGTGACAAGGCGACTCCAGGCCGAACCCCTGCTTTTTCCCCACACACACAGAGGCGCATTCATGTGACGAACACAAGCCGACTCCGCCCCCCTCCCGAAGACAGCGTTGCCAATAATTGCTGCTTCATCGAGACCGGCCAACTGGACATCCAATTAAACTCACTCACTCCCATAAACGCTTTGCCTGCTTATGTGGGGTCACACTCCAAAACTCATCTGTCATGAATCCCCCAAAAATCTACAACTCATAAAAGGTCACTGGCAGAAAAGTTCTCGGGAAAAAAAGAAAATGAGAAAGGCACCAACTGCCTCAAGTCAAAGTCTTTACCTGGAGCCGAGCGATGTGTCAGCAGCACTGTGCGGTGAGATGCAGCGGTGAGGATGGACTTCACACCGCCGCTGCTGGCCGTCAGCCAAAAGTGACAAACGGCCGTGAGGTGATAAAGCTTCACGCATTGGGGAGGAAGTCACAGAAGGTGTTTGTGGGGTTGGTTTTTTTCTCTCCCATTGCTGTGTATTTCACAATTTGTAGGGGTGTGCGGCGATGGGGTGGGGTGGGGTGGGGGGGGGCAGAGCCCTTGATGGGGAATAGGAGCCTGTGTAATGGCAAGCATGGGCTTCTAAAGAAAGAGTTATGGGCAGTTTTACTGTCGAAACTGATTTCACTGCAACCTGGCAAATAATCTGGATCACTCACAGCCGTAAATTAGTTCATACCTCCGGCTCCTGGGCTGGCTCCAAGAGAAAAAGAGCAAGAGGGCGAGAGAGAGAGAGAGAGAGAGAGAGAGAGAGAGAGAGAGAGAGAGAGAGAGAGAGAGAGAGAGAGAGAGACGGGGGGGGGAAGAGCGAGTGAGCGGATGAGAGAGCAGGAGAGAGAGGGAAACAGGGGGAGACAAAGAGACAAAGCAATAGCGAGAGAGAGAGAGAGAGAGAGAGAGAGAGAGAGAGAGAGAGAGAGAGAGAGAGAGAGAGAGAGAGAGAGAGAGAGAGAGAGAGAGAGAGAGAGAGAGAAACAGGGGGAGACAAAGCAAGAGCGGGAGGGCGAGAGAGAGACGGGGGGGGGAAGAGCGAGTGAGCGGATGAGAGAGCAGGAGAGAGCGCGGGAGAGAGAGAGAAACAGGGGGAGACAAAGAGACAAAGCAATAGCGAGAGAGACAAAGCGAGAGTGGGAGAGAGAGCGAGAGAGCAGGAGAGAGAGAGAGCAGGAGAGCGAGAGAGAGAGAAACAGGGGAGACAAAGAGAGACAAAGCAAGAGTGGGAGAGAGAGCGAGAGAGAGACAAATTGAGAGTGGGGGGGGGAGAGAGAGAGAGAGACCAGAGCAAACACTACTGTTACTGTTCCCATCATAACGTCATACTGGCAGGGGCTCTATGTACATGGTGTCATATACTGAAGGCTCTGGTGTAAATAGATGTGATTTGCATTGATCCAGTTAATTTGTATTTCAAAGTCATTTCCCCTTTCGTTAAGAACTAATCACATGATAAATAAATCAGACTTTAGCAAAATAAGATCAAGCTATTTATGCGGGTTGGATCCAGGCTGGGCTGTGAGTGGGCCAAGAACAGCAGCGCTGTACTGGAAGTCTGTACGTCAGATTAGAAAACAGAACATCACACATCACCCGGGATGAATGAGAAGACACAGAAACGCTCGCCCGCTGCTCAAAATCCCGCCTTATTCAGCGCTTTGCAAAAACATCCAAGCATTTTCTCCTTGTCCCAGCACAGGGCTCCGCTCTCGGCTTTGTGTCTGGATATGTACAGAATATTAATTTCATAATTTTACATTTGCTGAAGGGTTGAGAAATTGAAGAGGGAGAAGGAAAAGTTTGCCCAGTCCCGCTAACATCTGAATACACATTTTATCAAGTTATAAGGTTTCCATTACTTCGAACAGGGGGGAAAAATGGATCCAGTGCAAAACTCGCAATACTAAGCGGTGACAATTTTAATATTGCAGCAATTTCCCCTGAATCACAGTGAAAAGATGCTGTGAAGACATTTTTCCCTTCATCTGACAGTGACAGTAGAGAGACGGGAAATACAAGGGGAGGGAGGACTGACATGCAGCAAAGGGCCCGGGCCGGATTCGAACCCAGGCCTCTGTGTTAAGGCCTCAGCCTTATGTGGTCTACGCACACTCCACCAGGTGAACCACCGGGGCGCCCCGCTGTTTAACAATATGATGAAGTTGGAATGTGGTTTGTTTGAACGTTTACTCAGGGAAACAAACTTGTGTTTTTCGTGGGGGGGTTTTGGACCCCCCCCCCCTTTTTCTCCCAATTGCACCCGGCCAACTACCCCACTCTTCCGAGCCATCCTGGTCGCTGCTCCACCCCCTCTGCTGATCCGGGGAGGGCTGCAGACTACCACATGCCTCCTCCGATACATGTGGAGTCACCAGCCACTTCTTTTCACCTGACAGTGAGGAGTTTCACCAGGGGGACGTAGCGCATGGGAGGATCACGCTATCCCCCCCCCCCAGCTCCTCCTCCCCCAGAACAGGCACCCTGACTGACCAGAGGAGGCACTAGTGCAGTCACTAGGAGACATATCCACATCCGGCTTCCCATCAGCACACACGGCCAATTGTGTCTGTAAGGATGCCTGACCAAGCCGGAAGTAACACAGGGATTCTAACCGGCAATCCAAGTGTTGGTAGGCGATGCAATAGACCGCCAAGCCACCCGGACGCCCACAAACTCATGTTTGAGCTTTTGAACACATGACATTTAAAATAAATCTTTTTTTTTTGTATATTGTGGCAAATTCTATTGGAGTGTTCCTGCGGGGAGTGGGTTCATTTGCATATTACCCACAATGCAGCTGAAGAGTGTGAATATTTTGTGTTATATTGTATGATCTTGAACATGTTAACAACGGGGGCATATTTGTTACGGAGAGCGGGGATGTTGTGGAAGGTAATGGGGATGTTAGTAGAAGAGTTGTATAAGACAGCATGCTATTTCCCACCATGGGTGTAAAGAGTAGGCAGATAGGTAAGGTCGGTTCTGTGGCCATTCAAAGGGGGGGAAGCTGAGACCAATACACATCTATGTGTGTTATCCCTGGCTTGTCTTACGGTCATTAAAAGCTTGCTGGTAACTCTGAAAGGCTGGCTGAGGAGTCCATTATTTGACCACGTCACAATATTTTCTTTGGAAAATATACAATATCTTCTGATTCTCTGCACGTAGTGGGCAATATGAAAGATATCACAATAATGGGGGATTTTCCCCTATATATATATATATATATATATATATATATATATATACGGTGCATCCGGTAAGTATTCACACCCCTTCACTTTCCCCACATTTTGTTATGCTACAGCCTTATTCCAAAATGGATTAAATTCCTTTTTTTTTCGTATCAATCTACACACAATCCCCCATAATGACAAAGTGAAAAGGGTTTTGTAGAATTTTTTGCAAATTTATTAAAAATAAAAAACTGAAATATTGCATGTACATAAGTATTCACACCCTTTGCTATGACACTCAAAATTGAGCTCAGGTTCATCCTGTTTCCACTGATCATACTTGAGATGTTTCTACATCTTGATTTGAGTCCACCTGTAGTAAATTCAATTGATTGGACATGATTTGGAAAGGCACACACCTGTCTATATAAGGTCCCACTGTTGACAGTGCATGTCAGAGTAGAAACCAAGCCATGAAGTCAAAGGAATTGTCTGTGGCCCTCCGAGACCAGATTGTATCAAGGCACAGATCTGGGGAAGGGTACAAAAAATGTCTACAGCTTTGAAGGTCTCGAAGAGAACAGTGGTCTCCATCATTCATAAATGGAAGAAGTTTGGATCCACCAGGACTCTTCCTAGAGCTGGCCGCCCAGCCAAACTGAGCAATCGGGGGAGAAGGGCCTTGGTCAGGTAGGTGACCAAGAACCTGATGGTCACTCTGACAGAGCTCCAGCATTCCTCTGTGGAGATGGGAGAACCTTCCAGAAGGACAACCACCTCTGCAGCACTCCACCAATCAGGCCTTTATGGTAGAGTGGCCAGACGGAAGCCTCTGCTCAGTAAAAGGCACATGACAGCCTGCTTGGAGTTTGCCAGAAAGCACCTAAAGGACTCTCGGACCATGAGAAACAAGATTCTCTGGTCTGATGAAACCAGGGTTGAACTCTTTGGCCTGAATGCCAAACGTCACGTCTGCAGGAAACCAGGCACCTCTCATCACCTTGCTAATACCATCCCAACAGTGAAGCATGGTGGTGGCAGCATCATGCTGTGGGGATGTTTTTCAGCGGCAGGAACTGGGAGACTAGTCAGGATCGAGGGAAAGATGAATGGAGCAAAGTACAGAGAGATCCTTGATGAAAACCTGCTCCAGAGTGCTCAGGACCTCAGACTGGGGCGAAGGTTTACCTTTCAACACGACAACGACCCTAAGCACACAGCCAAGACAACGAAGGAGTGGCTTCGGGACAAGTCTGTGAATGTCCTTGAGTGGCCCAGCCAGAGCCCAGACTTGAACCCCATTGAACAGGTCTGGAAAGACCTGAAAATAGCTGTGCAGCGATGCTCCCCATCTAACCTTACAGAGCTCGAGAGGATCTGCAGAGAAGAATGGGAGAAATACCCCAAATATAGGTGTGCCAAGCTTGTAGCTTCATACCCAAGAAGACTTGAGGCTGTAATCGCTGCCAAGGGTGCCTCAACCAAGTACTGAGTAAAGGGTGTGAATACTTATGTACATGCAATATTTCAGTTTTTTGTTTTTAATAAATTTGCAAAAATTTCTACAAAACCTTTTCGCTTTGTCATTATGGGGTATTGTATGTAGATTGATGAGGAAAAAAAGGAATTTAATCCATTTTGGAATAAGGCTGTAACATAACAAAATGTGGGGAAAGTGGACGGGTGTGAATACTTTCCGGATGCACTGTATATATCATGATATCTGCTTGCATATGTAAAAATACTATATTGAGAATCCAACTGAGATTCATTACATTGAACTGTTTGGTGATGTAAACTATAATATCAAACCCAAACAAGCAACATACAAGTATTTCAGACCTCATTTTGTGAGACATTTTAAGTATTTAGTAATAGATTTTCATTATCAATTTAGACAGCAAAATTGTGTTTCGCAATATGGGAATATCAAAATTTCATCCCGATACAATATTGGATTATCGCCCATTTATTGCTCATTATTGCTCATGCTACACAACCCAAGTCCAAACTGGTTCCTCAATTCCTCACTTTCATTCCCTTTTTCCTCTGTCTACACACAAGCCCCCCAACCCCACTCCCAACCACCATCACCATCATCATCATCGCCACCACCACTGCGGCCGCCGCCCTCTCCCTCCTTTTCCGTCTTGACTCCATAAACACATCCAGTATACAGACATGCCGACGCAGGCAGACACAGACACCAGTGTCCCCAGGTTCCAGCGGCAAACACAAGCCTCTTTCACATTTCACACCATGGTCAGGCAAACAGCTCGCACACTGCAGGTGCACTACACGGGTTGGGTCAGAGAGGCCGTTGGGATGGATTTAGATTTCCTTTTTTTTCCCTTTTCCATCCACACGCCGATTGGTAACTCTTTCGGTTGGAGTAAACACAGAATTTAGTCTTCAAAATCTGGCCTAACAATGCCCCTGTTCATTTTGGAGGGGATTGGTTAAGTAAGTCTGGATGTGTGTGTGTGTGAATTTTCCTTCATATTTGGTGAACACACTGGCTTCTGCCAATCTGTGTAGTAAATGACATCAGCCGCATTGCTCTGAGGCTCGATGCTTTTCCTCTGGTTTGTAAACCACAAACCAGAGGAAAAGCAGAGGGACAGAAGTCTTAATTTACGCCAACGATGATTTACAACAGTGGCACTATCGGCACAGTGATAACAAAGCTACTTGGATGGGTCATCGCCATGGAGATAAAAACTGGAGAAGGACAGCTCTGATAGGATGAGAGCTTGGGAGAAGGTCACCAGGGCGGGTCTTCAGGGCAGAGATTTACTGGCAAGGTCTCCTCTCACAGCTGAGTCAGATGGCGCACACACACACACACACACACTCTCAAGTCCAAAAACTAAGAAGCCAAGATATACGGTTGCATAGGCGCACGTACGCAAGAATCCAGACACGCTATCAGAAGACATAAAAAACAGACGAGTCCTGGAGTTCGTCTCACAAAGAATAGAAGCAGCCAAGTACAATTTCCCAACGGCTGACTTCTTACGTGCTGTTTAAGATCTGGGCGGACAATACACAGAAACACACTCCCTCTCTGAAAATAGAAACACACACACAATCTATTTTGCCTGCCCCTCGCTTCCCTGGCCGCCTCATTTCCAGAAACCTTTTGCCAAACTCACCGTGTTTTTGTTTTTTTGAGATGTGGGGGTGGGGGTGGGGGGTGGGGTTACATTTGTTTTTGGTTTGTTTTCACTCTGAAAAGTACTATGACATTTTAAAGCCCTCATCTCCTCACGGAGACCAAAAACAACTGGTTTGGCCGAGGTTTACCCCCCCCCCGATCCTTTCTTTTTTATTATTGGCAGATGGTGCAGGACTGCGTGTTCTTGGCATGTCTGTCTGTCATGGCCTCCCGCTGCGCTCACCATCCCACCACATGAGCAGAATTGACTGCCCATATTTTCAGATGGTGGTGAAGATACATTGCTCGCTGACATCCCCTCCAGAGAGAGAGAATAGAGAGATACTATGTGGGGTAAAAGACATCTCCCCCAGGGGGGGGGGCACTGGAGTTAGCATTTCAGGGTGTCAGACACTGACAGCTAGCCTGCTGCTGCTGCCGTTGTTAGCGGGGAGGATATGGCGGTGTGGCAGCGGTCTCTGTGACCTTGGTTACTACTGTGGGGTGCGCCATGCAGGGCATGTCAGCCGAAGTCCTGCCAGACAGAACCAACTTCTGCCGGATCAGTGACAGAACCAACCCATGCCCTTGAAACTATGCAGACATAAATGGAAAAGTAGAGTCCTGATAGAAATACAGTTGGGAAGATGGATCTTGATACAGTGGAAGCTGCTTATAGCGATCTGTCTTACGTGCTCAATAATCCAGGTAAGGACATCACAGAAAGTTGAATCAATTCATCTGGACACAACATTTAGTGGGAGATACATTTCATCATTCATCTAAGTGACCTCTTCAGTCTCAACAGATTGCAGGTATCCCCACCCTTATAAACAGCACAATTGCATAACGACCTAACCTACAATCAATTTCATATGCAAATTGCCGTGACCATTATCTAGCGTTACAATGGACATGTGTACTATTCACAGAGGATTAGGGAATAGTTGCAATCACAGCATGGAAAGATGGCGACAGATATACTCTTAGTCCCCCGTCAGGTCAGGAATGGCCGTTTCCTCCTCACAGATGGCCTCTTTTGACACCCTGTTCAAACAAGCATTTCTCCCTATCAAGGATGCACATCATCATCCTTGAAAGGGGCCACTGGCTGGTAGATAGGTGTAGACTGGGGAGTCCTGGCCTGATGTATTAGCTCTTCTGTGTTGTGCCATCCTCTTTGCCGGAGGCCCCCCCCCCCCCCGATGTACAATTTATGGCAATCCTCCCGGCACTTAAAAGCGTGCAATACATTGCTCTGTTTGTGCCGGGGGACCTGATCCTTGGGGTGGGCCAATTTCTGGTACAGTGTGTTTTGGGGTTTGAAAAGCAACTGAGATACGGTGTTTGGAAAATACACGTCTCAACTGTTCTGACACTCCCGGCACATACGGAATCGCCACTCATTTTCACTTAGACAGCTGTTGTCCTTCTACTCTCTTCGATTGGCTGGTGCACTGTTTGAGACAGTTAGGATAACCACACTAAACCTGGGCCTGTTTAATGTGGGATTGCTCCCCTTCCCCAGCCACTGTGTTGGTGGGGATGTTGTCAGCTCGGTGGTACAGCGTCCTAATGACTCCTAGTTTGTGCTCCAGTGAATGATGAGAGTCAAACTTTTAAGTACTGACCAGTATGTGTTGGTTTACGGTAAACATCAACAATCAAATGTCCCCCGTCACCAATTGCAATTTCACAGTCTAAGAAGGCTAATTTGTCCTTTTTCACATCCTCCCTGGTGAACTTGATGTGGTTGTCCACAAAGTTAATGTGGTCGGTGAAACGTGGTATGTCCTGAGATTTAACTTTAACCCAGGTGTCATCCACAAATCTGAACCAATGGCTAGGTGGTGTCCCTGGATAGGACATCAGAGCCCTCTTTTCCACTTCCTCCATATACAAGTTGGCCACTATAGGTGAAACTGGGGAACCCATTGCACACCCATGCTTCTGCCTATAGTACCACCTCCTGTACATGAAGTACGTGGACTGAAGAAATAGTTTCAGGAGCAGACACACTTGGTCAGTGTTAAGGGTGGTCCTATTGCTAAGGGTGGGGTCGTTTTGTAATTACATACGGACTGCCTCCACTGTTTCATCAAAAAGAATGCACATGAAGAGAGACGTATTATCATACGAGACTCTTGTTTCATCCGCCTCAACAACTGACGTCCCTCACCTTATCCACAAAATCCATAGTGTTCTGAATGTGATGTTCATTACTGCCTAACAAAGGTTAAGAACAGATGCCAGAAACTTAATATAGGTCATCAAGTTAACCACACAAACCATAAGCTGTAATGAAACATCCTGTTTACGTATCTTAGGTAAATCATACAGACTAGGTGTAGCTTCCCCTGGGTATAATCTATGGTACAAAATTCTGTCGACAGCATTGTCCTGTTCTAACAGCTTCAGACAATCTATCACCTTTTACTTGTAACCACTGCCTGGATCTCGTTTTAGGGGCTCATAGGTATCTATGTCGCCAAGTAACGTCATAACTTTCCCATGACAGTCTGTCTGGTTTAATACAACAGTGCATCTGCCTTTGTCTGCCAAAAGGATGATGATGTTATTGTCCTTACTGAGAGTCGTGAGTGCTTTCCTCTTGTCTCTGCAGATGTAGGATGGCGGTGACTTCGCATTGCTGAGGCAGGCTGAAACTTTTGTCCGGCGTTGCGGAAGAAAAGTTTTATTAAACCACACAGACTATCATGAGAAAGTATGGCGTTCTATTTAACGGATAATGGAACTAGAGTATACAGGCAGTCCCCGGATTACGAGCGAGTTCCGTTTTTGAGTCTGTTTGTAAATCAGATTTGTATGTATGTCGGAACAGTTACATACAGTTCACATCTAGCGTCAATTAGTCAAAGGTTTGTCTTAGTATATAGTATATCTACTGATACTATTTTCGGCTGCTCCCGTTAGGGGTCGCCACAGCGGATCATCCATCCCATCTCTTCATGACCTTAGTTTAAAGTGTAACCTACAAAAAGACTCACTCACTGGCCGATCGCCGGGGGGGGGGGCCTTTAGTCGAGCGGTAAGCGATGCCGCCTTGTGGTGCAGCACACCGCAGATCGACCCCCGCACCGAGCGGCTACCAATGGTGGCAGCGGTTGGATCCGGAAACGTGCAGAGATCCTCGTAAGTCTCTTCGGGGCGTGGGTTTAACGAACCTCCGGGAGAGGTCGACTCCTGCAACCTACCAAAAGACTCAACAGGTCGGTCGCCTTATGGTGCATTACACCCCGAGTCGAATCCCGCACCGGGCGATAAAATAGCTCGGTTACAATAGTATTGTAACGTGCATGGATAAGAAGACACGCTGGCCGCAAGCTCGCGGGTCTGATCTTTTAGTCGAGCGGTTAGCGATGTCTCCTGCGGTGCGGGCGATAAGGGTTCGCGTCCCGGCCGCGGCGGTTCCTGTGGTTGCGTTGTCCCCCGAATTCGCTACAGTATGTATTTTATCAAAAACATCATATAATAATGCAGTAGTAATAATACATGTAACTACAGTACAGTATTTATAATTGAGAGAGAGAGAGAGAATGTGTGTATAGGTACGAAAAAAAATTAAAGAAACATTTCTTACATTTCAAACTCCCCACCTGCCACTGTCCCGGGTCGCGACCAGCGGAGACCGGCCGTTTGCCGCCAGAAACGAGAGCCCGCTCGGACTCCATACTCGGAGCTCGCCTCGCCGGGCAAGTGAAAAACTGATAAGAGCGTTTCACCTCTCTCTGAACGCTTTTTACTTATTCCACTTTTGTTTCAATCGGAATCGTTTTCCTTTTCTTCGATGCATAACCATCACGTGCACCAGATTTACGCTTTGAAGCAATGATTACGAGGGTTAACACGTGGAAAATTTAAATCAAAACACAAGGCATACAACAAGGCTTATGCGAGCCAACTTAAAATGGCGACGACTGTAATGAATGAAAGGTCACGTGTTTAACTTGACCTACTCACGGATGTACGTGCAGTGCGTGTGACGTATACAGGAAGTAAGAAGCGCATGTGATGAAGGTTGTATGTCGGATGAACGCTAGTAAAAGCTACACCGTTAAGAACCTACGAAGTCGGCTTGTTCTTGAATTATTCTTATGTCAGTAAGACAAGGCGTCTACGGACATTACATGGTGTCAGAATAGTCTGTGTATCGGAACACGAGCGGTCATGCCGAAGTTTAATCCGCCGAGTGAATTCAAGTTTGACTGCCCCGTTGAATGGCCGGAGTGGAGACAACGGTTTTCGCGCTTCAGGCTCGCGACAAAGCTGGATAAAGACGACGGGGAGATTCAAGTGAGTTCGCTGATTTATGCAATGGGAAGCGAGGCTGAAAAGATATTCAGCTCGTTTGACTTCGCGGCGGAGGGTGATAAAGTGGACTATGATATCGTACTGAAAAAGTTCGACGGCTACTTTATTCCCCGCCGTAACATCATACATGAGAGGGCGTGCTTCTATCAACGTAGCCAGCAGCCAGGAGAGACAGCGGAGATGTACATCCGGACATTGTATGAGCTGTCTGAACACTGTGAGTTTGGGGACAAGAGGGATGAACATATCAGAGACCGTCTGGTAGTGGGCATAAAAGACAAAGTGCTCTCCCGTCAGTTCCAGCTCACAGCGGACCTTACTCTGGTGAAAGTCATTGAACAAGTGCGCCAGGCGGAGGCAATAACAAAGCAGCTCAGCCTCCAAGCTAACCAACCAGAGGCCCTGCTGGCTAACGTCAATGTTGTCCGATGGCGGGACGAACGCCAAAACAAAAAGGGCGGACAGCGTCATGGTGGCGGCAGTCCGGCAACCAACAAAGTAGACGAATGCGGGAGGTGCGGCAAGACGCAGCACACCGATGAGCGGAAGTGTCCTGCAACGAACAGTAAGTGCAACAAGTGTCATAAAAAGGGACATTGGGAGCGTGTATGTCACTCTAAAGCGGTGAGAGAAGTCACTGAAGAGGTTAAACAGCTGTACTTTCTGGGAGAAGTTGGCAAAGAGAGCAGTCAGGAAGATTGGACTGTTAGTTTAACAATAAGTGATGTACCAATAACCTTTAAAATTGACACGGGGGCTGACGCTACTGTTATCAACCAAGGGACATTTAAAAAGCTGAAGCCAAACATAAAACTGGGACCTCCTGACACATGCTTCATAAGCCCAGGTGGAAACATCAGCTGCATAGGACAGTTTCAAGCCACAACCAACTACAAGGAGAAACAATACTCCTTTCCAGTGTATGTGATCAAGGGGAGAGGCAGCTGTCTGCTGAGTCGTCCAGAGGCAGTGGAGATGGGTCTAGTGAAGCGGATGAATGAGGTCAGTGGAGTTTTCGGTTCAAGTGGACTGCTGAAAACAGACCCAGTGAAAATAGCTCTGGTGGAGGGTGCCCAGCCATACGCGGTGCATACAGCCAGACGGATACCACTGCCACTTGTACCACTGGTTAAGAAAGAACTGCAGCGCATGGAAAATGAGGGCATTATTGAAAAAGTGACTCAGCCCACAGAATGGTGCGCCGCTATGGTGCCGGTGCTGAAACCGAACAAGAAAGAGGTTCGCTGCTGCGCTGACCTCAGGAGGCTGAATCGAGCGGTGAAACGTGAGAAATACGTGCTGCCCACTATGGAGGAAATAATGCCAAGGCTCGCAGGGTCAAAGTTCTTCACAACGTTGGATGCAGCAAGTGGGTTTTACCAGATCCCCTTGCATGAAGACAGCAGGGGGCTCACCACTTTCATCACCCCATTTGGGAGGTATGCTTTCTGCCGCCTTCCATTTGGTATAACGAGTGCTCCAGAGATTTTCCAGAGAAAGATGGCGGAAACTCTGACCGGGCTAGAGGGCACAGAGGTGTACATGGATGACATCCTTATACATGGAGAGACTGAGGAAATCCATGACCGGCGCCTAGCAGAGGCGCTGGGGGTCATTGAAACAGCAGGTCTCAAACTGAACCAAGCGAAATGCAAGTTCAAACAGAAACAAGTCCGCTTCCTTGGTCATATCATCAACGAGGCAGGCATCAGACCTGACCCGGACAAAGTGGCCGGAATAGAGAACTTTCCTCAGCCCCAGAACGTGACGGAACTCAAGAGGTTCCTCGGGATGGTGAACTATTTGGCAAAATACGTCCCAGAGCTGTCCACTGTAGGTCAGCCGCTTTATGGACTGCTTAAAGCAACGACAGAGTGGCTGTGGGGACCTGCACAGAACACAGCATTCCAAGACCTTAAAGCAGCACTCGCCACCGCCCCGGTACTCACCTTTTATGACGTCACTAAGGCTACGGTGGTGTCAGCAGATGCCAGCAGCTACGGGCTGGGAGGCGTTCTGCTCCAGCAGCACGGGGAACACTGGAAGCCCGTGGCCTACTGCTCCCGACGGCTGAGTGACGCAGAGACAAGGTACGCACAGATCGAGAAAGAGTGCTTAGCCAGCGTCTGGGCATGTGAAAGGTTCGAGAAGTACTTGTTTGGGCTTGACAATTTCAGACTTGTCACCGATAATAAACCACTAGTGCCTCTCATGAACAGCAAAGACTTGGATAATGTGCCCATTAGGTGCCAGAGACTGTTAATGAGGCTGATGCGTTTCAATGCAGTGGCTGAATACGCACCAGGCAAAACTTTAGCTGTGGCTGATGCACTCTCCAGAGGCCCAGAGCAGCGCTACGGAGATGGTGCTTCTCATGATGATGTTGCAGCGCACATTGATGCCATCGTGTGCCAGGTACCTGCCACACCTCAAAGGATGCAGGAGATAAAACAGAGCACGGATGGGGATCTGCAGCTCCAGACAGTGTTGGGCTTCATCAGACACGGCTGGCCTGAGTATGTCGATAAAGTGCCGGAGACAGTCAGAGACTTTTATCAGGTGAGAGGGGAGTTATCTGAGGTAGATGGTTTAGTCATCAGAGGCAGTCGTATCGTCATTCCCACAGAGATGAGGGAGGTGATCTTAGACAGAATACACGACGGGCACCAGGGGATAGTTAAGTGCAGAGAGAGAGCTAGCCAGTCAGTGTGGTGGCCCAAAATGACAGAGCACATTACAACAAAGATACAGCAATTTCAATTCTGCAGAGAACACAAGAACACACAGAGAAAAGAGCCTTTAATGTCAAGTGAGCTCCCATCCAGACCATGGCAGAAAGTTGGCATAGACCTGTGTGAGTACAAAAAGCAAAACTACTTGATAGTGTCTGACTATTATTCCAGGTTTTTGGAGATCCTAAATCTACCAACAACTACTAGCAGTCAGGTTGTAGCTAGGCTGAAGGCTACATTTGCACGTTTTGGTATCCCTGAAATTGTAGTTAGTGATAATGGGCCACAGCTAGTTTCAGAAGAGATGAGGAGGTTCAGTGAGGATTATGATTTCATCCATGTGACTTCAAGCCCACACTACCCCCAGAGTAATGGACAGGCAGAGAGGGCTGTTCAGATAGCCAAAAGCATATTAAGGCAGGAAGACCCCCTCCTCGCCCTGTTGACATACAGAGCTACACCCTCTTCTTCCACTGGAGCCAGTCCAGCGGAATTGCTCATGGGTAGGAGACTCAGAACCACCTTACCCACATTGCAGCATAACCTGAAACCGGCCTGGCCTAAAGAGGAACTGATCAAAACCGCTGACGCCGCAGCCAAATCGAGGCAGGCTTTCTACTACAACCGCAGGAACGGCGTGCGGACACTGCGCCCACTGAACTCGGGTGACGCAGTACTCACCAAACTTGATGGACAGAAAACATGGACAATGCCAGCAGTTGTTCACAGTCAGAGCTCCACTCCCAGATCCTACATAGTGGAGACAGCTCAAGGTGAACATTACAGAAGGAACAGGCGCCACCTGTTGGCCACACCCAAAACACTCACCTTTGTCAGCAGGGATCCTGACCATGTCACTCTAGGGGAGAGTGGAAACACGGATGAGTCCCGAGCAGCAGAAATGCCAACTTCCACACCATATGTTACTCGCTCTGGCAGGGTGAGCAAGCCAGCAATCCGGCTGGATTTGTGAGGCGTATGGACTTGTGTACTGTGGGAGATTTTTAATTTTTTGTGAAAAGGGGGGTGATATACAGGTTAAAATTGTTGGCAGTAAATGTTCAGAGAAATGTTTAGAAAATAATCTTAGAGGGGGAGATGTAATGAATGAAAGGTCACGTGTTTAACTTGACCTACTCACGGATGTACGTGCAGTGCGTGTGACGTATACAGGAAGTAAGAAGCGCATGTGATGAAGGTTGTATGTCGGATGAACGCTAGTAAAAGCTACACAGTTAAGAACCTACGAAGTCGGCTTGTTCTTGAATTATTCTTATGTCAGTAAGACAAGGCGTCTACGGACATTACAACGACGGCGTGGCGTTGTTCTCCCTCGGGCCGACGAACCGCCTAACACGCGCAGTGTTTTGAGCGTCACGCAAAGTAGTCCGCCCGTTCGTTAGTACGAACCATTGTGTGTAACTCGATTTTTAGGCTTTACGGAGGTAGTGTAGAGCTGAAGTAACGGAGAAGACCGTAGGTTCACACTTTAGCCGTGTAGGCAACTTTCTTTAATCCACGGTAAATCAGCGAGACAAGCAAAACCCACAGCTCGACTGAGCGGAGGTGGCAAGAATAACCAGAAAACTGGCTGGACAACCATAACTTAACCCTGCGTTAACCTGCCAGGGCAACCATGACTTAACCCTTAGTTCCTGGGTTGAATTCTGTCCCCAATACGTGTCCACCACATGAGCCCCCCCAGAATTCGCCCTAGTAATCGAAGTCAGGCAGGCGCGGGTGGACGACAGGCCGTCCGCGGCGGCTCCGGATAACAGGGGCCGGAGTGTCTGTGGGAGGCATTGACGCGGGCCTGTGGAGGTCGGCCTGAGGAGCAGAAGAGGCAGCTCGGGCCTCCACGGGGGGAGGAGGCGGAGCCGGGGGACGACCGCGACGAGGAGGTTGGGCTAACTCCAACGGCTGCGTCAAGTCCAGGGTTGAATTCTGTCCCCAATACGTGTCCACCACAGTAGGTTCATAAGTACGGGAGTTCGTAAGTCGGGCGTTAGTAACCCAGGGGCTACCTGTATTGACATAGAACAAAAATACTGTCTAATGGTGCAGTGCCCCCCCCCCGGACGGGATTTGGGTGGGCTTGTTAAATTGTCACCTTTTTATGAAGTAAATGCTATGAAATGAGCAGTCATTTATAAAGTCGTCACTAGGCGTCACTGTCACACTGGGCAGCAGGTCTGCGAACAGGAGGAAGTTATTGCCGCGACTCGCGCGAAAGAATCAAAGCAACTCCCCAATCCAGAGTCAGTAATGTAAACTACTAATAAGACACGTTAGTCCCTAGCTAACGGGTCTGACCCTTTAGCCGAGCGGTTAGTGATGTTGCCTTGTGGTGCAATACAGCTCGTATCGAATCCCGCACCGGGCAAGAAAATAACCGGTTACAATAATATAAAACACTCTTCATATTGTCATGTATTGGTTAGTTGTTTGACACCTGTCAGTACCCGTAGTGATGACGCCATGAGAAGACGCATGGTATGCCGGGGCTTCTTCTGATAAAGTGAGCTGAATACGTCTGTGTCATGAGTATGATTTAATTCGTTATGTCTATCCGCCTAATTGAATGTATTGTAACGTGCATGGATAAGTAGACACGTTGGTCCTTAACTAACGGGTCGGACCCTTTAGTTGACTGGTTAACGTTGTCGCTTGCGGAGTGGAGGACACAGGTTCGCGTCCCGCCTGTGGTGACGGTCTCTCAGGCTGCCCCCCGAATTCGCTACATTGGTGTCAGAAGTGGGATGGCGAGACTGTGTGAGGTCATCGGAAGTGCGTGCGCCCAGAGGCGTGAGGGAGCTGATATGCTGCTTCCCGAAGGAGGGGGGTAGTGTAGCGTGCATGGATAAGTCCACACGTTGGTCCTTGACTAACGGATTGGACCCTTTAGTCGACTGGTTAACGTTGTCGCTTGCGGAGTGGGAGACACAGGTTCGCGTCCTGGCTGTGGTGACGGTCTCCCAGACTGCCCCCCGAATTCGCTACAGTATTAAGGCAGACAGACAGACACAACACTGGCGACGAGGATAACGACCATGCTCGTTTAGTTAGATAGATATTCAAGTTTAGGTAGGTAGGATGGAGAAAACCGGCATTCAGAATTTTTCCCGCTTCGCTGAGCCAGCCACGTTGGATCCAAGATGGACGAGGTGGCTAACGTCTTTAGCGCTATATGCCGACGGCAAGGGACTCATTATTGATGGCGATTCTACAGATGCCACGAGACAGCGGAGAAGAGCTCTACTGTTACACTTAGCCGGACCAGATGTACGAGACATATTCTCGACTTTACCGAACACAGGTCAGCCAGCGGACCATGCGGCGGCAGTTCGCGCTTTAAATCTCTGCTTCATACCCCAAATCAACGGCAGCATATGCCAGAAAGGCGCGTCACAAGCTGTCCCAAAAGCCAGGTGAGACTGTACAACAATTTTCCACTCGTCTGCGGCAGGCAGCCAGAGACTGCGTTTGGGGAGGATTCCGATAATCAGATAAGAGACGCTATCCTGTGTAGATGTACATCAACATACTATATGTGCGGAGGACACTGCTAGAAGAAGGGCTAGGCCTAATGCTCACCCGCACGTTACAAATAGCCCCACAGTGTGAAAATGTCGAGGAGCAGATGTCAGCCATGTCACGCGCGGAGAAGGCGGAGACAGAGACTGTTCGTCGCATTACACAAAATGGTGAGAAATGGGTGAAACGCGCGGCAAGGAAACCAAAGGGAAATGGTGATAACGACGAAAGGAAATGTTACAGATGTGGACACACAGACCACATGGGCAAGGATCCACAGTGCCCAGCGCCAGGACAAACGTGTCATAAGTGCGGTGGGAAGGATAATTTCTCAAAAGTGTGCCGCACAAAGGGTAGGCCTATAAAGAAAAACAGTATGAACAATGTAGAGAGGGGGAAATGACCTTGCATTTGTGATTAATGGGAATGAAATGACTGGGAGACTTACCTTTAGTGTAGGGGGAGTAAATCTTAAAATGCTGATTGACTCTGGTGCAACCAGTAATCTTATTGATGAAAACACACGGTAATGGTTAAAGTTAGAACGCATGAAGTGTCATTCATATAGCCTTAAGACGGCGAGAAACTTATTTTCTTATGCGTCTAGCCAACCTCTGTCAGTTAAAGGTGCCTTTACATGTAAGATTACAATAGGTAGCAAAACTGAGCAGAGTTCATTGTGGTTAAGGGCAATGGGGAGCGACTACTAGGAAGGGAGACAGCCATGAACCCGGAAAAGTGTCAATTCAACATGGACAGGTTCATGTTCATAGGAATTTTGTTGTCTGAAAAGGGCATTGGACCGACAGCAGAGAGGGTGCGATGCGAGCGGTGGCAGATATTCGAGAACCAGAGATTGCGGCAGAGGTGAAGAGTTTCTTAGGACTTGTGGGGTATAGTAGCAGATTCATCCCACAATTTGCAACATTATCAGAGCCACTGCGTCACTTAACAAGAAAGGACACACCATTCGTATTTGGATTGCAACAGAGAAGGTCATTCAAGGCGCATAAGGAGGAGCTGGCTAGAGCTGGCACCTTAGCATATTTTGACAAGGACGCACCAACCAAAGTGATAGCGGACACCAGTCTGGTAGGTTTAGGTGCAGTAATGGTTCAGAACCAACAGAGACAGGAAGTGCCAATATCCTATGTGAGTCGTAGTTTAACTGACTGTGAGAGGAAATACTCTCAGACAGAGAGAAAGGCCCTAGCTCTTGTATGGGCTTGCGAGAGACTACACCCCTATGTGTATGGCCAAAGGTTTGATTTTGTAACTGACCATAAGCCATTAGAAATAATATACGGGCCCCAATCCAAACCCTGTGTCTGCAGAGAGGTGGGTACTTAGGCTACAGCCATACAATTTTAAGGTGGTACATATCCCGGGCAAACAAAACATTGCCAACCCCTTGTCACGACTGCTGGGAGAGACAGCAAAGCAAGAGAGACACGCCCATGGCTCAGATGATTACGTGAGATTTGTAGCCATAAACACTGCCCCCAAAGCACTCACTACTAGAGAGGTGGAAGAGGCCTCTGCAACTGATCCAGAACTAATTGAAGTACGGAAGGCAATCACAACTGGACATTTTGGAAACTAAAACCTATGCAGCAGTTGTGAATGAGCTGTGCATAGTGGGGTACCTAGTTCTTCGTGGAACATGTATTGTGCTACCCACAACTTTGCATGCAAGAGCCCTGGCTATAGCACATGAGGGACATCTGGGGATCGTTGGGACTAAGCAACATCTCAGGACCAAGGTGTGGTGGCCTGGCATGGATAGAGCAGCTGAAAAGTACTGTAAAAGTTGCCACGGTTGTCAGATAGTGGCCAGACCCAACCCACCTGAACCATTACAACCGACACCATTACCGGACGGGCCTTGGCCGGACTTGGCCATAGACTTACTTGGGCCCCTGCCATCCAATCACTACATTCTTGTAGTAGTTGATTGTTACAGTCGCTACTATGAGTGTGACGTCAAGACTTCCACGACAACAGGGAAAGTTATTGATAGCTTGGAGTCTATCTTTAGCCGCCATGGTCTGCCTATGTCCTGTAAAAGTGACAACGGCCCCCAGTTCAAGTCAGAGATATTCAGAGACTTCTGTTTAAACAACGGGATTAAACACCTGAAAACAACAGCAAAATGGGCTCAGGCTAATGGAGAAGTCGAACGACAAAATGCATCCCTGATGAAGAGGCTCAGGATTGCTCAGTCAGAAGGACTCGATTGGAAACGTGAGCTTAGAACACATGTGACCATGTACAGGAGCATTGGCCACACCACAACAGGGAAGAGCCCAGCTGAGTTGCTCTTTAAACGCAAAATGAGAGGAAAGCTGCCAGAGATCATGGAGTCACATGCAGATATGGAAGTGCATGACTGGGATGCGGAACAGAAGGGCAAGTCCAAACTGTACGTAGATGAATGGCGAAGAACACAGTATTCAAAAGTAGGCATAGGCGATACAGTTCTAGTACATCAGGAAAAAGTGGACAAGTTCACTACCTCTTTCAATGCGACACCCCACAAAGTCATAAATAAGACCGGGAATCAAGTAGTTGTAGAATCTCCAGAGGGAGCATGCTACTCTAGAAACACTACATTTCTTAAAAGATACCAAGCCAGTGGACCAACAGAGTTACTCTGTGAGCAGGAAAAGACAAAGGGAAGAGAGGACAGTACAGTGGACTTTGATACACGCACCACTGTGACACAGATAGTACCCACTGACACTAACACGCCAGACATGACCAAGACAACCAGACCTCAAAGGGTTAAAAGACCGCCCGATAGAATGTCCGATTACGTCACAACCTAATAATATTTGCATTATGTCACAACCTAATCTGTGCATAAACTGTATGGGTGATGCTGATGGGTAGACAATAAATAGTTGATGTTAAAACATGTTTAAGCACTAGTTGGTTGGAAAGACAGGTTTGTAAGATGTCTGTGAGCAGACTTTTTTTTTTTGTAATGCCACTGTTGACAACTTTTTTGTAAATTGTAAGTTTGTTTCCAAGGAAAAAGGAGATGTCATGTATTGGTTAGTTGTTTGACACCTGTTAGTACCCGTAGTGATGACGTCATGAGAAGATGCATGGTATGCCGGGACTTCTTCTGATAAAGAGAGCAAAGAATTGAATACGTCTGTGTCATGAGTGTGATTTAATTCACTATGTCTATCCATCTAATTGAATGTATTAAAGACAGACACAACACATATCACAAATGTTATGGAACAGAGTAATATCATTTCTATGTCGATGTTGGAACACAATTTTAAGGTTTGCGTTGCTAGCTAGCGTATTCGCTCTTGAAATATATGCTAACAACTATCTCAGTTGAAGTTTAGCTAATTGTTATGGGACAAAATGATGACTGAAAATCATCACATCCAAATCTTTTTTTTGTGCATCGAAAGAGGTTTGGTAAAGTTATCTTGGTCATCGTTGAAATCATATCCAGTACTGATTGCTTTCATCAGGTAGAAGGCATGTAGACATGTCTACAACTAAAAAAAAAAGTGATTTAAGAGTTCAATTAGACTTAAATGTGAATAGCACGCTCAATCAAACTACTGGGCACTGGTACCTTAAGTTCCTGAGACCGGTCCCAATGAATTTAATGGCAGACGACCCTAACCTCATTGAAAATGATGAGTATAAATGGCATAAAGACTGAAATGAAAGTCAAGCAGAGCCACAAAGTGAGCATCAGTCTTCGTTTGAAATGAGTAGTTATGGAGGGCAGAAACACTTAAAAAGCTAATCATGCCCCCCTATTCTCATGTTCAAAAGGAGCCATTTGAACCACAACCTACTCTGACTGCAATTTCACAGGGAGAGGTCGTGAGGAGTGAGTCTTTGATTCTCAACCAAAGCTCTCAGCTCTGTCAAGCCTCTGCATTGGCTTGGTATGAAAATGCAGCGTTTAGGGGAGCTACCCATGCGAGAAATTTGTTAATTAACATTGTGCCCGACTCACCATTTTTTGTGTTGAATGGAACTCATATCTAAATTGTTACTTACTGCCCCGTCACAGAATGATTATGAGGTATTTTTCTGTTTTTATGTCAAGCCCAACATCAAAACAGTACCATATAAGACCACTATGCTCTTGCTGTGTTTTATATATTATATAACAAATATCAATAGACATGTTTGCGGCCTATGTGAAACTGCTGAATACACATAAAATGTAAAAATGTGCAAGAACAACATTCACGAGTCTCATACAGTGAATGCACTGTATGAGACTTGAACTGCCGCAATGATGTCACAACGTCACTTAGCTGATCCCAATGTAAAATTCTTGCCATGCCTTTGTTTGAGTCTATGAAAGTCTGAAAATGGTTATTTGTCCATAAGTGAAGCACCAGAGAGCCAATTCCTTACAGCAGCCTACCTGAACACCACAACTCCAACACATGCTCCAACACATGGCTGGATCTTCAACTGACCCTGCTGCTCAGCTCACCCAGAGACCAAATTATCATCATTGTGCATTGAAGGAGAAAATGTCGATGAATGCGCAAATTTACTGGTCTGATCAACTAATTATCTGTAATGAAACATGCTGCGTTTCACTTCAAAGCCACGCTGAGCCTCTATTTACCATGCCTTAACGCTGATCCACACATACACCAAGTTTGTGTTACACTACACAAAGCACCAGTTCCCTATTTATTGCACATTGGGGGTGAGGGGGTTTAAACACCCCTCACAGGTGAGTCGTGGAGACTTGCCTGCCTTGCAGCTGATCATGGATCTACAGTTGGCAGCCTACAGCTGTGATTGACAGACTACTGGTGTCAATTGACACCCGGGGTTACTGCTCAGGGAGAAGACAGAACAATTAACTTTACACATCAAGAGCCATTGAGAACAGACTCCACACTGTCCATGTCAATCTATGACAGCAAAGCTCCCAGACGGTTGTCTTGAGGCAAAATTAAGGTGGTATGGGGGAATTGTAGTGCAATGATTGACTTGTAAAATGGGGGGAATGAAGTGACACAATAAATGTGTTCATTAAAAGGCTGCCGTGGTGCCATCCATGTTCTGACTCTTTTTGTGTGTCTGCCACACTGCTGTCAGTGTGGCATCTGGTAGTAATAAAGGATTATATCGCTTTGATAAACAATATAATTACTAAGACAGGCTCACAGAAGGAAAATCTGCCCAGAGATTGACTATGCATCTGCCTGAAGCAGCAAAATGTCACTTTTGAAGACAAAAATTCCTTTGTCATTAACGTAACAGAGGATGGTGACGTTGATCCCCGATTACAGACTGTAAAGTACACAACATATTCATTCAGTACACAAGAACACCTGGGACAAGTCCTGCTGTTATTGAAGCTTCTATTGTTTGCACTTTTAGTGCACTGAGCTCTCCAGGCAGTGTGCGAACTACAAGATGGCTTTCGGGGGAGCTCGCTTTTTTTTACGAGGGGGGGGCTTGCACGTGCCTCAAAGAGAGAGGACTGTGACTCTTGTTGCAAAGAAACATTCATAGGTCAAACATGTAGGCCTACTTGCTTCATGTCAGCCGTGTTACCCCCATCTGCAGCGTCTTCTGTCGACTTGTCCCTGCGTTTTCACCCCGGGCGACAGCGGGATTGTGCTGACAGCAGACCCAGCAGGTGTAGCATCGGTGTCGGTGGTCGTCAAGCTAACGTTTGCGGCAGAAGACGTCTCTGGCTCTGCTCAGATAGCATCCGGATGTGGGCCACTTCAGGCAATGATGCGGCACTGATGGCCTTCTTCTGGCCCTGATAAAATGGACGTGAGCCTGAAGTGGTCCACATTTATCATAACAAATATGGCCCAAATATGCCAAATCAAATGTGGGCCCCTTCTGGCAAAGATGCGGTGCTCTCGGCAACATGTAATCTGGATGTGACCCTGAAGCGGCCCGTGTGGTAAATGGTGAATATGGCCCAAATATCACAAAACAAATATGAGCCACCGTTGGCAAATATGTGGCACATGCGGCATTGCTATGGTTTGGTTCTGGCCCAGATCTGGCAAGCAGGAGCGGACCGCCCAAGTGCCATCATTCCACACGGTACGGGGGCCGGATGAAAGAAAAATGAGAGTCGGGTGCGGGACGGGTCCGGGCCACAGCAATTGTGCTACCTGGGTGGTTGCTCCTCAGAGTGGATAGGCTTAGGTTTTTTTGGTAAATCCAAAATTTGCGACTAAACTTCCTTGTTTTCTTGTTGACATATATGTATGCTGGCTACAAAAAAGACACGCAGACTGAGTGGGACTAAGAAAGTTTGTTTTGTTTTGGGTTTTTTTCCCCTGATTTTTGAGTGAGTTATTGCGCCGCCACGCTTCGATGGTCATGGCAAGAATAGCACGCATGCCTGTCTCTTTAACACAGTGAATTAGTGATGAATCACCCTCGTGCATGAATCATACATCAATAATAGTCGAATTTTACACACGATCCATGATGATGACGATGATACATAAAAAATAGAAATGCATGACATATTGTCATGCATTTCTTAGAGACAACCTCCCCCCCCAAAAAAAATCACAAATCATGATTTCAGGGGAGCTCATGTCTTATTAATAAGAGGAGCCAGGCTCCCCTGTAGTTCGCACCCTCGTGTCATCAGCAGCATTACATGAGAAGGTCGAAGTACACAGAAGTACTCTCACTCCACTGGGGTCTAATTAGTGCCTTGCGTTGTCACCACGAAATCTTCAGCAAAGAAGGTAAAAGCTTGTGAAGGTAAAGGCACAAACACTGAATTGAGGGTACAGGTTAGGGGGGCAGAGGCATTATTAGGAACACTTGGGTAAAGCGCTGCAGATTACTTAAACTACATTATAAAATAAAGCCGGGGAGGGGGGAGTTGCTGCACCGTTGGTTTGTCACGAGAAAAACCAAATGTCAGAGTTGTTAATAAATGTAAATCAAAGCGAGGGGTCAAAACATGAGTCGGGCCAAAGGCGCATATTCCTTTGTCATATTGTCCAGGAGAGAGAGAGGAGCGAGAGAGAGAGAGAGAGAGAGAGAGAGAGAGAGAGAGAGAGAGAGCGAGAGAGAGGAGCGAGAGAGAGAGAGAGAGAGAGAGAGAGAGAGAGAGAGAGAGAGAGAGAGAGAGAGAGAGAGAGAGAGAGAGAGAGAGAGAGAGAGAGGGAGAGAGAGAGAGAGACAGAGAGGAGCGAGAGAGAGGGAGAGAGAGAGAGAGAGAGAGAGAGAGAGAGAGAGAGAGAGAGAGAGAGAGAGAGAGAGAGAGAGAGAGAGAGAGAGAGAGAGAGAGAGAGAGAGAGAGCGAGAGAGAGAGAGACAGAGAGAGAGAGCTCCTTGCCTTTAACAAAGACGAATCGACTCACCATAGTAAGAGGAGGGGACGTCCGTCTTTCTAGCCATTGAACTCGGCGGGGGAGACGCGGCACCGTCCCGGCTTTGGAGGTTGCATATGAGACCGGAAGTGGACGGTGTTGTATTCCGGCTACTGTCAGAGATCAAACGGAGTTACCGCTCCTCGCGCTGCCTCGGCCACGCAGCTGAGCGTCTGCCGTGTTTACAGCGCGAGACAGCGTCACCCGTGACGCTGCTGAAGGGGACGGGGTGACGTAACGCGCCCCGTTCCCCCCTTTGTTCTGCTGTTTCAGCGGCGCAACGAAGAGCTGATCTCCACCTTGCAGCCCCAAACCCAGTGTAGTTTATGCTGAACGGCTTTGCGAAGAAACGCTGTGTGAGGTTGCAAAATGACAAAAACCCGAAACAGCCAACACGAGCATTGATTGCCTCTTAAAGCTCCGATCTGTGATTTATTCGCCAGCATACCATTCAGGTGTATTTCCACACAAAACCGAAGAAGCTGAGAAATAGATTGAAAATAGTCATTTCGTGTCTTTCATCACGGATCTTATTGGACAACGTTGGCCCCCTTTTACGCCAATGGTAGCACACGTCGGTGTAAGCCGACTTTTTACAGCGTCAGAACGCCACAGAAGCTGAGCTGGAGTTGTTGTTCAGTTTTAGTTCTCGTATTGGGAGACGCGTCAAGCAGCCTCCAGTCCCGTGTTGTTTGTGTAAACCACTAATAAGACCCGTTAGCCCCCCTAGCTAACGGGTCTGACCCTTTAGCCGAGCTGGTAGTGACGTCGCCTTGAGGTGCAGTACACCCCGTATCGAATCCCGCACCGGGCAAGAAAGTAACCGGTTACACTGGTGGCAGCGGTGGGATCCGGAAGTGTGCAGATCCTTAGAAGTCTCTTCCGAGCGCGGGAATAACAAAGCTTCCGGGGAGGGTGACGACTATAAACTACTAATAAGACACGTTAGTCCCTAGTTAAAAGGTCTGACCCCTTAGCCGAGCGGTTAACGATGTCGCCTTGTGGGTGCAATACACCTCGTATCGAATCCCGCACCGGGCAAGAAAATAACCGGTTACATTTGTTTCGGCAGAAGGACGACACTTCGGTTGGTATTTGAATCAAGGATTGTACCTTTAATTTTTATTTCATTTGGTTTGGGCAAATTAGCACAATAGTAGAATGGTATTCATAACGTATATCCGTATTCTGTACTATCATTAGTAAAGTATGAGTATATTATTAGTATGAGTAGTATAGCGTATTAACACATTTTCGAATAAAAGTATAATAGCGTTAATGTATGAGTATAGAGTAATTGTATTATTCTAATTGACGTATAATAATTATAATATGTTGGCTGTAATTTATTCATATATTTTTCATTATCTATTATATATGTTATTTATCTGCTTCTCACTGCACATGAAGTTCCCTTTGTAAAAAAAATAAGGAATTCTGTTCTATTCCATTCACACCTTTGTGGTGGAATACTGCCCCCTGCAGGTACATGTAATGTGTGGCTATTATCCGTAGCCCAGTCCCCCCCCCCCCCGGATAGTTTCTATCGAACATATAACCAGAGAGTGGCAGCAGAAGATAGAAATTAGAAATGTGTGATATCTGTCCTGTGATGGCCTGGCGGCCTGTCCAGGGTGTCTCCCCACCTGCCCCCCAGTGACTGCTGGGACGGGCTCCAGCATCCCCGCCACCCTGAGAGCAGGATAAGCGGTTTGGATAATGGATGGATGGATGGATGGATGGATGGATGATACTTGAATTGTCTCAGAGAATCAGACCTGCACACTCAGAACAGAGGATCTCTCCTTCTGTGAGAGTTGTAGTTAAAGTGTCTATGCGTCATGACAGCTGACCTGTGTTGTTCAGCGATGTGAATGACTACAACAAACAAAACAGAAAACAAAGAAATACGTAGAATACAATCGTTGCAACTGCAACACACACACACACATTGTTTGTATGTATAAAGCTTGCTCTTATTGAAAACTTTTTTTTAATTTAAAGTTCATTTCAATAATGCATTTTTATGTACAATATGTACCATCTAATAAATATCTTGTGTGGCCAACCAAACAACCACAAAACCTATTTGGAATCAGTTCTGAAATGTTTTCCTTTCTCGACTAGTCCCCGGTAGCGTCTTTCTTCACCGTGTCCCCCCTGTGGATGGTATAAGCTCCCAGAGACGGACGGGTTGGGTTCTGTGTATCAAACCCTGACATAATACAGTGATCTCTGCGGGGCGTCTCATTGTGGCTCGACGGGTTTGACAGCAAACAGAATAAGGTATGGGACCAATATGAAACCCCAAAGAATGCAGTTCAGCCAAAAACCTCTGCTGTCGTCCCCTCTCAACCCCCCCTTCCCTCCTTTCACTATTCACAAGCTTGTCCAACACAGCATGACCTGAATCTCAACATGTTGTATGAGGAGTATGGCTATGTATGTGACCAATAAAACTCTTGAACCTCTTGAAAGGAGTGGTGAGCGACGCCAAAATAAAACAAGGTCAGAGCCGCTGACCTGCTTTGGGCTGATCACATGACACGTGGTACCCCAGTTTGGTACCCCCAGAGTATGGTGGCAGTACTGTCAAAGTAAAGAAGAGTCACAGTTAATTAAAACAGTAGAGTTAAGATGAATGAGACTCAATGACACGTGTAGAACTTACATTTACATGGTACCGCTGGTGGGCGGCACGGTGGTGCAGTGGTTAGCGCAGTCGCCTCGCAGCAAGAAGGTCCTGGGTTCAAGTCCCGGGGTAGTCCAACCTTGGGGGTCGTCTCGGGTCGTCCTTTGTGTGGAGTTTGCATGTTCTCCCCGTGTTTGCGTGGGTTTCCCCGGAGGCTCCGGTTTCCTCCCACAGTCCAAAGACATGTAGGTCAGGTGAATTGGCCCTACTAAAGTGTCCCCAGGTGTGTGAATGTGTGTGTGTGTGTGGGCCCTGTGATGGACTGGTGGCCTGTCCAGGGTGGCTCCCTGCCTGCCACCCAATGACTGCTGGGATAGGCTCCTGCATCCCCGTCCGTGACCCCGAGAGCAGGATAAGCGGTTTGGATAATGGCTGGATGGCTGGATGGTGCAGTTGGACCTCGTGTACAATGCAAAGACACGTTGCATATCATACTTTGCACCAGTGGTGTTACACCATGTGCCGTGGAGGGTCGTGTGCACGCACGTTTACTTTGCAGCCTGAAACTACACCGGCTGATTCCACCAATTACCGTAAGTACAAGTTCAATAGCAAAGTCAGCTCATCACAGTTAACAGTGCACGCCGTAATGGTCGCTGGCAATGAAACGCTCCAACACTGCCTATCTCCAGTGTCTCACAGAATTTACACAAGGACAGAAAGAAAGGAAAGACATAAGAGTGCAGTCAGGATGAAATGTCATGTGCAGAATTAGTGTCATTGCGGACTTAAAGTGTCGAGCGGTAATAGTGTGCATACATGCAGCGTATGGACAACAGCCCTGTGTCATGTTTAGTCCTCCCCTGCCGGCTTGCAGGTGTGTGTGTGTTGATCAGGGAACTCGGCGTGTGTTGTGCTGGGTTGGAAACCAAACCTGCGTACACACATCTGTGGCTGTCTGCGGGTTCATTACCACTCCTGCACACAGACAGCGGCGTATTGCTGTTGTGTCACACCACACAATTTAATGAGAAGCTTTTGAAGCTCTGCGCCTCTCAAATCAGCAGACGGCCAGGCTTCACCGCTAGCTGCTGCAGATAGAAACAGGCTGACACTAAAGTCAGATGGATCCTAGATTTATTTTTCCCCCCCCAAACTGGAAACACAACAGATGGAAAATAAACGAAAGCCATGAAATTATCTTGCATCAATCCCAAGAGTTTGCATTTGTAGGATTCGTTTTATGTATCTAAGATATTTGACGCTGGTAATTTCAGTGCAGACTTGTAGATGTAATGTGAAGCAGGTGAGAAAATCCATCCATCCGTCCATTATCCAAGCCGCTTATCCCAACTGGGGCCGCGGGATGCTGGAGCCTATCCCAGCAGTCACAGCAGAGGAAATACAGACTGAACCAATTGTCAGACTGAAACCGGTATCTTCCAGATAATGCAACTGACAGCTAGCATGAATTACTTTTGTAATGTGTTTCACGTGAGCAAGCCTTCACTTCAGGATCACTGTAGGCTGATTGTTATCATTAACGAGATTCTGATCTGGATCCTTATTCTCGTTCTGACCCTGATTCTGTTTCTTGTTACGTCCTCGTCATGACATCATGACGACACACCAGCATGCTGGTGATAACCAACTTTATACCAAAGCCGGCCGTACGTATACCTACACACCCCAGGCTGCTCCATTCACTCGCTGTCCATTCCCACAAGTTAAGGTTACTTTAAAAAGAAATCAGGAAACCAGTTAAGTGAATAAACTTAATTGTGTCAAAGTTATGTGAAATGATTTTATGTGAAATGATTTCACATAACTTAGACGCAATTAAGTTCATTTACTTACTTTCCCCAAGGTAATCGGTTTCCTAAAAATGTTAAGTAAACCCAACTTGTTAGAATTGACAGCGTTGACACTGAACTGAAGAGGGAATTTGTGAGCTTAAAGAAAGGTTGGAACAATATTTTATAACCAAATGATGTTTGCATCGCTGCAAGAAATGAAGAAAGTGCTCTTGTGCACAGAAAAACATCATGGATTTACTGTTACGGGCCTCTTCTCTAGTCTTTTTCCGTCTTTTTTTTTTTTTACACGACTTGCTGTAAACTTACTTCTGCAAAATCATGACATCACATATTCATATATATTGTCTTTTCAAGAGGTGGGAGTATTGACTAACACAGAGGGCTCTTACCGTGAACATATTATAAGCTATGCTTTTTCCATCTATGTGTCTTCATTTTATATCTGTGCTTCTGCAGTGGTTCAGTGTAAGAGGAATCCCCCTATTCCAAGAGTAAAAGGTTGTCGCCCCATACTCCCAAAAAAAAATATTTAAGCTCATAAGTTAAAGCTTATGCACTTCAATTACATGTAAATTTCCCATCCAATTTGGTCACATAAAGCCAATGTGATATTTTAAGAAGAAAAATGTCATATTTTAAATATCACACTGGAGTTATGTGATCAAATTGGATGGAAAATGTACATGTAATTGAAATGCATAAGCTTTAACTTACGGGTTAATTTTGTTTTGCTTTTTTTAATGGTGTGAAAACAAGAGACAGCAAAACATCTCGCTAACGCCATCATTAAGATGCCACATTAAGATGCAGCCAACCTGCCTTCCCGTGTGGTTTGATGCACTCCCGCCAACTGAAACAGGAGTTTTGTTTTGTTTTGTTTTAAAGCCAATTCTGTTTTCAATTTGGAGTTTGAGTAGTGGGTGGGTTTATAATCAGCGGCAGGAAGAGATAGTCTCTCTCTGTTTCTCTTCACCGGTAAAGGCGGCTGTTGCAATTGACCCCGCTGACTCCCAATAATTGAAATCCCACAAGTTCCACCAGGAGGAGGAGGGAAGTGATCTAAAGGCATTACTGAGCTGCAGCGTCACAACACAAACAAATGACAGAGACAGAGGGAGGCCGTAATTGGGGCTAAGCCTTAATGGGTTTTTTTTAAAAAGAATTGTAATCGGACACAAACAACAGTCCAGGGAGCAGTATGGGCCTGTTGGACCCTGAGTAAGCAGAAATTGCATCTGTGATTTGTAGGGATACCATAAATGAGTAGGTGTGCTGTCCACAAACTGAGACCATCTTAAAACATCAAACGGACATTCACTACCTGTAAAAAACCCCTTCGACTAAGTCCTCCTGGCCCAGACAGCAAAATTGCTGTGGCCTGGAGTGGACCCGTCCCACACCCGACGCTTCATCTGGCCCACATACCGCGTGGCATGATGGCACTTGGGCGGTCCACTCCTGTTTGTCAGATCTGGGTCAGAACCAAGCCATAGCAATGCCGCATGTGCCACATATTTGCCAAAGGTGGCCCATATTTGTTTTGTGATATTTGGGCCATATTCACCATTTACCACACGGGTCATTTCAGGGTCACATCCAGATTACATGTTGCCCAGAGCACCACATCTTTGCCGAAAAGGGCCCACATTTGATTTGGCATATTTGGGCCATATTTGCTATTATACATGTTGGCCACTTCAGGCTCACATCCATGTTGTCAGGGCCAGAAGAAGACCATCAGTGCCGCATCATTGCCTGAAGTGGCCCACATCCGGATCCTATCTGGGGGGGTAAGAGCAGGATGTGAACTGGGGTAAGCATGCCTTGGAACTAATCCCACCATGAAGATCCAGAGTAGATAGGGGTGCAGACAGCAGCCTGTGGTTCTGGAGTAGTGCTGCATCTACAGACACATGGTACGCTAACTGTGGGTTGGGGCCCTCAAACAGATCGCAGCAGGGGGCCAGAGGGGTCGCTGGATGTCCACGATACACACATTTTGTCTGGAGACAGAGGGGGAAAAAGGTCACATTTATTTCATTTTCTGTGATCGGATATGTTTTTAATTTAAATGGAAAAAAAACCCACTTCTCTTTGAGTCGAACTATGTGATGATTTAATTGTTCTCCAAAATATCACAAAAATGGAGTTTAACGTGGACATGCCTTTGATCGTTAGTAGACCGTGATTGAAGACTGAAAATGGGAAAGTTGCATTGATGAGAGGATTTTTCTCACTCTTTGACTAATAATGGAATAACGGATGTTGACTCACTCCCGCGGCAATGAAATATTTCCATAGGTGGGTCATGGCATGAAAATTACTTGGAACCCCTGCCCCGACCAATTGGGCGGGCAATAACCAATAACGCCAAAAATATCAAAATAAAAATGCAAAAAAAAATATATATATATTTGACACAACACTGTTCGCCATTTAACACGTGGTTTAACAGTTATAGGCTATGAGACCCAAAGGAATCCATCCCCTAATTTAAACAGTTTAAAGTTAGAATACAGAAGTTTTACATATAAATGTCTGTTACCTTCATGTCCTTGACAAACGAGTTCCCACCATGATGATTAAGCCTGTCACCACCAGGTACATCGCTCTGTATTTCGCAGTATACCAGAGCTTTAAATGGTGTCTGGGGTGACGTTCCCGCGCTGGAATACAGGAAGTGACGCGTTTTACGTCAACCAGCAGCGATCGCATTGCCAGAGCTGAACTTCCGTTTATTGTGAAATCCAGGCTAAATGTTGATCCTCACTGTTCATCCTGTCACCACACAGATGAAACGATAACTCATCTTCTTCGGGACCGTACCTTCAGTCAAACGCTTTGGTGTGACCTTCATCTGCTGCTAAACAGAAAATTAGATATTCAACTCGAGGTCCAAATTGAATTGGTTCTCTCTTTTTTTGTCTCTTTGATGATGACATGCCAAGAAAATACATGTCATTAATCTTGTTTCCCTGTTGGCAAAATTCCACATACATGCCAGCAAATCTGCAAGACAGAAACCCAACCTTACTGCCTCCATGTCTTACTTAAGATCCTACCTGGACACACTAAAATGCTGCACAAACTCTAAAGCTGTGAAAACTAGAGCCTTATGTAATGAATTTGATTTAATTTGATTTGTAGTTTATTTCGATTTTAAAAAAAAAGAAGCTGAACGTCCGTGACAAAGCGCTCTATACCTTTGGTTGGGCTGCCTTCGGGGCTTTCTGCCAGAAAGCTTCCGGGCTTGGAGGCTATGGCGGAAAAACGACAGAAGCGTCCAAGACACGTGTCTGATGCTCCTGAGAAAAAAAATCGTCCGGGTGGCGTAGCGGTCTATTCCGTTGCCTACCAACACGGGGATCGCCGGTTCGAATCCCCGTGTTACCTCCGGCTTGGTCGGGCGTCCCTAAAGACACTATTGGCCGTGTCTGCCGGGTGGGAAGTCGGATGTGGGTATGTGTCCTGGTCGCTGCACCAGCGCCTCCTCTGGTCGGTCGGGCGCCTGTTCGGGGGGAGGGGGGAACTGGGGGTAATAGCGTGATCCTTCCACGCGCTACGTTCCCTTGGCGAAACTCCTCACCGTCAGGTGAAAAGAAGCGGCTGGTGACTCCACATGTATCGGCATGTGGTGGTCTGCAGCCCTCCCCGGATCGGCAGAGGGGGGTGGAGCAGCGGAAGAATGAGGTAAGTGGCCAAGTACAATTGGGGAGAAAAAAAAGGGGGAGGGGGGGGAACCGCTTTTCCCCGTTGGAGAGCGCCGAAAGAAGAGGAGTAATTACTCTCACCGCCAGAACCACAAGGGGGCGACAAAACTTCCACACCGCAGCTTTAAGAAGTGAACAGCGTTCGTGCTGGCAACCCAAACAGGTGCAGGCGGAGCTGGTTCTTCTTCTGTTATGTTTGGCACAGTATGCAGACAGACGGCCGTCTGTCGCCTCAGTGGAGAGAATATTCTGGTAAATTAGAAAGAAAAAGGTCTGTTTTTATTTTTTTCCATAGACGCCATTTGCTTCCTTCCCCGGTCGCGTGTTCCCCGGCGCGCCGTGCTCGAGATGATGCGTGCTCCCCGGGGACTGAGCACGCGCCGCCGGTGGGAATCGGTGGAAAACGGTCGCCTGCTCCGTCACACTCACGATGACGCGTCGCGTCATGAGGCGCTGCTCCCCGTGGCACTGATGACTGTGGTATTAAAAATTCATAATTCTATCAATTGCATATGCCCCCGTGGTCTCAGAGGGAAGAGATAGAGGCATAGTAGTGTCTGCTGACAAAGGAGATCCGAGAACCGTCGGTCATCCTTCCCGGTCAAGTGGAAGTCTTGACAGGCGCTCTGGTCTCCACAGGGTTTTGTGAGTTTCATGCCGTGATATGTCATGTCATGTCATGTCATGTCATGTCATGTCATGTCATGTCATGTCATGTCATGGTATGTCATAGAGCCTCAAGCCTATCGTATAGGCTTAGTGGTTAGCACGGCCACTTCGTAGCACGACGGTTCTGGGTCTGATTCTGGTCCATCTATGAGGCGTTTCCATATATGCGTACCTCCCACAGTCCAAAGGCATGCACGTTAGGTCAACTGGACTCTCTAAATTGTCTACAAGTGTGAAGTGTGTGTGAGTATGTGTGTGTGGGGGGTGGGGGTGGGGGGGTGGGGTTCCTGTGGATGACTGCTGACCTGTCCAGGGTGTCTCTCGGCCTTCCAGCCAAAAGCATGCTGGAGGAGATTTCTGGCCTCCTGCAAACCTGAAATGGATTGAGCAGGTATTGATAATGGATGGATCCATTATCTTTGGGTACGATCAATCTGAATTATGATATTTCAGATTCATGACGCCCATTCACTCCAACCCCCATGCCAGTGAGGTCTCGCCTGTGTGACAGAAATCCATCTGAGGCGAAATCCCCAACAGCTCTTTCAACACCAACACTGTACTGTTTACAACGCGAGTATTTTGCATCTGTTCTGCTTCGCGGCTTGTCAACGAGCTCCTGGAAACCAGGCAGATGTGATGCAACATCTGAGTCACGGCGGAGTGACTGGGAAAAGAAAAAAATATATTGGAAAAAGGAGAGGAATGAGTTTACGGGGCGTCTATAAAAAGACTGATTCCCTTTTCGCTGTCACCTTCCAACGAGATTAGCCTACAGCTCCCAGCAAATCTGCTCTCCCGCGAGGGGCTCCGGCTGCTGCTGCTGCTACAAATGAGGAAGGAGAAGAAGAAGAAAGGCGGTTTCTAAAGGCTGTATGTATGTCACAAACGATCTCGTCTCCTCCTCCTGCTGTTTTATATCCATCTGCACAACGTGCAGTACTTTTGCACATGTGCACTTTTGCACGGCTTTTGTGAGAAGCGACGCTCTTTTGCCCTTTCACCCTTCTGACGCTGTGAACCTTTAAGTCAAGTCGGTTTTATTTGTATAGCCCAGTATCAAAAAACTACAACTTGGCCTCGGCGGGCTTTACAGCAACGCAACGTCCCGTCCTTAGACCCTCGTATCGGATGAGGAACAACTCCCTGAAACGACCACATAGAGGAGGAGCGTTTCCTTAATTAGCGCCCCCCTCCGGCGGCAGGAGATATGCCGCAGATGCTTTTCGCCTCTGCGCATTGTGGGTTTTTATCTGCTTGCTGGCATTCTTTTCATAACGCCTCATAGACAGGCCAATACAGCTAATGGTCAGTACATAGTGGTAAAAACAATTTGAGAGTAATATAATATGTAGTCAGTGCGTTGTTGTGTTGTTTCGCCGTCTGGTATAGTAACTAAGAGTGCTATTGGCGGCACGACCGCTAGAGGTCACTTAACTTTAAAACGTAACTACGGGTCGTAATAAGCCGCTATAAGGTCGTTTTTTGGTGGAGGACGGTCTCTAAAAAAAACCTTTAATAGGAAGGAAACCTCAGGGAGCGCAGCAGAGGAGGGATGTCTCTCCCAAGACGGACAACGTGCAATGGACATGCTTTAATGTCCATCCATCCATCCATTATCCAAACCACTTACCCTGCTCTCAGGGTGGCGGGGATGCTGAAGCCCGTCCCAGCAGTCACTGGGCGGCAGGCAGAGAGACGCCCTGGACAGGCCGCCATACTTTAATGTATGTGGACATAAATGTGTGCTGGTCTTACTGTGCACTGTGTCTTTTTTTAATCCTGACTGCAACAAATGTCCCATCTGAGACATTTAAGTTTTGTTTGATGAATTGATGGATGGATTGATGGATGGGTTGATTGATTGATTGATTGGTTGGTTGATTGATTGATTTGTTGATTGATTGATTGATTGATTGATTGATTGATTGATTGATTGATTGATTGATATGTTAATCATGTAGAATGAATGCTCAGTGTTCACATAGCTTATCCGAGCATAGTGTGTCGAGGAGAATCAGGGAAAGGTGTGGCTATTTAACGAAACATCTCCATCATCACGCACATGGTCTCCAACAAATAGTCTGGTTTTTTTTTTAATCTTGCACGTGAAGCGAAGGGAAACCCGCCGTCGCGGTGAAACGAACCAACACGTGAGAAACAGAAAACGGACTTCGCGTGAACCCCGCGTGAAGCCCTGAAACTGAGGCGTAAGTGTAAAACGGGATTTCTTAGGACCATGCGAAGTGGTCTGGCGACCGAGAAAAGAGCCTGAAAGATTGAAGAGCGTCGCTCGCTTTGGATGCGCGCGCGCACACACACATACACGCGCGCGCGTGCACGCACGCACGTTGCTATTGCAGGACTCGCTCAGGTTTTACCCGCTTCGGTATACAGTAACCTACTGCGCGCGCGCGCGCGCGCGCGCGCGCACACACACACACACACACACACACACACACACACACACACACACACACACACACCCGGTGGAGAGCTCGCTGGCACACACTAAACACGCTGCAGTGCTCGTTCGTTCGTTCAGGTGTTGCGTGCGTTCCAACCCCCCCAAAAAAACCAGAAAGCAGAAAGCGGGCTTCCGATGAGTTTCGCCGTTATGAGGGGACCGTGGAAGCGCCATCGAGAGGACCGGACCTTGTGCTCGAGGAGTCGTGTGGAATAAGGACGGACGGGCAGCATGAAGACCCGAGTGGTAACTATGAACCGGGGCAACTCTTGGCGCATGTTTGGGTGGCGTGGCGCTCGGAGCGCTCTCGCGTGGGGCGCAGGTATGCACGCGGGGACTTGTGCAGGGCGTTGAGAGTTGCATGGATGACTCTCTTTTTCCTTGTCTCAGGAAGAAAGCCCCCAAAACATTAGTATAGAGAACCTCTTAACCTCACGAGGTGGCATTTCGGTTAGCAGGGATTTCCTGGCTGTGTGAACATTCAGGTCGCAGAAAACTTGTTACCAGGCACCGCTGTGGTTACGTGCAAACCCCGATTTGTCGGAGTCCCCTGCAGAGAAACAGCGCCGGGTTGTCTTGCCCGTGCGCTTTCCCTGTCGGCGGACGATGTTCATTTTGTGCCGCCTGTTTCCACAGTGCCAGGGGGCCGTTGGCATCATCCTCGTCACCATGGTTACAAGTTTTATGGTGATGTACAACAGCGGTTCCGGGGACGCGTCCCCGCCGTCGCCCCACCGCCCGAGTCCACCGGCGAAGCATCGGGAGAGGCCACCGAGACGAGCTGCACCCGCCCTGGACGGCTACCTGGGCGTCATCGATCACAAGGTAAACAGCCGAGATCAGCACGCTGACCTGCGGTCGGCTCATCCGTTAACAGAGATGCAGGCATGGCCGCAAGGGGGGGGGCTTCTGTATGAAAAACATAAGCAAAATTAGAATTTGGCAAAACGTTTACATACCGCACATGTACATGATTGCTGTGACACACGACCTTCAAGCCCAAAACCTGAACCTGACCAGCCACATAGTAGGTGCAGGTATGGCGAGGCATAGAGATTTTCAGTTTACATATTATAGCGAGGTCAGGGGGGGCAGCCGGGAACCGCCGCAGCCGGGACGCGAACCCGGGACTCCCGCACCGCGGGTGGCTACGTTAACCAGTCGACTAAAGTGTCCGCCCCGTTAGCCAACCGGCTAGCGAGCCCAGTCATTCGTGGTCGTTACAATATATGATGATGAATAGGAATTATTATCGTACTTTGTTTATTAGTAAGCACAGGTCACGTTTGTCGACTTCATCAGGTTGCACTGATGTGGAGAACACAAAACAAGCAGGCAGCCATTTTCACACTTCCCGCAGTCCCACGTCCTCTGACATGGACATCAAGGTACATCTGACTTGTCACACACGGTATTAAATACAGAGGGTAACGGTTCCTTATCATGGCAGTACCTTCTCCCCTCCTGTCTGTTATTTCCATCCTATAGGATGATGTGAGTCCACTCAGGGCCTCTGAACATAGGTAACGCTAATTGTCTGGGCCTATATGTCGAGGACCCTGCTGACTGGGGGAGGCACGTCGATTGCTGTAGTAATGTCGTGAATATGTAATATGACATGTGCCTAATCTGTATTCGGCTGTCATCCAGGTGAGACAGGCAGAGAAGGGAAGTGTGCACAGCAAGGTCTCGGGTATACCCTTAAGGCAGCTTATCGATGCACTGGGTGTCTTCCCGTTTTTCCACGTTGACAAACCCTTAAAAAAAAAGTATTGAATGATGTTCCGGATTCTGTTGTCACGTCCTCATGAATGCCGCACCAACGACTTTCAGTTTATGGACTCTAGCAGGTCCTGTGTTCCTGTATAGTGCAGCTACTCTGTACAGACTACCGGTTATTGTGTGTCGTATTGATAAAGAATCAGGAACATTTATTTGTCATTTCATTCCAGTGGCGGCTGGTGCTAAAAATTTGTGTGGGGGGGGGGGCGCAATTTACCTTGGCGCAGCACACCTGACAGCTGCTTTAATGTCCACACAGTCACAGAGTTATTAAGAAGGACAATGGAGCCTATAGATTTTATCAGGGTTCATAGACGGTGGATGATTGACAGTCGAGACGAGGCGTCGTGGTGGGTGTGAACATGATTGACAGCCACGAGAATTGTCCAATCTCATTAGATCAAAAAAATATTAAAACAATACCAGTTCGCTGCCAATGAAAGCGGGCGTGTCTGGGGAGCACAGAACTGAGTCCCCTGGAAAGTCTGAAGAAACCAATCAGACAGCAGCCTCAGGTCACCTGCTCGCGAGAAGTTTGAGGGCTTACATAAGGTATGGTTTGGCCAGCGCCCCTCACCCAGGAAGTATATGTATTCAGACAGAAATCAACCAAACACCATCTGGAACCAATATTTAATGGCTGCTGACAGGCGCTCACAGACTGGAAAACACTTTTATTTCATAATTATTTGCATTATACAACTAAATTATATTCAACATGTTTAAGTAGATTTTCATCTCTTGTTATTTGAAGGGGGTGGCACATTTCATGCACCTGCGCACATGAAATGAAATGAAATATCGTTTTCCCCGTCCCACAGCCGTGCAATACAGAGACACAAACACATCCAAACTACAAAAAACTACAAAAACACATATATCCAATATACCAAAAAAATAGAAAACAAAAACAAAACATCACTGTTCAAGACAGCCAATGCCAGGATGACTGTCGGAACAGCCGGTTTGCATGGGCTAGCAGTTAGCTTAGCCTGCCCCGCTTCCGTGTCCTGTCAGACCGCCCGAGGAGGAGCTCCAGGCAGGGCCGTGGCCGCTGGGCCCACCGCACGCAGCAGACCAGGCTCCCCCAGCCGATCCAACGCCAGCTCTCCCGGCCAGACACCCTCGACACACCTCCCTGCACTCCACACGATGACACGAAAAACACAGTCCAGGCTAGGCGAGGCCGCCGCCTGCATGGGCTAGCAGTTAGCTTAGCCTGCCCCGCTTCCGCGTCCTGTCAGACCGCCCTCGGTGTTATCGGAACAGCATGGGCTAGCAGTTAGCTTAGCCTGCCCCGCTTCCGCGTCCTGTCAGACCGCCCTTGGTGTTTCCCCCCCGGAAATTAAACTACTGGATGCCTAAATTTCCTTCGGGATCAATAAGGTGTCAATCAATTAATCAAAGCCAAGTTATTTTCGGTATTCATGAACAACCAGCCAGTGAGATGATCTCAAAGAGTCGTTTTCCTCTCAGACTTTTTCATTGTTATCCTTTTATTGTAAAATACAATATCGGGCAACAGGGTTGAGGCCCTGTAAGTGGGAACGACTGTTGTTGATGTCTTCTGATACATCTCCACACCCTGTACATGACGATGAGAACCGATACGGGACACACATGCATGCCTTCCTGTACAGGCAGAGAGGATTACTTTTGCATTTGACAGAGGCGTACCGCACTGGCCAGGTGAGCTATTTCTGATTGCTGCCACCAAGCCGATGCACAAACCCCAGCCGGCGTGCCGCGGAGATGATAAGGGGGCAGAGTGTTTTCCTGCTCATAGCCAAAGACTCGAACCAAGGTTGCTTCCTGAGAGCTGTGGTAATTACCAAAGCACTGAGCTGAATTGGTTGACTTCCCATGCAAATGTCGTGTCTGAATTCTCTTTGTAGTCTTTCTTCTCTGCCTCCACATCCATTATTTATGTCTACCATTCAATATTTAAATATTTAAAGTAAAGTACTTGATAAAGTACAGATTTCCCCTGAAACGCCCTCTGCAGACACGAGTGCAAAGCGCATGTTGTTGTCATGTAACCCCATGTGCCATGCTTAGCCATGCTTCAGAACTGACGTAGCTTTAGTTTTGCTTTTGATCGAATTCGGGAGGAAACCACGGGAACTGCCACGGCCGGGACGCGAACCCGTATCGCCCGCACCGCGGGAGACATCGCCGACCGCTCGACTAAAGGGTCAGACCGGTTAGCCAACGGCCAACGTGTCTACTTATCCATGCACGTTACAGTATGCCGTCATTACTAACGCCCCGAAGAACCACTGGCATTTACAGCACCATCAACACTGCTTTACTTTCAGGAAGGCGCACTGGAAAGACACAATATCATGTAAACACACTGAACATGTCCCGATTTGGGGGCGTCCGGGTAGCGTGGCGGTCTATTCCGTTGCCTACCAACACGGGGATCGCCGGTTCGAATCCCCGTGTTACCTCCGGCTTGGTCGGGGGTCCCTACAGATACAATTGGCCGTGTCTGCGGGTGGGAAGCCGGATGTGGGTATGTGTCCTGGTCGCTGCACTAGCGCCTCCTCTGGTCGGTCGGTCGGTCGGGGCGCTTGTTCAGGGCGGGTGGAGGAACTGGAGGGGGAGAGGGGGATAGCGTGATCCTCCCACGCGCTGCGTCCCTCTGGCGAAACTCCTCACTGTCAGGTGAAAAGAAGCGGCTGGCGACTCCACATGTATTGGAGGAGGCATGTGGTAGTCTGCAGCCCTCCCCGGATCGGCAGAGGGGGTGGAGCAGCGACCGGGACGGCTGGGAAGAGCGGGAATGGATGTGAGACACTTGTCAGGTGTCCCTGAAGTGAAGTAAAACCCGCGACCCCCACCAGATGTGTCCCAATCTCACCCAGCGGCACGAGCCCTTTGCTGACCATACAAGTGCTTCGATGCACCTGCAGGCTTCTGAAAGTAACGAGAAGTAACTGGGTGGTCTGTGTTGTGAATCCGGTGCAGATACACAACGCCCCCCACCCCCGCCCCCACCACCCGCCTCCCCCCCGTCAGCCGTCAGCAGCTGACGGGGGCTTCGCTGACGGATCCACTAATGTGATATTTTCATACTTCTTAGCGTCAGTTCTCTGCTGCTGCTGCATACCGCGGGGATTCTGCAACCAACCTCTCTCAGACCCCGAGCGAGGGGGGTGGGTGGGTATTACTGATCAGAGTGGACCCGCGGTGGCAGTTCGGTTCTGGAGTGGGTGCATCAATCTCCACGGCATCCTTAGGGGTCCTCTGAGGTCCGCTACGGCTGGGTAGAGGCTTGGCTTTCATGTTACACCGAAAGAAAGAACACACACGCACACACACACACACACACACACACACACTCATTCACAACCATGACAACACACAGATACACACACACACACACACACACACACACACACACACACACACACACACACACGCACACACAGATATACACTCATTCACAACCATGACAACACACAGATACACACGCACGCACACACACACACACACACACACAGATATACACCCACTCACAACCATGACAACACACAGATACACACACACACACACACACACACACACACACACACACACACACACACACACACAGATATACACTCATTCACAACCATGACAACACACAGATACACACACACACACACACACACACATACACACACACACACCACTGGCGCACAAACACACAACTTGCAGACAAATGGCCACGCAACACTCCCATACAGCCACACATCACTGGTGGGCATAACACACACGTGCACCGGCTGCTTGAAGGCGTCAGGACAGCACGAGCTTCTCTGCGCCTTCGGGGGTGCGTTTATGGGCCGCGCCAACTTGTGTGCATGACTTGTTTGCATGGGCTGTGATTTTATGGGCGCCCGCGACAGCCCCGCTGGTTTATGTCTCATCCGAGAGCCGGGACACCCATTAATCACCGGGGCTGTTCTCCGAGGACCGCAGGAGCGAGAGGTTGAAGGCTGAGAGACCAGCTCAACGCCCGCAGTCCCCGCCGCGCTGCACCAGCCGCTTCCGATCAACTCGGGCTAAAGACGCAACCCCTCATTTCTGCATATGGAAGAGCCGCCATTTCACATCCTGTCCCACTTTCCTTTTCATTGCTGAAGCCGCTCGGTTTTTCTGACGAGTGTTTAAGCACGACTTTAAAAACGGGGCTCGTTTTGTCGAAACACTACACACAATTCACACAACCACACACACACACACACACACACACACACACACACACACACAAGACGCAGAACACCTCAGATCTTGAGACACTTCATTCAGCACGACACAATAACTTATGAAGGAGGCGTCCGGGTGGCGTGGCGGTCTATTCCGTTGCCTACCAACACGGGGATCGCCGGTTCGAATCCCCGTGTTACCTCCGGCTTGGTCGGGCGCCCCAACAGACACAACTGGCCGTGTCTGCGGATGGGAAGCCGGATGTGAGAATGTGTCCTGGTCGCTGCACTAGCGCCTCCTCTGGTCGGTCGGGGAGCCTGTTCGGGGGGGGGGGGTAGCGTGATCCTCCCACGCGCTACGTCCCCCTGGTGAAACTCCTCACTGTCAGGTGAAAAGAAGCGGCTGGCGACTCCACATATATGGGAGGAGGCATGTGGTAGTCTGCAGCCCTCCCCGGATCGGCAGAGGGGGGGTGGAGCAGAGACCGGGACGGCTCGGAAGAGTGGGGTAGGTGGCCAAGTACAATCGGGGAGACAAATAGACTATAGTGCACAGACAGCATTAACAGTTGTGGAGACAAAAAAGGAAGTACGAATTTTAAAAAAATAATCCCTGAGCATCACCTCCTGGCCCAGCTGGGTCTGGCCAGAGCACTTCGTCCACGTCGCAGGCTGTGTCCTCTCTGGCAAGACAGCCAGGGAAGACTCCTCCTAAATGATGACTCCATCCTTGCTCAGACCCTGCACCCATTTGGTCGCAGGCCTCCTCCATGGCTTGAATGAGGGGCATCCTGACATCGGGCTGGAGATCATAAATCCTCCCCCGCCATGCTGACCCCCCCCCCCAGTGGGGTGCAGGAAGGGAGAAGTATTGGCGTGAACACTGCGGGTGTTGATGAAACCGGTTCGGGAGCAGAGCAGACCGGTGTCCCAGATGACAGTGTAGCTCATCTGCTCTGCCTCCACGTGCTCTGCCTCCACGTGCTGCAGCGATGTCGTGTAGTCGGTCTAAAAATGTGAGTATGTGGGCCGTGTTGTAAGGGCCTACGTTGGCGCGGCTGTGGAGGACCCCATTCTGTGTGATGGCAGCGCACGTTGTGACGTCACCACCCTCTTCTTCTTACCTCCCGTCAGGTTAAACCCAGCCTCACCTATGGAGACAAATTCATGCGGGGTTGCATCAGCATCCATTTTCCCAGTGGAGCTGTCTCATCTGTATGTGATTTTTTAACACCCCCCCGCGCGCCTTTTCCCCCCTAATTGTACTTGGCCAATTACCCCACTCTCCCGAGCCGTCCCGGTCGCTGCTCCACCCCCTCTGCCGATCCGGGGAGGGCTGCAGACTACCACATGCCTCCTCCCATACATGTGGAGTCGCCAGCCGCTTCTTTTCACCTGACAGTGAGGAGTTTCACCAGGGGGGCGTAGCGCGTGGGAGGATCACGCTATTACCCCCGAACAGGCGCCCTGACCGACCAGAGGGGGCGCTAGTGCAGCGACCAGAACACATTCCCACACCCGGCTTCCCACCCGCAGACACGGCCAATTGTGTCTGTAGGGGCGCCCGACCAAGCCGGAGGTAACACGGGGGATTCGAACAGGCGATCCCCGTGTTGGTAGGCAACGGAATCGACCGCCACGCTACCCGGACGCCCCTATGTGAGAGACCTGACGGCCATTACTGAAAACTGTGTGGTCACTGAGGAAGTTTGTTTGAATTTCTCTGAGGCGTATCGCTTTATCGGCCGAATGACGGTTCTCTCTCTGGCTCCTCTCAGAATGTGCCCCCCCCCTCCTCCTCCTGGGTGTTCTCCACCCGCAATCCCACGTGGACCAATCAAAATGCACATAACATGTCATAGCACAGCGCACAAGGCATTGTTTCAAACATGGAGTGCAGTTAATGGGCACCAAGAAGTAGAGATGGGGAGGGGGGGGTTCAACCCCCACCCCAGGTTCAACCCATGGTTTACAACATGGCCGGCCAATCTCCTCTGTGAAATCTGGTCCTCGTCTTCGTTGTCCACGTCCTCCTCCGGGTCTGCCTCCGCCTCTCACTGCACCGCTGCCCTCCGTTTTCGTCGAGCACAGGTGCGCCAGTGTGCCGCCTCGTCATGGCGCTCAGGCCGGACTGGTGCGGGCCACAGCTCAGCGCCGACGCGTCTGTCTGAACACCTGACGGCCGGGGGTCGATCAACTGGTTCAATCGCGTACGAAACCGATGACAGATCTCCGGTTTCGGTCGATGATTACTGCCGGCCAAAGAAGCTGGTTCACCCCCCGTCTCTGAGTTTTCTAGGCGCTCTTCATGTGGCTCAAATAAATACGGGCAGCCATCGAATTCAAATGCCTCATCCACATTGTCGAACCCGGTTAAATATGCAGCCATGACTGCAAATAAACGATCGCCAGCAGCTCCTCTGCGTCGTTACAAATGAGGGGTCAGCGTTGCCGAGACGCGGCCTGACTTCTTCTTTGGTAAACAAGCCACGCCCCCCGCCCGCACGCGGTCAAGGGGACGTCACAACAGCGACCGGAAGAAGCGAGACGTGAAGGAAAAAAAAGGCCCATCTCCGCCGGGATCCTTTCCATAATGTTGTCAGGCACGCATAATAACAACCCGAGCCCGCCAGGGGGCAAAAAAAACACCCACTTTTAGCGGGCGGACTTTGACGGCCGCACTTGCCCCCAAGGATTACAATGCAGCCTGTTTCACGGCTGCTCAATAATGGACAGATTCCAGATATTGTTTTTTGTCCCTATTAATCATTTAGACCCCAAATGATGGGAATAGAGGGCCCGGGTATATATAAAAATGACCGGAATGACCCTTTAAAGCTAGAATCCCAATGATTGTCTTGATGCTTGTTCAATAATCCAGGTAAGGAAAATCAAAGAAGGTTGAGTCAGTTCATCTGGATACAACGTTTATTGAGAGCTCAAACGGGGGGGGGGGTGGGGGGTACTGTCACCATCTTACAATGTATCCAGGTGAACCGATTCAACCTTCTCTGATTGTCCTTACCTGGATTATTGAGCAATCAGTCTGAAGACTGACGATGCCGCTTGAGGGATGAAACGTATCTGCCAATAAACGTTGTATCCAGATGAACTGACTCAACCTTCTTTGAATCCCACTGATTGTTTTTTTGTTAACCTACTTGTACCGATGACAACGCTGGTTACTGCTTTGGAGTTGGACAACTTTAAATCCCAGAGATCAATCCACAATGAATCGGTGATGTGCCAGCAGCTTCTGCACCACCAAAAAAAACAACAAACAAAACCTGGTTGAACCTGAGTTTTACTTGTTGATGTTGTGGGGGAAAAAAGGGCCTTCTACCTGCGTTATTCTTCTGCAATTTGCTGCTGCATTTAAGACCTAAAACCTTATTTGTGTACGTCATATACTTTTTGCCCAGAAGGTCCTACCCTTCAGTAATTATTAAAATTAGCAGCTGCCAAAGCGTCCATTGCTTCGGTGTCAGTGGACCGTTATTACTATTGCCTGCGCGTACACATGAGATACAAAGTACTGAAAAAGGACATTTATTTGCATACAAATGTCCAGTATTGCTGCTTAAATACCTCAAGGTGCAGCCAGCTAGAGCCTCCCCCCTGCAGACAGGGTCAAGTGTCCTGCACAGAGACGCAGAACACGAGGACGCGGGGAGACGGCCTCTATTCTGCCACCTAGATGTATAAAAAGACGAACACATGTTGACACAATTAATAACATGTAGATTGTAAGATTTCAGAGCACAAAATGACCGTGGAGTCTCTGTTTGGTACATCTGATGTGACTTACTCCAAACCACTGTATCGTTTCTCTCTCTCGCCACCTTCGTCTGCAGCTTCTGCAGGGTCCCTTTGTGATGCAGCCTCCCCTACTGTGAATTTCTTTTCTTTGACAAGCTAATCAGAGGTGTAGGGCTGACTTCTCTCTCTCTCTCTCTCTCTCTCTCTCTCTCTCTCTCTCTCTCTCTCTCTCTCTCTCTCTCTCTCTCTCTCTCTCTCTCTCTCTTTCAAGTGCACTAAAATGTACGCATGAGCGTGCACACACACACACACACACACACACACGCACACACACACAGATTGTTGATATAGATACCTTGAGAAACAGCCTCTCCGTCTTCCTCTTTCCCCCCCTTCCAATTTTTTTCTCTCTTGTGCTGCTCCCTGATTTCTTGCTTTCTTTCTTTCTTTCTTTCTTTTGCCGATTCCAGTTAAAGAGAAGTTGACCTTTGAAGAATTGTCAGTAGCATCAATCTACACTGGCCTTTATAAACTCTAATTACGAAGCCTGCGTCAGTGTGAATGTGTTTATGATTGTGCGTGAGTGTGTGTGTGTGTGTGCTGCGGGTCATTACTTGTAATGCCTTGCTCTCTTTTCAAAGCATTTGGCTTCAGTTAACTTCGGAGAAAAGGGCTATGATGAGAAAGTCAGTTGCGGTGTCTTTTCAAACATCTATTTTAGAGAAACATCTCAGGGGTGCCCGCTGGCATGTTACTAAAAAAAAAAAAAAAACAACCAGCCACTTCTCTCTCAAAAATCGACCTTTGGCAGAATCTTCATTCTGCCGTCATCGAGATAGCCAAGCAGTTAAATCGACCGACTCAGAGGTCACACGTGTATTTCCGATGACCTAGAACCAGGTGGGGACAGTAAGCCCCCTTCCTGTGTTCCCCTAGTCTGTCTCCCTCCCCGCCTTTCCACTGTCTAAGTAAATACAAATTTAACAAGACAATTTACCTTGTGGGGGGGAGTGGGCGTGGCGTGAGAGAGAACGGCGTGGTTTGTGGAAGAGTGGGCGTGCTTAATGACGGTTTCATTGTGAGTGGGCGTGGCTTGAATGAGATTGTGTGTATATTGTGAGTGAGTTGGCGTGGCTTGAAGGAAATTGTGTGCATATTGTGAGTGAGTGGGCGTGGCTTGAAGGAGATTGTGTGTATATTGTGAGTGAGTGAGTGGGCGTGGCTTAAACGAACCGGTTTCATTGTGTGTGAGTGGGCGTGGCTTGAAGGAGATTGTGCGCATATTGTGAGTGAATGGGCGTGGCTTGAAGGAGATTGTGCACATATTGTGAGTGAATGGGCGTGGCTTGACGGAGATTGTGTATATTGTGAGAGAGTGGGCGTGGCTTGCAGGAGAAGGGGGCAGGACTTCCAGCAGTACGGTTGGACAGTTAACCTTAACAGGCGTTATCTTCGGAGTGGCAATATGCCGTCCTTTAGGTTGTCCCGCCTACGTCCATCCTGCCTTTTGACAAGACCACCTTAAAACTATGTTCCTAATGCCAGACGCTTGACACCATAATTAATACTTTTTATTTCCCAAACACCTGTTTAGACAAAGAAAAATAGTCTATATGACATGCACGTTGCCAAAAGTAGGAAAAATGCAACCAGTAACAAAATGTTATGTTTAACGTGTAAGATATAATGTAAACGTCTACCCAATGTCAGGTGATACGTTAGGGGGGCGAGTCTGATTCAATTCCACGACCAAAGATTATGGAGCCCAAACCAAGTCCGAGTCTTTAAAGTGGCAAGTCCAACTCAAGACCAATGGGACTAAAACTATAGACGGACACCAGAACAGTGCAAGTCCAATTAAACATCATGACTGGAGTAGTCTGCCGTCATGGTAAGAGTAAATATTTCCCAACACTAATATATTTTAGCCCCCCCCCCCCCCATGACATGGAGGGAATGTTGCAGAGACATTGAATAATAATGATGTTAAAAAACAGCAAGAGAGAGATTAGATTGTACTTAATTGATCTCCTCGGGGGAGGTTATTTCAAGATTAAAGACAGCTCACTAATGACCACGCCACTGACAACGTGAGTGTGATAGTTGCACTTGCGTAGACACAGATGTACGCAAGTGGTTAAGCTTGTCTGAGGCACGGTGTTTGTTCCCAAACTTAGTTTATCGAAACTCCATTAGATTCTCCAAAGTCGCGTACAAATGAGTGTTGTTCTCAACCGGTCTCGGGAAATCATTCCCGAGTCTGCAGTGTCTAAGAACGAGTCAAATCCGAGTCATTATGTCCGAGTCCTTACTCCTGTGAAGTCCAAGACAAGACCGAGGCCTTCAAAATGGGACTCAAGCCCATATTTGAATACGATAAGCCCGCTAGACATCTAATGTGGGGGTGGATGAGCAATGGGACGTGCTGACAGGAAGTCATGAATATCACCGTCGCTGAACATGAAACCAAACATGTTGTGGTTATTTCTGTCATTACCCTTTGGAAACGAGAACAGTGGGGTTGAGGTTCTGTCTCGTATGTGTGTCGTAGCATGGAGATCAGTGAGATTTCAGCCGTCGGGAGGTTTCCGGTGTAATTAATTGGCCTCTTTCAGAGAAGAAAGCAGTTCTGATCATTACAGTTTCACGCCACTGCTGGTCCGCTTTGCTCGCCGCTTGTTTCCGTGGCTGCATTTCTGATTTCTGCACACTTTATCTCTACAATGTGGAAAAGAAGGAGTATTTATCTGTGCAAACAAGATAATCCCACCCCGTCTTTCAGTTCTTTCATTATTCACCGGGGTGTTTTGAGGCAAAACCCATTGTAATACAGCGGTGCAGGCTTTGCTTTTTCTGCTGCTCCTCTTTTCTGCAAATCCCTCATCTCCGACACATTTTGCTTTCAAGTGTGTTGTTATCTATTGACATCATCAAATTGGACGTGCCTGTCCTTTTAGTGTTGGGAGCGCTCGGGGAGCATGCTGGAAGAAACACATGAGACTCAGGTACAATATTAGAGGCTGACTGATTTCCCTGATTGGTTTTGCTCTGAAAGCAATTATCATCCTTGGCTCCTATGGGGCGTGTATCAACGGGATGAAACTGATGAGTCTGGAGTCGATATGTGCGAGGGGAACTGGCTGACTGGGATTGGAACCAGAGATCCGACTCCTGCCTGCGTCCTCCGCCTGCTGCCAGAACCGCAGGCCTCATTATAATGGCTGCTGGTAATCAAACCTGTCTCACATCAAGTCTGAAGGCACAGCCTGTCTCAGTAGAGCAGGTTAATCCAGGAGAAAGTGTCAGTTTCATAAAGATCCAAGTGTTGTTGCTCAGTGGTAGATCATCAAGAGAGAGAGAGAGAGAGAGAGAGAGAGAGAGAGAGAGAGAGAGAGAGGAGAGAGAGAGAGAGAGAGAGAGAGACTGATGTCTCTCTGAAGTGAATGAGCAAGTGAGTGAAGGAGCAAGTGAGTGAATGAGCAAGTGGATGAGTGAGCCTGTTGTAGTAGAACAGGTTAATCCAGGAGAAAGTGTCAGTTTCATAAAGATCCAGGTGTTGTTGCTCAGTGGTAGACCATCACATGAGAGAGAAGGGGGGAGACGGAGAGACAGAGCAAGAGAGAGAGAGAGAGAGACTGAGAGACAGAGCAAGAGAGAGAGAGAGACTGAGAGACAGAGCAAGAGAGAGAGAGAGAGACTGAGAGACAGAGCAAGAGAGAGAGAGAGAGACTGAGAGACAGAGCAAGAGAGAGAGAGAGAGAGACTGAGAGACAGAGCAAGAGAGAGAGAGAGAGACTGAGAGACAGAGCAAGAGAGAGAGAGAGAGACTGAGCTCTC
>NC_079213.1:104707501-104804246 GCF_029633865.1 Lampris incognitus
ATATATATATATATATATATATATATATATATGAAATCCAGTGATTCAAGTAAATTGAATTCTATATATATATATATATATATATATATATATATATATATATGAAATCCAGTGATTCAAGTAAATTCTTTATGAGACAGTACAAGCTTGTTTCATGCCATCAGCTGATGAGTGCGTGATGCACAAAACAAGCTTGTTCTGCTATGTATTAAGTTTTTTCCTACATCTATCATTATATATATATATATGTGTGTGTGTGTGTGTGTAATTTTAATGATTATAAAAATAAAACGTATAACACACATTACCTATTTGTTATGAGCAAGATGAGAGAAATTAGCCTGTTGCTAAATATTTGATTGCACATTATATTTTGTGTTTTTTATTTATTGATTTTATATTTTATATTTTTAATCATTTATTAAATAACTGCACACTATTTGATTAGTCTACTTTTTTGTTTAACTTATTTGCACATCTGCTGTTGCACTTTTATTTATTTCGTGTTTATAAAAGTAAAATGTAGTAGTAATATTACAAATATTACAGAAACAAATATCATGAATACCAATAAAATGTAATAGTAGTTAAATAAATAGATCGATAGATAGATAGAGAGAGAGAGAGAGAGAGAGAGAGAGAGAGAGAGAGAGAGAGAGAGAGAGAGAGAGAGAGAGAGAGAGACATAGATAGATAGATAGATAGATAGATAGATAGATAGATAGATAGATAGATAGATAGATAGATAGATAGATAGATAGATAGTATGTTAGGGTTAATACTTCTGTCTGTGCCCCTGAGCAAGGCAATGGAAAGAAGAACTGGAGTTGGTCCCCGGGCACTGCAGCAGCCCACTGCTCCTATACAATAGGATGGGTTAAATGCAGAGGACAAATCCATTGTAACTGAACAACTGTGCAATGACCAAAAAAAAAGTGGCTTTAAAAAAGTGGGTTAAATGCAAAAGACAAATTCATTGTAAGACAGAAGTTCGTTGTAACAATACAATGAGAAAGTATTTGGCTTTCTTCTCTTTCTTAAAATTGTTAAAATGTTATAATTTCATTTAGCAGATGCTTTTGTCCAAAGCGATGTACAACTGAGAGCTAATACAACACAAGCAAGGATCTAGTCAGGAGGCGACAACGCGAGTAAGTGCCAAAAAACTAGGTTCAAGTCCGATAGGACATAGGTGTCAACAGGCAGTGCACAAAGGCAATGCATAGGGTGCATAGAAGCGACTTTTTTTTTAAATTAATACCATCAGGTGTGGGGGTGTTTGAGAAAGAGCTGGGTCTTTAGTTTCTTCTTAAAGATGGAGAGGGACTCAGTGGATGGAATGGAGTTTGGTAACTCGTTCCACCACCGGGGAACCACAGAGAGAGGAGTCTGGCTAGTGACTTGGGGCCCTGTTGTGGTGGAAGTGCCAGGCGCCTTTCGTTGACACAGCGTAGTGAGCAGGACTGCACGTAGACCTGAATGAGGGAGTTCAGGAGGCAGTAGCCGTTTTAGTTGCTGTTTTGTAAGTGAGCATTAAGGTTTTGAATTTGATGAGGACAGCATCCGGTAGCCAGTGGAGGGATATGAACAACAGAGTGACATGTGCTGTTTTGGGTTGGTTGAAGACCAGATGTACCGCCACATTCTGGATCATTTGCAGAGGTTTGAAAGTGCATGCAGAGAGACCTGCCAGTGAGGAGTTGCAGTAGTCAAGGTGTGATATAACAAGAACCTGTACCAGGAGTTGTGCTGCATGCTCAGACAGGTATGGTCTAATTTTCCTGATGTTGTACAGGGCAAATCAGCATGACCGAGCAATTGAGACCACATGAACCTTAAAGATTAGTTGGTCATCAATCATGACACCCAGGTTTCGGGCAGACTTTGTGGGCATGAGTTGGGTTGATCTGAGCTAGATATTGGTCTGTTGTTGGACTGGCTGGGATGACAAGGAGCTCAGTTTTAGATAGATTCAGCTGAAGGTGGCATTCTTTCATCCATGCAGAGATATCAGTAAGGCCTGATGATATCCATGCCGAGACTGTGAGGTCATCTGGCAGAAATGATAAGAGCTGGGTATCGTCAGCATAGCAATGGTATGAGAAGCCATGGGAGCAGATAATTTCACCAAGTGAGGTGGTGTATATTGAGAAGAGGGGGGAGCCAAGCACTGACCCTTGAGGTACCCCTGTGGATAAGCCATGTGGTTTGGACACTTCTCCCCTCCAAGATATTCTAAAAGATTTCCCGATAGGTAGGACATGGACCAGCGGAGGGCAGATCATGAGATACCAAGCTCAGTGAGTGTGGAGAGGAGGATTTGGTGGTTAACAGTGTCACAGGCAGCTGACAGATCTAGCAGCAATAAAGCTGAGGCCAAGAGTGTTAAGGATTTAAAAATGTTATTTCCCCGGAAGATGGTGCTTTTTTAGTTTTGCTTTTTTTTGGGGGGGGGGGGTCTCGCCTAGGTCGGCAGAATGGCCAGAACTGTCACTGACAACACACATGCCCACGAGTTGTCTTTCACATACTTTTTTTAGCGACAAAGTAGAAAGAAAAAGTGGGGGGGGGAAAGAAACAAAATCAGCGGCGAAGGGCAGATTTTGTAACGGAGGCAGAGAACATCATGTTAAGCTCCATGACACTCACTTGTAAGGCTGGGCATGATTTTTTGTCATACTTGTTCAATGAAAGAGCAAGTAAGAGATCCAAACGATAAACCCACTTATAGTTTCCTTAATGGGATTTAGACCAACACTTGTCCACTATGTGTTTAAGGATTTGTGGGGATTTGCTTTTTTAGCACCAACTCATGATTTTCCTGATGAAACCAGGGCAAAGCTTCTAGAAATGGATTCACAGTCTTTGGGTGTGGTACTGTATTTTATGAAGACATTTGCTGGACTGGCTCAGCATCCTAATTAGACTGCGGACTCTAGTTTGTTTCTGTTCTAGGCCGTCCATATGGAGCACGTTTTTCAGTCCAAGCAGAAAAAGCAATCAGGTACATGCTAAGCAAATGGATATTAATGTCATAGAGGGTGAACTCTAGCCGTAATTATTAACTGAAAATGAAAATTAACATTTAGCCCTTTAAACTGAGACACATAAATCCCAGATGCTTAATGGATACATGACAGTTACAGATGCCGTGTTGTAATTTTGCTAATATCATTAGTCAAGCAGTAATGGAGAGTGGTGGTGAGACTTGGAGCACATACAGGACATCAGACTCGGGCAGCAGACGAGGTGCCAGCAAACAGGATCATCACAGTCAGGGGTGGCACAGCTGCCAGCTCTACAAGCCCAAAGAGAGTATCGGCTTGGCCAGCTTTTATTAACATCACAGCTGGTTATGTTTCCTGTGACAGGGCTTGATTTATGCTTGCAGATTTTGCAAAAAGTTACTTAATTTTTACACAAGGATTTGCTTTATTTACCATGTAAGTTTAGTTTTTTGTAGGAATTTGTCTATGTGGCATACGGCACTGACATTTTAGCAATTTACAAGCTAAATAACACAGCACACACATGTGGTGCTACACACTTCACAGGGAAAATCCATAAATACCAGCCATATATTGCTGTTTGAAACTTATATGTTAGATTTGATTTTTTTTTCTGAAATAATTTTAATTATTTCCATCGAAATACTTAAGTTTTGCACAGGTCAAATTCTTGCACTAAATGGTCCATGCATCCACTTGGCGCGCCATCCCTGTCCATCCATCTTTTAGTTTAGTTTAGTTAGGCATGGTTCTGACTGAGAAACCATTTTACCAGACCAGGAGCAGGAGTGTTGATCTAAATCATGGATATTTCTTGTGTGCAGAGAACAGGCTGTAGAAAGTATTGGGAATGCCTCAATCCTAACAAATTGAATCCTATTTCACACACTCTATCCTTCTCTAAGGCTGTACATACCATTCAATAACATTTTCCTTTGATAACCAAAGGGGATTCGCCAGGTACAATTTAAAAGTAAGGAGCTTTCGCAGAAATGACCTTGACCATTCTGGCTCAAAGAGTAAGTGTTAACAACAACAACAATACTCACAGCAACAACAACAATAATAATGATGATAACAATAATAATAATAGCAATTATAATTATAATAGAAATAATACATTATATTTGTAACACATTTCATCACAACAAATCTCAAAGTGTAAGAAGTTTAAAACAGTTTGAAACCATAAAAAAAAATCAGATTAAAAGACCACAACAGGTTAGGAGTGGACTATGAAGAAAAGGTCTTGCCGAACGAGAGCCATTTTAAGCCTGTGGTGCCTTTAGGTGGTCCAGTGACAACATGTGTGTATTTTGCCTATTCACATGTATGGTATGTACAGCATCATTCCCTCTCCTCTTTCAGGAAGAGCTCCAACTCCTGGTTGAGTACAGGCTGGTTCACCATGACTATAGCCCTGGAGATGTGCGACAGGATCAATGTTTACGGCATGGTGCCTCCGGATTTCTGCAGGTACAGGGCCCAACAATTATTTTGTCAAGAGGCGGTTATCAATAGGTCTCAGTCCAATTAGTTTTGGTGGTGCAGTCCTCAGCTAGACAGTGGCGGTACCCTTTTACAACCAGTGTTGCAACCTTGTTGATAACTGGTATTACCACATTTGTCCACTAGAGGGGCCTGTTGGCCTTTGTTATCGTTCAGTCCAAAATTTGGAAACACCTCTGCTCATGTGAGACTGCAGTTACCCAAGGTTAAGTTGTGATTTAATAACCAGCATGCAACATATCATGGCTGGGCAGTGACAATGCTTTCACACTGTCGCTAGTTAGTGATTATGTTTGTTTAGTTGATCCCACATTAAACAGGCCCTGGTTAAGTGTGGTTATCCTAACTGGGCGTTTGTCAAAGCCACGAAGACGTCCAAACTGTGCACCAGCCGATCGAAGAGAGAAGGACAACAGCTGCCTAAGCATAAACCAGTGGCGATTCTGCATGTGGCGGGAGTTTCGGAACAATTGAGACGCGTATTTTCCAAACACCACGTCTCAGTTGCTTTCAAACCCCGAAACATGCTGTGCCAGAAATTGATCCACCCCAAGGATCAGGTCCCCTGGCACAAACAAGAGTAATATAGTGTATGCTGTTAAAGGTCTACACAACACTAAAACAATTTATATTTACTGAATACTGATGTACTTGGACACATCCAAGTCAGAGACTTTGACCCTGGTGCTTATCTTGACATTTTAGGGCAATCTATGTGATGTATACGCAAAGCAGTGAAATTAAGCTAAGTGCCGCTTCTGTGGTTATAACTGTTATTACAACCATGGACTGTCATAGGCTTGGCTATGTGATGCGATACGAGTCAACCCCCCCCCCCAGCTATATCCTTCCACCTTCTACTATAAATAAAAAAACATTCAAATTCTTCCGTTTAGGAGAGGAGTATTTGAGCAAGAGGCGTATCGAAAGAGTTGGAGAGCAGATACAGTAATCGAGAGACAGATCAAAGTCACATTTTTGTATTTTTCAGTAGCTCTAACTTGATGGTGTTTGTTTTACATAGTTTTCGTTTGATTTTCTATCGTTAGTATCTATAGTTTTATAGATAGTTTATAGAATTAGTGCTCTCGCTTCCCTCCATGGTTGCTGTTGATCGAGTGTCGTCCAGAGTAGACTGAGTTTTTCCCAAAGGTAAAAAACAAACTGCAGGGCATGGTTTGATGCCAGTAGCCCATCACAACATTTTACATTTTCACTCAGATGAGTGATGAAAGGGTTCTCCCACTAAACTTTGTCCAGATGAACTGATTCAACTTTCTGGGACTCCTTGCCTGCATTACTGAGCATGCATAAAGGCATTCATTTATTTAGCCGAGCCGCCAAATGTCAGCCCTGCAGCAATAAGGCGCGCTATCACCAGGTAATGGCCAAATATTGCTTTTGATGGAGATGATTTAAAGGACGATTCTGTTTTTTTTTTACAACCCAAGTCTCGCTTTCATACATTTTGCCATCATGAATATTGGTTATGATATCATTTTACTCATTTTGGAGTTTTGGGATACGGGCCCACCGCTGGACTAAGCTTTACAACAGTGTCCAAAATCCCCGCGATGAGGTTTCGTGAGTAAAATGATATCATAACTGATATGCACAGTGATAAAAACTATGAAAATAAGACCCAGGTCATAAAAAAAACTTCAATTTTCCTTTAACATCACTTGTGTTGCGCTAAAATTGTATGCCACCAGCAACGCTGGCCATCCCTAAAAGCCTACCCTAAACCCATAATGACCGCTTCCCTCGGTGATAAGTTGAAGTTCCTCGTGCGGCCATGTGGCCTGCATGATGCATCCCACCGCAGATAGAAAATTGCTCTGACATTTTCTGAGAAAACCCAACTGCAAATGGTCCACCTAAACAAAGTAGACAAGCCGGTGCCAAACGTGGCCATTCTTGTGCTTGTAATGAGCTTCAAAATTCACAGAAAGTATAAGGACGGTGATGCAGGCCAGTACTATTCCTGCAAATTCCCTCAAAGGAGTAGAAGGACTGTTGGGCAGCTATTGATGAGCGAGTCATGAAGGGATGTAGGGTGGATGGGAGCATCTCTCTGAAGGCTGACGTCTCGGCTGAGCTGTGAGTCAGTGACTGTCAGAATCAGAGGAATTTCATTCACTTTGATGAGCACATTCCTCACATCGCTTCTGTCGCTGCTCATGTTTCTCTCTCTTCCTGTCTCTTTCTTCTTCTCCTCTCATTATTATCCCCATCCTTGTTTTCACCCCCTGCATTCCTCCCTCACATATCTTCTCTGCCAACCCTTTTTGTTTCATTCTTTTACTCAACTCCTCTCTGTTCTCTCCCCCTCCACTCCCTTGTCGGTCATCCTCCCAGTCCATTGCTGCCATGTTATTCTGTGTCTCTCCTTTTTCGTTATTGGTGGTGTTCGTCTCTTTTTGTCTTCCCGTCTCTTTCCATCTTCTCTTCTCATAAGGATTGTGATGAGTTTTCCTCCGACCTTATTTCTCCCTCACACAGTGACCTTTTCTCCCTTTTTTACTCATTCTCTCTCTTTCTCCTCTCCTCCGTAGCTTGCCGTCCCATATCTCAGTGCCTTATCATTACTACGAGCGCTCGGGGCTCGACGAGTGCTCCATGTATCTCTCTCACGAGTGGAGTCGATGGGGAAGCCACCACCGCTTCATCACCGAGAAGAGGGTGTTTGCCAACTGGGCCCGCACGCTCAACATCCACTTCTACCAACCGCAGTGGGAACCGGACTCCACTGTCACCAGTATGAACAGCTCAAACAGTCAAGCTGCTGCCTCCTGAGACTCAAGGAGACGAGTCTGAGAAATATATGGGAATGTCAACCACTGAACCAGGGTGTGTGTGTGTGTGTGTGTGTGTGCGCATGCGCGCATTTGGTATCCAGTAGCTATTCTTGCCACTATGCCTGCATAATGTGGTAGGACGGTTCAATCTACCACAGTCACTGTTAGCCTATTTGCAGATATTTGTGTTGCTCAGTTCCAGACCAGATGGCTCGGTGTAAGGCCTATTCCACCCAATGTGACTGTCTCCAGGCAGAAATCTGCCCTGTTTTTAAAGCCAAATGTCAAAAGATTTCCCCAAAGATGGTCGCGGGGACTACAGAAAAACACAGCAAGCGTTACACATGATCAGACCGAACTAATCGGCCTCTTTTAGCGTGACCCCAGACCTTTCATGTCAGCACCTCTTTTGCAGACTGGCAAGGGATTGTGGTGAACCTCAACATATCTAGTGGATTAAGAAACGAGAATTCAGGGCGGACTGTTCTGTAGTAACCTTATGCTGATTACAACGGGGTTGTCATCTGATGTGACTGTTCTGCTTGATCAGTTTTGCCACCAGAGCCAGCACTCAGGTGGAGTCCTAACAGCTGAACTTTCCACGGTGGTCTGGAGCCATGAGAGCCCCCCACAGAAAGTTGGGATGTCATGCTAAGTCCACCAGCTTCTACTGAGATGTCGGTTGTGTACTTAGTAAACCAGTTGTCGTTTTTTGGGTCAGAGGGCTTGAGTTTTAGGCCTCCTTGGACAAGCTAGCTTCAAATGAGCCTGCTGCCATTACCTTAAGGGAAAACAATCACGATTTTCAACATTATCTTTATATAGTATATGTGCTCTGGGAGGCACGGTGGCACAGTGGTTAGCGCTGTTGCCTCACAGCAAGAAGGTCCTGGGTTCAAGCCCCGGAGTTGTCCAACCTTGGGGTCATCCCAGGCCGTCCTCTGTGTGACGTTTGCATGTTCTCCCCGTGTCTGTGATGGATTTCCTCCAGGTGCTCCAGGTTCCCCCACCATCAGAAAGACATGCATGTTGGTCCGCCGTAGTGTAGCGGTCTAAGCATCGGCTTTGTGTCGATGCAGTTGCCCACTGGGGACCGGGGTTCGCGCCCCGGTCTCGTCAGATCCGACTATCGCCGGACTCGATGAAGCAGCAATAATTGGCAACGCTGTCTTCGGGAGGGGGGCGGAGTCAGCTTGTGTTCGTCACATGAACGCGTCTCTGGGTGTGTCGGAAAAAGCAGTGGTTCAGCCTTGGAGTCGCCTTGTCACGAAAGTGGCGAGGAGTCTCCTTCGAGACTGCCGGCCGGAGAGATGCAGTTGGCGAACACATGCAGTACGAGGGTGGGTGTTTGAACTAAAAATAGGGATCGATTGGCCATTAAATTGGGGGGAAAAGGGAAAAATTAGAAATAAAAATTTTAAAAAAAGAAGAAAGAAAGACATGCATGTTAGGGTTAATACTCCTGTCTGTGCCCCTGACCGAGGCATGGCAAGAAGAACAGGAGTTGGTCCCCGGGCGCTGCACGGCGGCTGCCCACTGCTTCTAGCTACACAACTAGGATGGGTTAAATGCAGAGCATAATTTCCCTATGGGGATCATTAAAGTATATCAAATCAAATCAAATATGATGTAGGGATAACACTCCATTAGCAGCCATAACACTGAGCATTCTGTGTCTTTGAAATGCCAGTGTCCATCAGTAACATCACTAGTGGACAATTGCTGTCTTTATATGGCATTTAGTGGCATTTGCTACAACAGCTGTTATTTGCATGCTCTTATACCTTGTAGCTTATTTTGATGAAGCCCACTGGAGGTAGCGGTGAAGCAAGAAGTAAGGGTTGTAGTTTTCACATTCACAAATTGTCCATCGGTGACACTGTTCTTTCGGTGGCGTCTCAGTGACACAGAAAATTGCTCAGTATTATGGCTGCTAATGGACTGTTATCCCTATTATATGCATGATGTTGAAAATCGTGATTGTTCCTCCAATCATATGCTTGGGGGTAATGTGATGATCCTGATTAACCTTGCCAAATTAAAGAAAACCGTTTGATGAATATTGTTTGGGCTGTTGAACACGTTTGTTTGTTCTGGTAAAGTATGGTCTTATACTTTACGTGCAACAAAGTCCCATTTATTTGAAAATATAAGGTTTGTAGTGGGTTGATTTTTGATGCAGACTTATTGTACACCACTACTTTAAGTATGGCAGCTCCCCAATGTCTTTGACAATAGTCAGAGACTTTAAATTCTTGTCTCAAAAATAAATAAATAAAATAAAAGCAGATGAACCGAAACTGTTAATTTTGACTTTGCCAGCCCTCATTCTCCCGGGCCTGAGTGAGAAATCTGACAATCTCTGGGCCCAGAACATGCAGTCTATCACCATTAGGTCTTTGTGGCAGGATTTGACACCAGTGTAAATGGAGCTTGATGAGAAATGCACTTTCATCTCCTCAGCAGCTTTTTCCATTATACCACATATATCCCCATACACTCTATCGATAAGCACAGTTGCTTAAAACTGCCTGAACTACAGATCTCGCCTGCTGATGGTTGCGGCTGTGTAAAGTAATTTGTAATTTTATCAGTGAACCTGCAAAATGCCACCATTCCAGGGGACCAAATGTTTTTGAGATAAGAATTAATGGATTAATTCTAATCTGATTCACGAGATATCAACAATATCAAAATGTATAAAATTCTACAAAGCCCATCTATGGCACAGCCAGGGGCTGTTCGTAAGAAAAGCATTCAAATCACTTAAATGAGTCCAGCTCGTCGATGTTACGGAGGTCTTGGGGTTGTTTGGAGGTCAGGTACTTGAACTGCTCTTGGGCTACACTGACGCCCAGTGGCCAAATGTGTCTCTGCAGCCTAATTTAGATAACACGTTAACAAGCAAATTCTAAGTGCTAACCTATAAACATAACCAATGAACAACTACACGATATCTGCTTCCTTTTATGGAAGCTCTTAACATAGGAAGCTGGAACTTTTCTTCACAAAAACATCTTAATTTTAAAGTCAGAATACCATTGAAAAACACTGACCAAAAAAACCCCCCAAAAAACCCTTCTCTTATGTCTTTATCTAAGTCCACATTTAAATATAAGAATATTAGTTTGTTGTGCTAGATTGAAGTTTATGAGCAACAGGATTTTGTTCCCGGGGAATGAGAACGGGTCTTGCCTGAACACTTCGTCCAGAATTGACCATGATCTCATTCCAGTTGGCAAACAGATTGGACTGATATTTACCCATATGGTTGTCATCTTTATTAAGTTGTATCATGAATAAAATGGTATTTTCTTTATGAATATGCAGTCATTAATGATAGCACTCACTGGTTTAGTAAAGAAGACTATCCAAAGCTGCTGGATGCCAACCAGTTTACCCCAAACCCAGAAATGTAAACATATTCTAAGACTTGCAGGAGGAATCTGCTAATGTTCGCATTAAACCATCTAAATATGCAGTTCAGGTAGAGATTACCTCAGCCACAGACCTGTCAAAGATGTGATCAAGTTTTTTCACTTCCTCTCAGAGAATGGGTAAGTATTTAAGCCTGTCACCAGATGTATCACACTCTCTTTGACCGAGGGCAGTGGTTCTCAATGAGGTCCATTAAAGCCGGTTTTCTATTCTACCAGGTAGTTCATTATATTCATCCGTTGTTCCAGTTACTCCGGCCTCCAATCAGAGAGGTTTCAGACCGGACACAGCAGGTGCATATACAACTACCAGGGCTTCATAATGAAGGGCCCAAAAAGGCACTGTTTTCTTTGACAGCCAGTTCTGGATTAGCTCATTTTTGATGCCAGTTTTTGATGCTACAATTCCTCTGTAATGGTAAGATTTGATATTGGGGGTCAAACAACTTTCTATTGCCCTCAAATAATTTCTGGAAAGTTAAACCGTAGAACATGATTCCTACTGTTCGACAATATCCATGTGGTGACAATAAAAGGACGCCACGTCAATCTCGATGAAATCCACTTTCCAGATGTGATCTATTAAATGCTTGTTAATTACTACTGCTACTACTTTCAGCTGCACCCCTTAGAGGTCACCACAGTGGATCATCGGTTTCCATTTCTTCCTGTCGTCTGCATCTTCCTCTGTCACACCAGCCACCTGCATGTCCTCCCTCACCACATCCATAAACCTCCCCTTTGACCTTCCTCTTTTCCTCTTCCCTGGCAGCTCCATATTCAGCATCCTTCTCCCAATATACGCAGCATCTCTCCTCCACACATGTCCAAACCATCTCAATCTTACCTCTCTTGCTTTGTCTCCAAACCATCCAACCTGAGCTGTCCCTCTAATATACTCGTTCCTAATTCTGTCCTTTATCACTCCCAATCTTGGCATCTTCAACTCTGCCCCCTCCAGCTCCACCTCCTGTCTTTTTGTCAGTGCCACTGTCTCCAAACCATATAACATATACCTCCAAGTACCTCCACCGGGCTCTCCTCAACCTGCTCCTTACTTTCACTATAAATCACAATGTCATCCACAAACATCATAGTCCATAGAGACTCCTGCCACATCTCATCCGTCAACCTGTCCATCACCATTGCAAACAAGAAAGGGCTCAGAGCCGATTCTTGATGTAATCCCACCTCCACCTTGAACCCATCTGTCATTCCAACCACACACCTCACCACTGTTACCACTGTTACACTTCCCTCATACATATCCTGCACCACTCCTACATACTTCTCGGCAACTCCCGACTTCCTCAAACCATACCAGACCTCCTCTCTCGGTACCCTGTCATATGCTTTCTCTAAAGAATAATAATAATAATAATAACAATAATAATTTTATTCATATAGCACTTTTCTAAAACAATGTCACAAAGTGCTTCAAAAAAAACAAAAAAACAGACAAGGCAAAAACAAGAGTAAGACCAAACAAGTAAGAGCAAAAACAAAAACAGCATAAATAAAAACAAATCAAACATTTGTAAAAGCTTTCATAAAAAGAAACGTCCTGCAGTTGGTGGAGGGAGCCCTTGCTGATACCCGAATAAAGTGCAAGCTGAGAATAGATAAAATCGTGTACAACTTTTTGCAAATCGGCAATTGATAAAAATGACGCAATTTTAAAGTTAGCTGATTTTCTCCACAAAGACACAATGTAATGCCTTCTGGCCTTCTCTACACTTCTTCATCAATATTCTCAAAGCACATCTGTGGTGCTCTTTCGTGGCATGAAACCATACTGCTGCTCGCTGATCGTCACCTCTCCTCTTAACCTAGCTTCCACTACTCTTTCCCATATCTTCATGCTGTGGCTGATCAACTTTATACCTCTGTAGTTGCTATAAAGTCTATTGAACACTTGTTGAATAAACAATATATTAACAAAAAAATTCTTCAAACACAAGATCGATTGAAGATTGATAGATATGTTGACTAATTTTTCTATTTGTGGGGTCATTATTTTTGCATGACCTCATGCATTGCCATTACCACAGAACAGTAAAAGCTGTTAACACATTCACCAGCGAGTTACAGTCTGAGACCTGAGTCATGAATGCGGTTCACTTGGTTGTTTTCCTCACACGGAAACCAAAGCACAGACTGACTTCTTTTTGTGATTGATGGCTCCAATCATTTTACCCATTACTCATCTCTGGGACTAAAATGTCCAACAGCTGTGATTCAAAATATCGTCCCCCGGGTTCCCCAATTGGTTCCTCAGCAATGCAACATGGAGGTCCAATAAAAGTGATGAGGGGCTGTGCTGTTTTTAACTGGGTCCCAATCTTTACCACACTCCTCTGCTTTGAGCCGATGAGACGGCACAGTTGTGTACCCACAATGTTCCTTAGTAATTTTAACAGCCCTGAGTCCACTAATAGACTATCCTGTTTGCATTCCTCTGAGGGTCACCGTGTTCCATGTAAACACACCGTGCACACCTGCGCTATCCAGGTAAAGTGTTTGGTACAATAACCTGCTTCCAATACACGTCATAGCTTTATCTTTACTGGTTTTACATGACATATATATATATATATAAAATCACCATGAAACAGTTTCATGGTGTTTCATGCCATAAGCAATCATCAGCTGTCAATCTTTTTGTCAACCAGATTGACAGCTGATGATTGCTTATGGCATGAAACAGGCTGTACTGTCTCAAAGAATTTACTTGACTCACTGGATTAGACAGACAGACAGACAGACAGACAGACAGACAGACAGACAGACAGACAGACAGACAGACAGACAGATAGACAGATAGACAGATAGATAGATAGATAGATAGATAGATAGATAGATAGATAGATAGATAGATAGATAGATAGATAGATAGATAGATAGATAGATAGATAGACCCTGTGATGGCCTGGTGGCCTGGGTGTCTCCCTGCCTGCCGCCCAATGACTGCTGGGGCAGGCTCCAGCATCCCCACGACCCTAAGTAAAGATAAGTGGTTTGGATAATGGATGGATGGATGGATATATATATATATATATATATATATATATATATATATATATATATATATATATATATAAAACATCTGCTTATATATGGAAAAATGCCATGTTTAAGAATCCAGCTGAGGTTTATCACTTTGAAGTGTTTGGTAATATCAATCATAATATCAAACCAAAACTACTTTTCAAATAATCCATCCATCCATCCATTATCTGAACCGCTTATCCTGCTCTCAGAGTTTTCAGACTTCATTCTGTGAGAAATTTCAAGTTATTGATGCTCATTTTCATTAAGTTAGACAACAGAACTGTGTCTTCACATAACATTCAAATGTCATCTCTATATATTGCCACTGAAAGAAAATAAATGGCTGTACTGAATTGTTGCTCAGCGCTGTTCAGTGTTACTACAATATATGACATGATCAGAAGCTGCTCAAAAAAAACGTAGGCGGACGGTAACACCTGGAGTCCAAAATCACTGAAAACGGTTTATGAACAATCACCGCCTGTTGTCTTGCGCGCCTCTAAATGGCAGCGTGTGATGGACGGAGACACATGGTGAGGTTGACTAGATGAGTAAAGCCACACAACATTAATCCAGACGGACCTGACGAAGATCCCTGAAATGGAAGACGGTATTTTTTTATTATGTCAAATAATAAATAAACAGTGGAAAGGCACCCAACGGTGGTCAGCAGTCCTCTCCTAATATTATGTGTGGTCGTACAGGTCTGGTAGTCGACATTTGAGACATGAACTTTTTGTCATTGACCTGCACCTCAGATCAGAACATCTGGCTCTCTGCCTGCAGTTTTCATTTCTCGGATCATTAGCATGGGTAAAGTTCCCCGCGCGACGCAACAGTCTGCAAATTAACCGCTTGCTTGGGAGTCTCTGACTCAAACACCCCATGATATAAAAGGCCAAGTGCAGCAGGGCAACAGTAGTTCAGGGTCAGTGGCACTGAAGGGGGATCGGTGTAAGACCAGTCTGGTTTTTGAATCTCAGATGAGAAATTCATAATGTCAGAGTGAAGGACTGGGATAAGACCTAACTAAGACACACTTTATTTTATCCCCCTTTCCCCCCCCCCCCAAGTGTATCCGGCCAATTACCCCACTTTTCTGAGCCGTCCCGGTCGCTGCTCCACATCCTATCCAGGGAGGGCTGCAGACTCCCACATGCTTCCTGTTAAATGGAGTCGCCGGCCACTTCTTTTCACCTGACAGTGAGGAGTTTCGCCAGGGGGACGTAGCGCATGGGAGGCTCACGCTATTCCCCCCAGTTCCCCCTCCCCCCGAACAGGCACCCCGACCAACCAGAGGAGGTGCTAGTGCAGCGACCAGGACACATACCCGCATCCGGCTTCCCACCCGCAGACATGGCCAATTGTGTCTGTAGGGACGCCCGACCAAGCCGGAGGTAACACGGGGATTTGAACTGCCAATCGCTGTGTTGGTAGGCAACGGAATAGACCCCCATGCTACCCGGACACATGAGAAACACTCTTTTAAATGATATCTGAAGCTGCTGGCTTGATAGAAATGTGACGTTAAACAGAACAAGCCCTCCAGCATTAACAAGCAGACCACGCGACTCAACTATTGACATGACACAAATTGTACCTCATCTCGCTTCTTCTCTCAAACACCATTTACTGCTCTTTTCAGCTGCTTCTAATAATGTAAGCCCAGAACACGAATTCCTGCACCCTTCAGAAACCAGATAATTAATGTTACTGCAAATCCTTGCCCTGCTGGCCAGCTTCATCCTCCAGGCTCTAAACATCTAAGCTTTTTCCTCTTTGTATGCCTTTTTCTGCCATATTTCCCATTTTGCACAGTGAGCTTAATACACAGCCTGCTAATTTTAGGACTGGGTCATATCTTACTGTAAGACAAGAGGAGACGATCTTTGGTGAGACAGTTAATTATTTGCTCACATCTACTCACATATTTCTCCAAACTCTGGCCTCACCTAGCTTCTGGTAGCTTTGTACTGATGAAATGTCCTCCCTTTGTGGTTCTGCTTTAGGGGCAAAAGAATAAAGAGAAGAAAGAAAGAAAGCCACTTTATTTTTGTCATTGTTCAGGTTACAACAAAATTTGTTCTCTGCTTTTAACCCATCCTATTGTACAGGAGCAGTGGGCAGCTGCAGCGCCCGGGGACCAACTCCAGTTCTTCTTTCCATTGCCTTGCTCAGGGGTACAGACAGGATATTAACCCTAACATGCATGTCTTTTTGGTGGTGGGAGGAAACCGGAGCACCCGGCGGAAACCCACGCAGACACAGGGAGAACATGCTAACTCCACACAGAAAGGACCTGGGATTGGCCTCGGGTTCGAACCAAGGACCTTCCTGCTGTGAGGCAACAGTGCTATGCACTGGGCCACCGTGCCACCCCCAAAAGCAAGTGGTGAGTGGTGTTTCCTTCCTTCTGAGGAAAAGAAGTGACTGTCAAATTCATATTTGGCCTTAAGATCTACCTCTTGGTGTGACTAATAACAAACCTTGTAGCCTTGCAAGCAAGGCCAATCCTGTGACGCGATCAGATTGATTTTGCATAAGATTGGGCTTGGCCTCCCTTTCATTGAGAGCGATATCAAAAGGTGGGCCTATCCAAAATCCACCCATCCATTATCCGAACCACTTATCCTTCCTCCAGGGTCACGGGGATGCTGGAGTCTAATCACATAGATGAGAGGTGAGAAGCGTAAACAGTAATGGGGGCAGAGACAAAGCCAGAAATCTTACAGTTTGGGGTGATTTCCATTACACCAGATTGCACAAGCATGCAAATTGCACACTGTGCCCCCCATCATGTGTCTGGTTGTGTTATATGGCTTAACTAACTACCATTTAGTACCAATGTTGTCTTGTCGTTGACAGTTCTGTTTTATGAAGACTCAACAAGATAAATCCCTTGCGTGTGACTGGGCTATCCACTATTTGGACTTGACTTTTTTTTCAAATTTTAAATGACCCAGATCTCACAAAAGATGTATGTGATCAACTTGCAAGATTGATCTGGTTTGCTTGGCAAGGCGGATGATTCGAGGTGGTAGTTTCATAGTGTAGTTTACTCACGGGCTTGTCTCCAAACCTCAGAGAGCATTTCAGAGGTAGTCTTCTTTCTCTCTGCACCACCTCATTTCATCATTCATCACCTTAGACTGATAAAAAGCTTTGGCACATCTTGACCTTCCCTCGAAACATTTCTGCTCCACTACCAATTTCCTGAATGAGTGGAGTCCGAGGTCAGTATGGCAGAGATCCAGCGAACAAAGGGATGAAAAGAAGAGCAAACCGAGGAGAAGATTGGGGCGAGAAGAGGCATATGTGTTTGGAGGGGATTGTCATTAGACAGAGATGTGTTAGCGAGGAAGACTGCCGCTGGTTTGAGTGGCAGAAAACGTGCATTAAAGGCTATTTGCCCATCTCACTCAGTCCAATGCAGTTTTCCATTCAGACCCTGCTGAGGCAGGAGAAGGAGAAAAAGAGTGTGGCTTGAGTCTCTTGCCTTTGCTGACATTCGTTCTCACCCTCCAATCCCTGAACAACAGCCAAGTTTCTGGCTATCATTGCGGCTTACACCAGAGACAAAGACACCGCTCCTCTTTCAGGTGTAACGTCACCTAGTTAGGTGTTTTCCTCATTAGCTCAGCAGCCAGCCAGTATGAGGTCACAAGAAGAACCCAGTAGCTGAGAAGAAAGCTCCCTTTACACAGTGGGGACTGTTGTGCTTTGTAAATCCTGATATTCCTCCTTCTGAAGCCTGAACCATGTCACACCAAATAACATTTAAAACACATTCATCACAACACAAAAATTAAAGAAAAAACAAAAAAAGGAAAAGCAAATAATTTGAAATTAGCCTTACAACACACCTGAAAATCAGCAACCAATAAAAAAAAAAATACAAGTCTTCAATTTGTAAATATTATATCCCAACAGACGATATGTGACATAAAATGACAGACTGTGAACTGAGATTATTCTGGACGTCAGCAGGCTTTGCAAAACCTCAGGGGAAGAGTTTTTGCGTCTAGTCCAATTTGGGATTTTGACAAATGTCCGACAATGATGTGGAAACAGGGGCCAACTTAGATAAAATCACAAAAGACCAAGGGCGAAGTCACACTAGGCACGGTTGCCTTGTACCCTACCCGAGCACGATTGTCCCCCCTCCCCAACCCCCCGCTGGCCTGCGCTCACAGGCACTTAACGTTCCGGCCCCGAGCACGCCTACGTCATCAGGATGCGATTTTTTTTTTTTTTACATTTTTTCTTTTTGTCAAAGAGAAGCGCTTTCGCATAGCACAGTGGCGTTCATGAATTTACTTACCTTGTGGCTTACTTGAAGTTTTAACGACCCCCTCGCATGCCGTACCAACCTTATTCCTAGCCCCCATGAGACCTTGCGTGAATTATGGGCGATTTCCGGTGTGTCCTGTCACTGAACCGGAACCGGCGTTTTCCATGGTAACGGTACGCTAACCGTCTTTCTTAGAACGATTTGTACTGGAACAAACATAAACAATACAATACAACACTGAGTTACAGACAGCCAGGTTGATCAGTACAAAACACAAAGCACAAAAAAAAACACGAGATGTATTGCTTCAGTAGTTATCAATTCAAGCAGATGGAAAAGTACACAAAGATTGACAGAATTTAAATGTACACCAATTTAAAGTACAATGCTCCGATAATATTAATTAATGATTAGTTCTTGGCATTATTTGTGAAGGATCTGGAAAAACAAATGATAATGATGTAACCGATTATTTTCTTGCCCGGTGCGGGATTCGATACGAGGTGTACTGCCCCACAAGGCGACATCACTACCCGCTCGGCTAAAGGGTCAGATTCGTTAGCTAGGGGCAGTACACCTCGTATCGAATCCCGCACCGGGCAAGAAAATAACCTGTTACACTAATAACATTTTTAAAAAACATTGCTTAAGTTAAGCATAGTAGTCAGGGATAGTCAGATCCTGAAAACCGAAAAAAAACCGTGGTGTAAACAAAGCTAGCAAACTAGTCGACATCGCATTAACTTACCTGTTGTTGTGAAGTGATGAGTCCTGACGAGTCGGCGTCTCTTCTTCTCTGGTGGCCTCTCGTAACCCAGAGGAGGTGCTGGGTGAGGCTCATCCAGCGCTGGCTTCTTATCAACAAAGTGAAACGAGCAAACATAAAGAGTTTGATTTTTATGTACGTTTAAGTTCTTAAGACAATTTCTTTTTGCCTCGTCGTCTTGTGGGAGGCGATGGGGAGTGTACCATCGCTGACAGGAACGGTCCTATTTAGTTTTAGGCTTATGATGGAAGCACTCCCGTTTAAGCCACTCATTACGTTTCGTCTGGTTGTACGTGTAACGGGGGCAGTTCTATGGTGTTCTATGCTGGTCAGCCTGCTGCACGCCCGTCACTCTCATCAGTAGCTCTGCGTTGTGTTCTAGTTGGGTGGGGCCCCAGGTGTTGTGGGGGGCCCTCAGTCTCTCATCATCATCATCATCATCATGATCAAGGAAGGAGGGGGGACACACAGGACTCTATTTGGCCCACCTTGCCATTTATTTTCTGTACGAAATCACAGGAAAGAAAAGGAAATAGAATGTTGTCTGTCTCATAACAGCTATAGGACAGTCACCTCTCAGCTCTATAGCCAGCGCGAGCTGAATTCTTCTTTCCTTGCGGTTTCAAACCCTTCGACAAACGTCCAGTCCTCCAGCTGGAGCGGTGTTTCTTACGGACGTGGGGGTCGAAGTTCAACCACTGCCCGGACTTCACTCGTGTGCGTTAGAAAGAGAAACCGTCCACGGGACTCCGATGTAAGAAAGGATAAACAAGTATTTTATCCCACAGCTTGCAGTATCTTCTTACAGGGATACTCAAGGTTACGTTCTCCTCAACCAGCAAAACTGTGCTACGGTAAGAAACACGCGTGGCTCGGCTCGATCGCTCCTTGAGACTCCTCCCACAAAACAAAAATGGCCTCTCCCGCGTTCCCTCTTCCGTGTACCCACAAGACCTCTCTCTTAAAGCGACAGTACAGGTATATGACGGTCGTTATAAAACATACATAAAAGTAAATAATGACATAAAATAAAATGTAGTAAACACAAATAACAGCACACAGACAGGATTTTGTGATATTTCATACTCAAACAAAATAAAATAAAAACATTAATTTTAACCTGGTTACATACGTACAACCACGAACGGAACATGCTGTCCCTGAGCTCCGTGACGACATTCGATACAGGTTAGCAACTTTTATCGTCTTTTTTTTTTTAAACACGAACAGCAATAGCTAACGCTTCTTCAGCCAAATCTGCCGCCGGTCTGTGATACTGCGTCCGCCAAACACCGGAAGTATTACCCATAATCGTATCCCCGGTGACCCCACTCGTGGGTAGATTTATCAATCGTGCAGTGCAGCAATATTTAGTAAATCATGCCACCACATTTTCTAAATGGGACAGCCGCCTAACTGACGTCATAGCGTTCGAGTTCCATGCTCGGGCACGGCTAGCGATCGCTCTAGATGTATACTGTACCCGAGCCCAACTGAACCGTGCCTGAGCCCACCTCTTCTGCACTTCTGGCCTCTAGGTGGCGGTTGGGCCACAGTGCGACTAGAGCAATCAGGGTGGGCTGGCAAACTTCCATCTCTGGCGGGCTCTGTCTTTTGCAATGCCAGGTTTTCCATGCGCAAACGGGTCCTCTCAATGTCTCGCTTAGGGTTGCCACCAACCGTTCCTTAAAATAAGGAATCGTTTATTATATATATATATATATATATGTGTGTGTGTGTGTGTGTGTAGTGTAAGGCACATTATATTTGTTATTCCCACGCCGCCCCATCCAACCAACCCCCGTCCCTGTCCCCTGTTCCTTATTTCCATTTCAAGGAGTTGGCAACCCTAGTCTCGCGCCAATCTCTGGATTTCTCCCTCCATTCTCAGCCTAATCCCACTTCTGACACCAATGTGGCGAGTTTGTGTGGAAGAATGGATGACAGAGACGAGCTTCCTTTTAATGCCACACCTGCGGCCCATATGCTGCATGACCAACAGGAGTGGCTTTTATTTTGACACAGAACTCTTAACAGAATAATGTCACATTGACACCAAGGCTGGATTACGGACTGGGCATGCCAGGCGAGTGCCCCGGGGCCCCGGACCACGAGGGGTCCCAAAAGATCAGGGGTATTGTGTTCGCGTATAGTAGGGATCCTCAATCATACCCTACAAGGGACGTTTATTCCAACCCTGTGTCGTGATGCAGGGCCCAAGCTAGTCTGTATTGATGCGGGGCCCCAAGCTACAGTCTGTACTGATGCAGGGCCCCAAACTACAAAGTCTCTATTGATGTAGGGGCCCCAAGCTACAGTTTCTTTTGATGCGGGGTCCAAGCTACAAAGTCTCTATTGATGCAGGGGCCCCAAGCTACAGTTTCTTTTGATGCGGGGTCCAAGCCACAAAGTCTCTATTGATGCAGGGGCCCCAAGCTACAGTTTCTTCTGATGCGGGGTCCAAGCTACAAAGTCTCTATTGATGCGGGGCCCCAAGCTACAGTCTCTACTGATGCAGGGCCCCACACTACATGATTCAAAATTGTGTTGTACTTTGTAGTCGCCATCCGAATCCCATGCAGATTAGCATAGCGTCGACTACCATGTTGGGTATTTGCATTAGTTTTACATTTAACAATGTTTAGCATTGTTTGTGTAGCCTATCTGACAGGGCGGGGGGGGGGGCAATGGACATGCATGCCCCGGGGGCCCCTGGTGGGTTAATCCGGCCGTGATTAACACCCCCCCCAGGTCACAACTGGCAACATCACTCTAAGTCACTGTCCTAAGGTCAGTCAGTAAACAGTCCTCTACCCAGTCTGAGTCAAACCCCCAAACAACAACACATCCCAACATGAACAGAACCCGAACACGCAAAAATACAACACAATCAACAACAATCCCAACTCAAACATTAACAGTCCCATGAGCCCTTGTGCTCCCCCAGCGCAGAACAGCCAACAGTCAGAGCGACCGCTTCCCCTGGTCGCTACAGTAATATGACATCATCTAAACTCAGGCCTCTTTCCTCCTGGCTCCTAAATCCTGGTTGTCTGGGTCCAGACCTTTGAATCCGCCCACTCCACCGAGTTGACGGATTCAGGTCTGGCATCACAACATGAAACGGCGGTTTCTTGGTTGAAAAGCGATTAACCAATCAGTGCTAAACAGGGGACTAACGCCTTTGTTAAGCTGTTGTCAAGCATTAGACGGCATGTCTTTTCAATATCACCAAACATCATAGTTTGTTTTTACCTCGCTCTGCTCCACTCTTAAACCCCTGCGAAACCGACATGTTGGCATGGCTACACATCAGCATCAGCATCAGTGACGCTAGATGCAGGCAGGTACGTTGGTCTCTAGTGATTGGTTAGGGAAAAGTGAATCCCTCTCCCCCACGGAAATCTGGAGGCAATGTCCGACTGTAAATGAAGTGTAACGAGTTGACGGGTCTGTCTAATGTCAGGCAAAAGTCCTGGTGGTACAAAAAACAAAAATCTGTAACAAGGCACAACCCTGCAAAGGACCTCCAGTCACCAGCTGCCTCCCAATTCGGAAGGAAATGAGTATCCATAACAGACTGATTAACCAGCATCCGTAATGGAAATGAAGCATGTCTGTCTACGTCGTTTTAGCTGAAACCCGTTTGAGGGTTTTTGTTTGTTGTTTTCCCGTTTTCCCCCCCTTTCTGAATCTTATATTGCCTTTTCACAAACTCGCAAATGTTGTGTAGCAAAACGGTCAGCTATACAAGATTTGTTTCTCTTCATGAGACATTTTCTTTGCATCTTTCCATACCCAGATAGCATCCGGATGTGGGCCACTTCAGGCAATGATGCAGCACTGATGGCCTCCTTCCGGCCCTGACAAAATGGATGTGAGCCTGAAGTGGCCCACATGTATAATAGCAATTAAGGCCCAAATATGCCAAATCAGATGTGGGCCTTTTTGACAAAGATGCGGTGCTCTGGGCAACATGTAATCTGGATGTGACCCTGAAGTGGCCCGTGTGGTAAATGTTGAATATGGCCCAAATATCACAAAACAAATATGGGCCACCTTTGGCCAATATGTGGCACATGCAGCATTGCTATATGGCTTGGTTCTGGCCCAGATCTGGCAAACAGGAGCGGACCGCCCAAGTGCCATCATCCACGTGGTACCTGGGCCGGATGAAAGTGTCAGTGTGGGACGGGTCTGGGCCACAGCAATTTTGCTATCTGGGTATTTACTGTTCTGTGTAATATATGCTAAAAAAACGTTAGAGATAATGAAGTTTTATAACTGTTGTTCTTTTATACAAAAGGAAATTGCTCAGCATGCAGTCCACCTTGTGGACAGCAGAGGTTATTACTGTAATGACTGCCTGAGTGGGATCAAATATATGTCAAATATCAAGCTAATATGTCAGTGAAGCTGGAGACTAGTTTGTCCAAGTAAAGGCTTCTTGCCCTCCAGGATGCATTATTTGGCCAAAGTTTATCAGCATTGTTTTATTTGGAAATGTGCAAGGAAAACGCAGCGACGTTATAAGTTATTCAGCATGCAGAGCTTCAGGGCTTCGGGGCTGCAGCTCGCTGGTATTGCACCGAAATCTGCGACTGTCGAAAGTTGAGAATCGACGAAACCCCACAGAAAGCGCCTCCCGACAACCTCACTAAATGACGTCGCTAACAGAGGACGAGCATCGTGCCAGATCGTTACCCGCATCCAAACTTGACCGCCCCGAACCCACACTAGACTTCATCAGAGGGTGGGAGGGGTCTGGAGGCGCCTGCTCAACACGGTTTACGTAGTTTAACCATGGTCACAATTTTCGACGGGCGCCGATTTGGACGCAACACCGGTGCGCCGCTCGTTTCACAAAGCGCACTGGTTGTGAAGACGACTGCGCAGGAAACAGGGGGGCTAAAAAGTGTAATACACTGAACCCCCCCCCCCCCCAACGCTTTCTGGACGACTTGATGACATTTGCTGCCGGTGTGCCAGATCCCTGCGGTAATTACAAGTCCAGAAGGAAAACACGTATCTCTATACTCCGTATTGGTGAGCTGTACGAGGGAAGACATTTGAGGTAAGTGAGGAAGGACTGTGCCGAGACTTGATAACGTTTTTTGAAATGTTAATCACGAACAAAGTAAGAAACGAAATAACTTCAGCTGTGTCCAATGATTCATTCTAGCTCATGAACATTGATTTTGACAATTTTGTCCGTACAATATGTTTTCCTTATAGAAAACGCAATTTGGATGTGGTTTTACGCATGACGCACCAGATGTTGGTAACGTCGCTTACTGCAGTGTTTCTCAACCGGGGGTCCGCGGACCCCTAGTGGTCCGTGGTGTAATTGCAAGGGGTCCGTGAAAATAAAATATCTTTAACAGAAAGATCCTATGACATTTATAGAAATAGGAGTATTTTACTCAAATGTGACTGAGACCTTTATCTACCTAAACTATAAAGGGTAACGGGACTTTTTTCTCTAATTACATCTGTTTCACAAGTGTAATTTATTGTATTTTAATGAGAGATCTCGCTCCCGTTTGCGTTGTTAAAAGTTACTGCATAAAAATTCTGTTGTTACATATATCTGAAAGTTACTGCATACATATTCTGTTTTGTTACATATATCTAAAAGTTACTGCATAAGAATTCTGTTTTGTTAACTATATCTAAGTTACAACTGAAAGCTCTTATTTTTGCCCCAAAGAGTGAATAAATGCTATAATGCAATTTAAAATGCAGTTTCTACTGTTTCTATCAAATTCCAACCTCCCTCCCCCAAGATCAGGTGGAGGGGTCCTCAGGGTAGATCAAAAATACGCAGGGGGTCCAGGACCCCAAAAAGGTTGAGAACCACTGGTTTACTGTTCCTTGATAACAGGGCTCCAAAATATTTAGTCCGATGTGGAAAGAAAACTTACTGTTTGCCAGTATTTTATGTGGCAAAGGGAATTTAATCACATCATGGATAAATTCTGTCCTGAATAGGACGCCGTGAACATGTGGTCTGTGATTAACTCACTTCTCCAATGGTTTTTGCTGGTTTTGCTTAAGTTTTGCTGATTTTGCTGAAGACGGGATGTTGTTGTTATTTTAGTAGTACGTCATTCGTGCAGACCTGATCACACTAATAAGGGTAATTACTGCCACATCTGTAAAAGTGAACATAAATTCACTGCCAAGTCAGTCATTCAATCTCCCATCCATTCAGTCTTCTCTTCACACACTTTCAAATCCATGAAAACAATTAAGATTAAATTTGGTTACGAATCACCATAGTTACAGGGGAACTTTTCACGCTTTGTCAGAATCCACATTGACCATGTCAGCCAATGGGAGCTCGGAGGCAGGCTGCAGATCACAGGTCAGGGCCAGCAACACCACCTACAGCCCGAAGGACCTGTCAATCACCACCTCTGCCATTGCCATGACTGTCGGCATCCTCTCCAACAGCCTGGCCCTATTCATCCTGCTCAAATCCTACCATGCCATCCGGACCAAGTACAAGGCCCCGTTCCTGCTGTTTGCGAGCAGCCTGGTCGTCACAAACCTGCTGGGCCATCTCATCAATGGCTCCCTGCTGCTGTTTGTCCACAGCTCCCACAGGAGGTGGGAAACCTTCGACCCACACTGTGTCCTGTGCAGCTTTTTTGGGGTGTGCATGGTGTTCTTCGGCCTGAGCCCCCTGTTACTCAGCAGTGCCATGGCAGTTGAGCGCTGCATGGGAGTCACCAGGCCTCTTTTCCACTCCACAGTGGTGGTCCCCCGCCACGTGAAGAGGCTGCTGGGGCTCATCTGGCTCTTCGCCGCCCTGGTGGCCATACTGCCCGTGCTGTTATTGAGGCCGTACCAGGTCCAGCACTCAGGGAGCTGGTGCTTTTTCCAGATAGGCAAACCCAGAGACTGGCGGGACAGGTTCCTGCCTATTGTCTTCTCGGTGCTTGGTCTTCTGGCCCTGCTGCTTTCCATTGTGTTCAACACCCTGACCAGCTGCTCCCTGCTGCAGGCCAGACTGTCCCACAAACACCACTGCAGAGGCACCTCCTACCATCTGGAGATGATCTGCCAGCTTCTGGCCATAATGTTGGTGTGCTGTATCTGCTGGGGCCCTTTACTGGTAAGACCTCCCCTTCTGGACCTTTATTGACTCTTGCGGTATCTGTTATATGGCTTTAAGGAGCCACAAAAGGAAAAATGCATGTTCATTCTTGTTAGTTCTTTCCTCTACACTTAATGTACATCTATTTAACACTGTTCTAACAATCCATAAAAAAATTGTTTTATTTTTGTGTTTATTAGAATATTGTTTTTCTCTTCCTGACAAATGCAATGACGCTTTAAAAACATCTACTTGCGGGTGTACACTAACAAAAATGTCCAATGAGCAGGAGCAAGAAATAGAGAAGGTGAGTGAACTATCACCAAACTGAAATTTTGCAAGCCGACGGATGTTTATCAGTTTTGAGGTTGTTTTTTTCTTCAGAAAACCTGGGAATTATAAGTAGCCTATGCCTTTGGTTAAAGTCACACACAAAATTATGCAGCGTTTGTCTGGTTTATTTCATTTGATGGTAGGTGACCCAATCTTAATTAAATTTCTTAACATATATTTGACTACACAGAGATGTCTTTTTGATTTGAGGAAGTATATTTATTTTTTTTATTTTTATTTTTTTATTTCATTTGTTGGAGGGGTGCTTAAGCTAATCAGCACCCACAGAGCCAGTGCCTATGAATATACAACATATCAAATATATCAAACTATGTGAGTTTGCAGAGCTTTAAATGCTGATTCATGGGACCTTTTTTAGAAGCCACTGAAATGGGATCAGATGAGCACATCGTTCATTTATTTGCTACGCTCGCCATATTCAATGCAGGGCCGTGGGAGCAAGAGCGTATCCTGGCATGCATTGGGAAGAAAGCAGGGAGCTCTTGGACAGGTCAATCCCAGGACCCACATACACACTCAGCACTCACACTAATGGACAATTTAGTCTCTAATTCAACCAACATGTATGCTACATATGTTGGACAGTGAGATGAAGTGTGAGGTAGCCAGAGCAAATAAAAGCAAAGGCAGGGAGAATATGTAAACTCCACACAAGAGAGCTGGGAATAAACCCGGGAGCCTCTTGCAACACAACAATGCAAAACATTAATTTTAAACAACCTTGTTAAAAAAAACTGTTTTTTTTAAGGGCATTGTTCCCTATCTGATGTGAGGGACTAAGGACAGGATGTTGTGTTGCTGTAAAGCCCCTTGAGGCAAATTTGTAATTTGTGATATTGGGCAAAACAAATAAAATTGACTTGACTTGTCAACCAAGCTCAAAGAAAATGGGATTAAGCATTAATGGGAAAGTTAGTTTGTTACAACTGTTGCATACAGACAGGCATAAGACAAGTAGACAGTACTGGAAATGATGATAAACCAGTACTCACATATCTGCTGCCACATGGATCATCTCTGTGGTTTAAGAAATAAAGACTCATCTTCTTCTTCATCATCATCTCAGAGACTTGTGTTGACGAATGACGTCAGCCAAGATTAAGCCAGTGAGCCGTTAGGTTGCTTTCTTTGAGGCTTTCGTGAAGGTTAATGTCCCAGACTAATGAATCAATAGCCTGGGAACCAGACGAATCTGCGAGCTTGGTTTATTTGCTCTGGCATATACGTCTGGCCCCACTCCCGTTTAGACATCGAATCAGGGTCAGTTGAGGCCCACATTCATTGTTACATAGCGCAGCATTGGTGCTGTGCCCTCGCAGGGTCCTGATGGAAACTAAAATCCACTGTGGCGACCCCTGAAAAACAGAAAAAGCTGAAAGAAGACGCTGTGGAAATTGCAGGAAGGTAGAGACGGACAATTACTCTCATTGACTACACGAACGCGTGTGTCGTTTATTTTATTTATTTTTTTTGGAACATATTTTATTTATTTATTTTTTTATCATGTACAATTGTTTTTTATATTGCAACAATACAGTGTCAGAGTTTCAGTACAGGGGAGAGTCAAAACATAAAAAGTAATAATTATAGTCTAAATATAATACAATGCAAAATAAAATAAAATACATAAACAACGAAAAGTTGACACAAAAATAAACTTAAGAGGCCGATGATCACATGATGATAATAAGAGCCACTGTTAGGAGTCTTTCAGAAAAATATCCAATGTAAATCTAAGCTGCTCATTTATCTAATGTGTTTAGTATTTTTTCCAAGATGAGAGATGTTTTCATTGCTTTTTTGTTAGAGGTTATTTTGATAAGGGACTTGGAAAAGAATATCAGATCAATGTAAAATAAACAAATATTGGGCTGGGAGCCCATCACCTTGGATTTGTGAATGTGAAATTTACCAAACAGAATTTTGAGAGCATTATCTACAGGAGATGAGCCAGTATTGCGGTCAAGGAACAAGACCATACCTTCTTTTATACTAAGTAGTTTGTTAAATGTATCAAAAATGATTAATGCAATATCTGTCCATAGCTTAGAGGAATAAGGACAATTAAAGAATAAAGGTAAAGTAGTTTCTTCTTCTGTGTTACAGAATGAACATTTCTCTGAGATTTCTGCTTTAAATTTGCATAGAAATGTGTTACATGGGTAATATTTATGTAGTATCTTCAAGTTAATTTCTTTGACTTTACTGGGTATGAAGAACTTGTTAGACTCGGACCATATATTTTATTTGACAGGCATTGGGAAAGATAGCTTCCAAATATATAATGCTTTAGGAACACAGCTCTCGTCTGATGTAAGTGTTCTCCTGATGTGCATATTATTACATTTGCAATCAAGCAGTTTTATGCCCCCTATTTTAATTTTGGGGAGTTCTCCAGAAAGGGGGCCATAAAGTTAAGGAGCCTTTTCAAGCTGCATCAGTCCTGTAGTCCCGGTCCCGGAAAAAAATTGTCCTCTTGACAAGTTTTTCATATTCCTTCTTAGAAAGGTCTGCACCAGTATTTTGGATAACATCCTCATAACTGTAAAGTCTACCCTGGAAATTTATCAAATCCAATACAAATATTATATCATTGTCCATCCAGTTCTTAAAAAATATAGTCTTGTTTCTAAATAGCACATACTGGTTGTTCCCAATAGCACAGGTATGGGGGGAGAAATTATGTCTGAATGCTAATTTCCAGGCTTCAAGAGCTTGTTTGTGGAAGTTTGCTAGTTTAAGGGGTAATTTACAACATTTATAATTACAGGAAAGTAAACATTTTAATCCACCACTTTTCTCAAAAATCAGGTTGGGGATATAATACCATGGGGAATTGTTATCAGCAAGGCAGTGCTTTATCCAGTTGATTTTAAAGATATTATTAATAGTATTGAAGTCCAAAGCATTAAAGCCACCTTCAGAGTATCTTCTAATGATTGTTTTCCTTTTTACATATTCAGTCTTATTTTTCCAAATAAATTTAAATAAGGGGGAATTAATGGCTGCACACATTTTGTTGTCAACATAGAGAGAAAATGCTGGGTACACAAGCCTGCAAATGCCTTCTGCTTTAGATAGCAACACTCGGCCTTGAATAGTAAGATCTCTCTGTAACCAGCAACTGAAGATTTTTTTTCTGCTTTTTCTAATTTGGGCCTGAAGTTCCCTAAAATTCTATCAGAGGACACTTTGTCTATCTTAATACCAAGGTATTTAACTGACTGTTTTACTTGTAACCCACATATAGATGTTTTGTCAGTGTCATCTACATACATTACTTCACCCTTGTTTTGATTGATAATTAGACCAGAGGCATTAGAAAAATCTTTTAAAGACTCTAGGATTATTGAAACCTGATTTTCATTTTTTAGAAAAAGACATGTATCATTTATTCTTCCGTACAACATCATAATCTCAGCAACATGACGCTGCTCCAACCTTCCTAGTCCTAGTCAGTCAACCAAATCATTCCTTCAAATACTGACTATGTCTTTTTGTCATTGTTTGGGGATGTAGAAGAATGAGGGAAGGAAACATAAGATATGTGAGTGCTTCGCAATTGTCAGGCATTCTTCCCCCCCCCCAAGATTCTTATTTAGACTAGGATAAGCACACACAGCACAATTATTACACGAGAAAATACAATTACAGTTTTTCTCAGTTGCTTAAATCCAATTCTTGAAACTGTCAACATTCTCAAAACTGTTAAGTGCAATCCCTAGAACAGGTAAACTGTTTAGCACAACACTAAACTTCACCTGCAAAAGCCCCCAATACAGTCAAAATTATAAATTTATGCTTCGAAATTGGATGAATTTGTCAATAGAGTATAATAATATCCAAATGGAAATGTGTCTTCATCATTACATAAACAAAGACAGGCAATATGCAAAGTATCAGCATCAATAAGACATGGTCAACCTTGAATACATTTTCTTTTACCTTATATTAGAAAGACCTGATGAAATTACTGTTATTAGTCTCTGGGCTACTGTCTAGTGTTGCCATCATAAAGATTGTTCCGAACCCAAAAATTCTTCTATATTACAGTATTCAAAACAGTGTTTACGAACACCTGTAAGGTTAGAGTAAATACTGTAAAGATACTTTAAATTCGACTTTAGCTTCTCACTGGTAATCCAGTCTCTCCTCAGTTTGGCCACAACATTTAATCCACATCAAAGTGTCATTGTACTGAAAATTTTTGATTTTGAATGTAGATGTAAGTTAGCAACATTAGCTGACTAATAAAAACAAAGTAGCAAGGTAATGTTAGTTGCAAGGCAGTCAGCTAACGTTAGTTAGCTAGCTAGCTAGCTAACGCTAGCATAGTTCTAATGATGCGGTTACTCACCCTTGTAGTTGTCGATGTAGCTCGAAATATACATCTTAAACTCCTTTTTTTCTCATCTGAGCTACCGAGGAGATACTCACGATGCGATGTACATCGTTGACCGCGATTTTAGGGAGGTCCTGCAAACAGCGAGCGTAAAAAAAGCCATCTCTTCTCTCGAAAAACCAGACCGGAAGTTCTTGTGCAAGTACTCGTACGTCGGAAGTCGCACGACGCCATCTATTTTCGTGCGGGTTTGATACGATGACGTACAGAGAAACGCCGTTGGGACACTTTCATAAACAACAATGATGGCTGCCGCTGATGTAGAACGGTCTGTTGAATCCGCAATCGCAACAGTATTAAACAAACTAGACGATATATTTTCTTCAAAAGAAGAACTAACAACTGCTTTAAAGCAATTGTTGATAAGACAGATGTTTGCCGTACTTCTGACAGGATTTGTCGATACATTTTTCCGTCGTTCAGTGCTACGTCACACGTTCGTTACTCTGATTGGTTGTTGGTCTAGCCAATGCGCTACATGCGCTAGGCTATGTGACGCAGTTCCGCTTCGAAATAGTACTGCTTGTACGTTTCCGCTCCCTTTGTTTACGTCGCGCTGGCGCTGAGCTAGCTGTCTGGCATGACAGTTTGCTCGTCATCATGAGTCTACCCAGAAAAAAGTTCAAGACCGAACATTTTTAGAAACAGCAAAATAAATACTCTGAGCATTGCTGTTTCCCACTTTGTTCGGCTAGCTCCAAGTTTAACGGCATCCTAAGTTTCCATGGCTTTCCAGTCCATCCTGACCTGAGAGGAGAGTGGCTGGTAATCATTTCACCATCACCTCTCACACTAAGGTCTGTAGCAGACACTTCTCCACTGATCAGCTCATACAGCCAACAGCCCTTGATGGTCGAAGAAGGCTTGTTAAGGGTGCTGTACCGACGCTCTTTGAATGGAATGGCTATACTGCTGAGACACCACGGATGGCGCAGTGTATGGGAAAGAGCAAAACGGCCCGTTGATCCAGTCCCTCCTGAGGAGCAACACGATAGCACAAGGGATCACGACTACTGCTCTGTCCCTGAACCGTCTGTACTGGACATGCCCTTGTCATCTGTAGAAGACAAAGATAAAGAAATTGAAGACCTGAGAAAGGAAATGCAGCAGTTGCGTGTCCACCAAGAGTTTAGGTTACAGGGGTTTGCAGGCTCCGACACCAACATCTGATTCTATACCAGGTAACTGGTATAGAATAAGATGTTCTGTTTGTTTGTTGAGGATAATGGGTTTGGAAATCTGCATGTGCAAGCAATCTGGCAAACTGATTAATACCATTTTCCTCTGAAAGACCAGGTCGGAAGGAGAATGATAAAGATTACATATTTGCATGTATTTGAGTGCAATGTTGTGTCAACATTTAAGGCAAATTAATGATATAGTCAAAGTCCAAGTCAACTTTATTGTCAATTCTGCCACATGTACAGGACATATAGAGGATCAAAATACTGTTTCTCTCAGACCCTGGTGTAGGCATATACAAGTACTAAAACAGAACAACAAGGGATTAAGAATACCAGGATAAAAAGAAAGTACTAAAAAGCACTAATAATTCAAATATTAGTGTAAGTTCAGCTGCGGTCGGGGGAACGATAACAAGGCACAGATCAAGAGCAAAAACTGCATTGATAACAAATATAATGCAAGAAGTGATAAACTATGTGCAAGTCATATGTAAGTAGCAGCAGTTTTGAAGTAGTGTTCTGCACAAAGTGGCTGGTGCTGAGTGTGTGTGTGTGTGTGTGTGTGTGTGGGTGGGTGGGTGGGTGGATGGGTGGTGGTGGGGAATGGGTGAGTTACACTAGATTTTTTGGAGGTAGATGGGGGAGAGCCAAGGCCCCGTGCTCAGTGTGGTGGTGCTTGGTGTGTTATTGCTGATCCCTACTGACTGTGGTCTCTCAGTGAAAAAGTCTAGTATCCAATTACAGAGTGAGGTGTTCAGGCGCAGCAGGTCGTTTCCTTATCAAATGCAGAGGGATGATGGTGTTGAATGCTGAACTGAAATCTATGACCAGCGTTCTCTCATAAGAGTCTTTCATGTCCAAGTGAGTGGGGGCTAAGTGGAGGGCAGAGGAAATTGCATCATCAGTGGACCGGTTGGCATGATATATAAACTGAAAGGGGTCCAAAGAGGAAGGAGGATGGAGTTTATGTGGTGCATGACTAGTCTCTCGAAGCTCTTCATATTGGTGGAGGTCAGTGTGTCAGGGTGGTGGTCATTGAAACAGGATGGGAGGGACTTCTTTGGCACAGGTATTATGGTGGTATAAATATTACAATCTGTAGTGTTACCACAGTCATTATTCAGTCCATTAATTTACAATGCCAGATAATTCCATGCAAAACCAAAAATCGCATTGTCAATTATTCCTATCTTCTGATTTGTTTTTGCTGAATGACATTCTTAATTATAGTTATTAGCCCCTCTACAGTTCTGTTATCAAATGTGTTTTTGTCAGCACATAACCAACATCATAACCTCTTCTGTTTATATTCACCTCACTAGCAGCGCTTTTGATGGCTTGATGTTAGCTGTGTATTTTGTGGAGAGCTGGGATAAAATGACAGGGAGAATGAGGTGTAGGCTGCTCTGCTGGCCTTGGACATGGATGGATGGATGGATGGATGGATGGATGGATGGATGGATGGTAGGGCTGGGCAATAATTCAATATATCTCTCTCAATGGTATTGTATCATCATGAAATTTGAATATTGTCATATCATGATACACAATTTTGTTGTCTCAATCAATGATAATAATGAGAAGGAGAATCCATGACCTATAATGTTTCACAAAATGAGGTCTGAAATATTTGAGGGAGTATTATTTGAAAACTAGTGTTGGTTTGGTATTACACTTTATATTACCAAACAGTTCGATGTAATGAACCTCCGCTGGATTCTTTAAGATGGTGATTTTGCATATGTTAGTAGTTATTGTATAGTATAGGTCTGCACCTTTTCACATGCCAGTCTTTTTACGTCCTCTCCTTTAGATCCATGTCATCATCCTGAGTGCGCGAGGTGAGGAGGAGCCCTCATCTTCCAGCCTGCTGCTGGTCCACATGGCCACCTGGAGCCAGATCCTGGACCCCTGGGTCTACATCCTGCTGAGGAAAGCTGTGCTGAAGAAACTCTGCCTGTTGCTCCACAGATACCAGGGGCCGAAATCTCCCGACCACCACTGACTGAAGTGTGGCGTGCTGCGGGGTTCACTGGTACCCTCCAGCATAGATATCGGTCCCCCTGACCTCTACTTCTACCAGAGTCCACTATCAAGACCATCACGTGAGCCCCAAAGTGCAGTGTGTGATCTGAGATAGTTCCTTGGTACTATGAGAGAAATGGGAAGAGGAATTGGAGAAGCGGAGGAGTTTGTTGAAATAGAAATTCTCCACTAAGGAAGTCATTTACCAATACACAGGATGTGATGTAAGATTCTGCTGTTGCCACCATGTTACTTCTGGGGCTGGAAGTTGTTATGAATGAGCCGGCAAAGTTGTGCTGTGCTCAATAGAAAGGGCTTGACTTTCTGCAGCTGTGAGTTATGAATGAGCAAAATAACTGTTTTTGACCTTCAGAAAACATGCAGAATAACAACAGTTAAGCTGTTTCAGGCATCTATCAGTCTACCGTTATGTTGTTATCTGTCACACCCCTTTCATTTCTGTACAGCAGCTCTGATATTTGTCTCAAACCACATACTATAAGGATCAGGTGCCACTGGTTTTGGAAGAGATTCTGTTGGTACGACTTTGGTCTGTTGGTCTGACTTTTACCGCTTTTATTTTATCTGATGGACGACAAACATGTCTCTGTGATCTAAAATGTATGTAAATGTATGTATGTAAAATGTGTGTAAATCCAAATGAAAACCTGCATGGATTCACTGGTGAGACGCCTTTAACTTATGTGTGGCCCTGATGTGTTTTCTGGATGAAGAAGCTGGAAAACTGTGAAGGCTTTTCCTCAGGCAGTCCGGTCGAGTCAGCGCCGCGGCCCATGGGCCCAGCGAGAGTCAGCAGCACACCGCAGCACATTAATGAGTAGGCTAACTGTGCTGTGATATATGGTCACAGTGTTTTCAGGTTGGATCCATTGTAAGTATAAATAATTCCCATTTGTGGAATAATTTCTGTTAACAGATTATGTGGAAAGAACCAGCAGCTTTCCCACAGCGTCTCCGGCTCTGTGTTAGTGTGAGTTTTTTTTTCTCTGGCGGGACCGTGGAGCTATCATCTCCCTAGAAAACACAGCTATACACTTATCTCTGCTACCATAGTGATTCACCATGTCACTCCTCTTAACTGTAATTGTAATGACACGGGGAACATAATTAAGAATATGGCATTTCCCAAATTTTAGCAAGTTACTCAGTCTCCTTGTACTTATTTGGGTGAATAGTTACTGGCTTGGGGCTATTGTTGTTTTCCAGATGTTTAAGCAATGAGGTCTTTACAAGAGAAAACCATTACATGATGCTGGAAAGATGGTGGGAACGTAATTTGTAGTTATTTTAAAGCCAAATTTAGACACATTGGAACAACTTGGGTTTTTTTTACGGGGGGGGGGGTTGCATTTCATTATAACTGTTGGGACTCACCAAAATCTACACCTATATCAGTCACTAGGAGAATCCATGAACCGCTTATCCTGTTCTCAGGGTCACGTGGTGGATGCCGGAGCCTATTCCAGCAGTCATTAGGTGGCAGGCGGGGAAACACCCTAGACAGGCCGCCAGGCCATCACAGGCCCAGGCCCCCACCCCACCACACCACACCACACCACACCACACCACACGTTCATACCTAGGGACAATTTAGTACGCCCAGTTCACCTGACTTACATGTCTTTGGACTGTGGGAGGAAACCGGAGCCCCCGGAGGAAACCCACACAGACAACATGCAAGCTCCACGCAGAGGACGACCTGGGATGACCCACTAAGGTTGGACTACCCTGGGGCTCGAACCCAGGACCTTCTTGCTGTGAGGCAACCGCACTAACCACTGCACCCCGTGCCGCCCACTAGGAGAATAATAGACCTAAATAGTACCTGGAATAAGAGCCAGGAGAACCATGCAGAAGATGCTGTAGATTCTTTTATTTACCATATACTGGATGTAAATAAACAGAGAATGTGTGTACATTGAACTTGAGTTTCGTTTTTCATTAGTTTGATATAACTACATCTAATCAGGTTCAACTCAAAATCTTTGTGTAAAGGCGGTCAACAGCTAAAGATTAGACAGATCAACAAGCGTCGAGTCCAGTCAGACAGAAAGCAGAGATACTGAAAAAGAAGAGGTCATTAAACACAATGTGTGTGTGTGTGTGTGTGTGTGTATGTGTGTGCGTGTGTGTGTGTGTATGTGTGTGTGTACGTCATTTTTTCACGTGGATTCATTTCGATTTCTATTGGACTGTAAAGTCCAGCATTTATTCAGTTGTCAAACTATTGTGGGGCGATAGCAGCTGTAAATCCCAAAGTAACCTGCAGGGGGCAGCATATCGAAAGCCCTTCCGGCTGGCTGTGGCTGAGGCCTTCCTCCAAAAGTAGATTGCGTACTAATAGCATATACTAACAGTAATACTGTTTAGTTTATACTGTCCTATCAAAACGTGTTCAGTATGTAGTCAACCAACGACAGTGAAAGCAAGTGGGTACGGCTCGCACAATCTGGACATAACGTTGATTGGGGTAAACGTTTCATCGCTCATCTAAGTAACTATATCGCCATTGTAACCAAGTCGCCATTTCCCGCGTTGTTACGCGTGACGACAGATAAACTATTGTAGCGAATTCGGGGGCCAACGCAACCACAGGAACTGCCAAGGCCGGGACGTGAACCCGTATCGCCCGCACCGCAGGAGACATCGCTCCGCGTCCCGGCCTTGGCAGTTCCAGTGGTTGCGTTGTCCCCCGAATTCGCTACACTACACTATTCGCTAGAAAACAAGCATTGTACAACAAAGCATTGTACGTCAAATTTACATTTAGAAAGGCTGCTAAATCGCGGCTGCTTCGACGTCCGCCGTCTTGGTTGAGACAATTTGGCCGGCCGGAAACGCCCCCTGTATCTCCATGGTAACCACGCCAACCAAGTTTATATTGTAATTTTCTTCCGAAATTAGCGTCCAGTCGATAAATATTAGATTATATTTTTTGCCATACATAGTAGACATATCCTAGCATTTTTTTTTATATACTGGATTTTCCCGTACTATGAACATTTTAATCTTGAAACTATTGTAACCGGTTATTTTCTTGCCCTGTGCGGGATTCGATACGAGGTGTACTGCACCACAAGGCGACAAACGTGTCTTATTAGTAGTTTACGTCAGTGGTTCTCAACCTTTTTAGGGTCCTGGACCCCCTGCGTATTTTTTGATCTACCCTGAGGACCCCTCCACCTAATCTTGGGGGAGGGGGGTTGCAATTTGATAGAAACAGTAGAAACTGCATTTTAAATTGCATTATAGCATTTATTCACTCTTTGGGGCAAAAATAAGAGCTTTCAGTTGTAACTTAGATATAGTTAACAAAACAGAATTCTTATGCAGTAACTTTCAGATATATGTAACAAAACAGAATATGTATTCAGTAACTTTCAGATATATGTAACAACAGAATTTTTATGCAGTAACTTTTAACAATGCAAACGGGAGCGAGATCTCTTATTAAAATACAATAAATTACACTTGTGAAACAGATGTAATTAGAGAAAAAAGTCCTGTTACCCTTTATAGTTTAGGTAGATAAAGGTCTCAGTCACATTCGAGTAAAATAATCCTATTTCTATAAATGTCATAGGATCTTTTTTTTAAAGATATTTTATTTTCACGGACCCCTTGCAATTACACCATGGACCACTGGGGGTCCGCGGACCCCCGGTTGAGAAACACTGGTTTACGTTATACTTGAAATAAGTGCTATATAAATAAACGTATTATTATTACTATACAGTATACACAGTGGCAGCAGTATGGATTTCAGACACAGCCACGGCGTGTGATTGGTCACACTGGACTAAATGAAGTGTTAAAGAAACATTGTAACTGAAGGAGAGATAACTCTGACACGCTGGAACGCGTGTTAATGGATTATCTAAAATATAGAGGAGGGGGGGGTTAGAGAGTCGTTAAGCGATAAAGGTGTACAAATGAGTTTAAAAGACCCTTTTGGAAAACAGCGTATGGGTGATTTAAATACGTATTTCACTTTGTAAGATGAACAGGGGTGATGCATAGTGATGTGCATGTAGTTTCTTTGCTTTATCTTCAAGCACTTTTTTTTTGTTTTGTTGGAGAATTTGAGAATTGCGTTATAGCGACGCCCCGAATTACACTCCCTTCCGGCTGGTGGCGGTAATGCGCTTGAAAAGTCTTCGACAAACTCCCACAAAAATCAAAGGAAGAAAAACGACAGCGTATGGTGCGTGACGTCATTTCTTCCCCATAACCTCCATCTTTCGCCGCCGCATGCTTCTGTGACTCGTTGATCAGGTTTGTGATAGCAAAAATACGCGTTAGTGCGATGGCTGTAGTCGTCGTTAATCGTGTATTGGTCGACGTTGTTGTCGGTATCGGCGGATCAGATAGTCGGGGATGATGACACCGGGTATTTTTAGTCACCGGGCGCTGTGTTTTCATTTCTACATCTGGCCTGCGAAGCCAGAAATAAATACAGCAGGTTGATCGGTCAGTCTGATCGGGTCCGGTTGTAGTGGTCGCTAGATAGACACACACACACACACACACACACAGACACACACAGTCCTCGGCGGTATTCGTTTCACAGTTGGTGCAAGTACCATAATAGCACAACGTCAGACACACAACAGACCGACGTTACATTGTATCACAGTAACGTGTGTTGACTAACAGGCACAAGACTAAATTAGATGCTACACTGCAGTACTTTAATGCAAATAACACTAAATCCGACATTACACGCACTGTATGGCAAAGACATATTGACTTTATATTGGCGTGAGATTGTGTTGGCCAGTTATTGCTGGGTGGGGTGCTGGGGGGTGGGGTGGGGGGTGTTAAGTGGTTTGGGTTGTGGATGGATTGCGGAGGGAACAAAGCTTGCAACAAAGTGGGCCCTCCTGCAGATGAGTGTCTCGTATCCTAATCTACTGTCGGCTGTTGCATCAGCAGGATGGGTTTTTGTAAACCATAGATCCATCTCTGTTTATTTATTTATCTTGCAGCAGCAGCAGTCTTCTTGTCTCTTGTTTATTTTTTTTTTTCTTGGTCAGTGTTTTGTTATCGTGTTTGTCATCTGAACTGACCGGGCTTCGTCTGCCCTTTTTCTGCTCCAGCTGACACTGATGCTGTCGCTCGTAGATCATCTCCAGTGAAAATTGCAGGATAACAATACCATGTGCATGGCCATGGGATGTTATTTGAGGTTGTTGTTTTTTTTTCTTCTACTTTTCATGTCCATGCTTTTTTTTTTCCTGTTTCAGGTGAGAATATGAATCAAGAAAAACTGGCCAAACTTCAAGCCCAGGTCCGGATAGGTGGAAAGGTAAACTGACATCCACAAAATGATGCCTCTATAAACCAACATTTGAAGGGGTCACAGTAAATATTTCAAGAATGAAAAGATGAAGAATCGTTTGGTACCATCAAACTAACCTTTGCTGTCTTAACACATAAGCAAAACATTTCACCGAGGGTCCTGTGTGCAAACAAATGGGACCTTATTTTTGAAACGTATGGGTTAGACTAAACAAGACTGGTGTTAAAATTTGATCATTTAATTTTCTATTATTACTTGCTGTTCTTGTGAACACAACTTGCTGGACATCTATTATGGCTTTAAATTCTTATCTCTGCTTCGTTTTCAGGGCTCGGCACGCAGGAAGAAGAAGGTGGTACACAGAACAGCGACAGCCGATGATAAAAAACTTCAGAGTTCACTAAAGAAGCTAGCTGTCAACAACATTGCTGGAATTGAGGAGGTAATGTGTAAGGCTTCCTTAAATTGGGTGGATGTGATTGTGTAAGATTTTTCAAAACAGGGTACATCACATTCTCAGAAGAGCAAAACTGGAATGCTGTATGATTTTTAGGTTTATTTCCATCAGCTTTTCCTTGATATATTAGTGTCAAATCTAATCTTAGTGTCAAATCTAATTTTGAACTCAGCCAGGCAAGAGGTTTAGCTTGATGGATAGTGTCTATCTTTGCACCATGGTGTTGCATTCATTGCTTCGGTGTGACCTAGCAACGAATCATTGTGACAACTAAGTGTGCGTCCATAAACCTGGAGGATTACCTTTCCTCTTTTCTTCTTCTTTTCTCAGGTGAACATGATTAAGGACGACGGGACCGTGATCCACTTCAACAACCCCAAAGTTCAGGCGTCTCTGTCTGCCAATACCTTCGCCATCACAGGCCACGCTGAGACCAAGCAGCTGACGGAGATGCTCCCGGGCATCCTGAGCCAACTGGGGGCTGACAGCCTCACCAGCCTGCGCAAACTGGCAGAACAGTTCCCACGGCAAGGTGGGAGTTAACCCTGTTTCCTTCCTAGAGTTAAGCAAATTTGCGAAAAGTGGGGAAAAAAGTGAATCTATTCGTTACTTTTAGATAACTTACTTAAATCTGCACAGGACCACGTCATCAGAAATGGCAAGTGAAAAGTGAGGAAGGGTTAACTAGGATTAGTTGCAATGGGAAATATTTTAAAATTCTTTATCAATCAATCTTTTAAAGTTAATCTATTCATGGACATGACGGCTATGCTTCCATGAGCAAACATAAAAACTTTTTTAGATGCGAAGTATTTTCATAAACCCAGCTTCTAACTGACTTACTCAGCTCACAAATAATCATTTATTCTCATGTTTGGCTGAACCATCAATCCAGATTTGGGGGGAGGAGGCATGACCCCTGTCAACAGTGTTTGTGCATGCATCTAAAAATATATATACTTTTGTAAGTTATTAACATTTTTGCTTTCCTTTTTTAAATTACATTATAATCGTAATTGATAAGAGAATTGACAAAATATATTGCAATGTAAACAAAAAAAAGTCTAAAAAAATGGTGCAATATATTCCCCCACCCCTCCACTATTCTCTTAGTCTCTCCCTTGTATTCTATCACTTGAATGTGATAGAATGTGGGTTCCTTTGAGGTAGGAGTTTACAGAAACACAATCGAAAGATATTTATATATCTCCATCACCTTTAACCTGCTCAAACAAATCAATCTTCTGATAGCGTTTTTAAGTGTCTCTGATATGTCAGCTTGCTTTTCTGGGTTGTCAGTTGGCTAAAAACATGATTCAGACAAGCTAACTTTAGCTCTGTTGAACCACTGCAAAAGCATCTATTTTACAATGCCGGTGTTAAGCATCCAGTCAGGATGTGATGTAAATAATATGTAATGTTAGCTACGCAACTGAAAGTGTCCAGTCAGTACTAGGCCTACTTCCAATTACACATTTAAGACAGTGATCCCTTATTGTTCTTTTCATAACTTTGGGAGTAGTTTTTGACCCACGGTTGACATGTTATAAAAACAGCAGGTTTTCTTGTTGGCAGTGCATATTTAATACTATGCGAAGTAGGGACATGATGTACAGTTACTCCTACTTTACATATCTTCGGATGGACTTTATATTCAAGGGCAAGACAAAGGCAAGTGAAATGTCCTATTATCCTGCCATTAGCATGTAGCACTGACGGGTGGAACGCTTTGTGGTTTGTGACATGGCCAAAGGCAAGTGCATATTCAAATTACCTTCCAATGACCATTGCTCCAGCTGACATTGGTTTAGCATATATTCTATGTGTTGAGTGAGAAAGGGTGACCATTTGGTCCAGATCCTGGCACTGTTGAAAATGATGGTTACTGGCAGATGTGAATCCCGGAGTGCTTTGTCTTAACGTGGTCTCAGCTGAAAACCCTGAGGTCACCGTTACAGCATGCTCAGACATTTTGAATAAAGACTGAATTATTCCTAAATCAATCCTGTTACGTTTAAAAAACATGTTTACGGCATCCGGGTGGCGTGGCGGTCTATTCTGTTGCTTACCAACACGGGGATTGCCAGTTTGAATCCCCGTGTTGTCTCCGGCTTGGTCGGGCGTCCCTACAGACACAACTGGCCGTGTCTGTGGGTGGGAAGCCAGACGTGGGTATATGTCCAGGTCGCTGCACTAGCGCCTCCTCTGGTCGGTCGGGGGGAGGGGGAACTGGGGGGAATAGCGTGATCCTCCCACGTGCTATGTCCCCCTGGTGAAACTCCTCACTGTCAGGTGAAAAGAAGCGGCTGGCGACTCCACATGTATCGGAGGAGGCATGTGGTAGTCTGCAGCCCTCCCCAGATCGGCAGAGGGGGTGGAGCAGCGACTGAGATGGCTCGGAAGAGTGGGGTAATTGGCCGGATACAATTGGGGAGAAAAAGAGGAAGAGAAAAAAAAGTATGTTTACAGCACCGGGCTGTATAAACACGGTGTTAGACATGCTAAATTAGCACTGAACTCTCTTAGGGATGTGATTGTATTACTTGCTCACATTGTTGCCCATCGTGGAAGTTCCTAAGAGGGCTTTAATTTGAGCCGAAGTCATATAATGGTCAGTGTAAAGCCTTAACACGTTTACTGCATGTTTTTATTCTAGCTCTTGACAGCAAAGCTCCAAAGGCAGAGGACATTGAGGAAGAAGATGATGATGTTCCAGGTATGGCCGACAACATGCACAAGTGTCACACAGTTGTTTTCAGGCAATATATTCAATGATTATAAAAACCATTCTTATTCTCGCCCAAGTCCTACTACCTACACAAGAGAATTATAGACTCTCGCAGAGTGCCAATGCTTTCACGTGGACTGCCCAGAAAAGTTGAATCAGTTCCTGTCATCATCATTTCTGGGATTTGTACACCTGGTTTATTGAGCATGCATTGAGACATTTCACATAGATGTAAAAGTTCTGGGTTTTTTAACAAGATATTGCAAATCTGTTTTTAGACGTTGGTTAATTTCAAAAATAAGTGTAATCTGAAGACCATTACTGTTGCTTTTTTTTAGGGTATTTTGTCAAACAAGTACTTGTCTTCTACCCCTCAGAAATTGAATAATTCGACCTTGCATCCATCATTTTGTATGCTGTCACTGTCTCTGCTTCTCTAAAGATGACTATCTAATTTCAGATTTTTTTTAAAGAATTTTTAAAAAGATTAATAGTAAAACTATTCACTCTGCAGATCTGGTGGAGAACTTTGACGAGGCATCAAAGAATGAGGCTAACTGACGCTCACACGGCTCCACAAGTAAATGAACTGGACTGCGATGAAGCGAGCGACCCTCCCCGCTGTTTTAACTCTAGCTGTCAAGACATATCAGACACTATTCCCCGTGAACCAGAGACTTTTCTATTTCCCAGTGGCCCAAGGACATCCTCTGCAGACTGGCGCGTGCAATTAAAAAAAAAACACACACACAAAAAAAACCCTCCCTGATTTACAATTACAATTTCATTTAGCAGACGCTTTTATCCAAAGCGACATACATCTTAGAGGTTAATGCAACACAAACAAGGATCTAGTCAGGAGGCGACAACGCAAGTAAGTGTCAACGGTCAGATACCGTCACCACATTGTCCGTCATGGTCAGGATTGCCGTGGTCATTAAAGCTAGTCTTAAGATTTTTTTTTCCTTTGTAAATGAAACAAAATAAATCTGGTAAACATTTTCTAGATGGTGCTGTGGTCATTGTTGGAGACGCTGAGAATCACCATGTCTTGATGAGCCCTCGATTTCTTTTTTTTCCAAAACAAACTTCATATTTTGCGAAAGCATTGCGCAGGAATGCACTGTGTGTGTAGTTTCTAAATGGCTCGTGTTAAATGGGAAGTTGAGCGATGCAGTGCAGTGTTCGCAAGACCAGTACCCACATTAAAAACCCCCACGATGATGACGGCATAGACCGTGTATTCCACGTGTGCTATAAAGTAAGGTGTCAAGTGTTCCCTGTTGCACTTTGTGGTGTACCTGCATGGTAAACACGTTCGGTCTCGACACATCAGGCAGCTGTCATGTGGCCAGTGAATGGACAGCACACACATTTCTGCACACCTCTTGAGTTTCTTCAGAGAGCTGCAGTGAGACACAGGGGAGGAGGGGGAATGATGAGGAGAGGGGTTCATGGGTTGGGGGGTGGTGGTGATGGGGGGGGGGGCAAATCACCCGATCCTCCGCTTGTGAACAAGGCACTGCTGCTTAAACCCGGTGCATCCTTCAGCAGGCTGCAAATGTCCTGGGCTTGAAAATGCTGAAGTTCTTCACAGCCCGGGACGATGAGAACGAGAGCCTTTTGGGTGCGCTAACTGAAGGTATGACCCGTCCATCCATTTTCCTTAGAGGGTTCCCCACACCCCACCCCCACCCCATGTTGCCATCATCACCGGTGCGGTGCGGCGCGTTACGGGACGGCAGCGCAGACGCGTCTTTACCGGAAAACCCGCTGATGCGGCGTTTCGCCGCGTCGGAAACATGCATGCGTGTGTTTGCGTGTGTTTGCGTGCGTGTGTTTGCGTGCTCCGTGCTGGTTCATCTGCGACAGGTCCCGACTTCACCGGAGGGAACAAGTCCCCCGTCTGACACACCGTGGACCGGACAGGAGCAGCAAATGTCGCATTGCCGTCTTCGCTGTCGGCGGATTAAACATTTTGCACGTGTGTGCCGGTATGCGTCACGCGCGCACTCGGCCGTGCGAGCGTTTCTGCACCGCGCGGTCCGCGTACAGCAGCGTGACGGAGGAGACGGACTGTCTGTGGACGGAGGAGACGCACTGTTTGTTTTCTGTTTTGTCTTTTTTTTCCTTTTGGGGGGGGAAGGGAGGGGGGTTGCAAAGTAGCTGCAATGCAGTTTAACCTGCAAAATTCACCTTAACTGTGCAACGCTGGGCTGATCATGCAACACGGACTCGGTGTGTTATGGCAGCATATGCAGAGTTAAAACATGTTCCTCTGCGTTTAAATGGAGCAGAAAATGGTTATTCTCCCCAGTATTCCCCCCCCTGGCCCAACGGTTTTAGCCACCTTGCTGGCCCCTGGGTCCCATAAGCACTGTCGCTGCACTGTCTGTTGGCCATTTACAGTAATGACTATGGGCTGAATAGTGTGCACCCTACATGGCTGGAATGGGAACGGTACTGAAAGCCCTCTTTTGCAGCCATCATACAGAAGACAGATTTTAATTTCTTTGAATCGTTTTATTAAAAGTGCTGAGAAGCATATTGGGGCCTAACGATTCATTTTTGTTGAATGTATTCAAAGCAGGATTATTGCTATTCGTGCAGTTTGGTGGATTAACCAATGGGAGCACAGTTGTTCAGGTTTAGGCTGTTGGTTGGTTCTGACGAATGGACCTTACAGAACCAAGAGCAAGTTGTTTTACGTGTCCTTACACGAGAGACGACCGACCACCAATGAAACACGAACCTTTCGGGTTTTATCGGGGAACCGATTGACACCCTTTGACAACAGGAACACATAAAACTACAAAAAAACAAAAAACAAAACAAAGTCCTGTTCAAGACCACAAATGATTATGAACATGCTAACGGCTCTGTAGCAACACTTGCCCTGTTTACCAACTCTAGAGAGGGCCCTCCTCTTCTGAGGGAGTAGCTTTACCGTCCTCTTCTGAGGGAGTAGCTTTACCTTCCTCTTCTGAGAGAGTAGCTTTACCTTCCTGTTCTGAGAGAGTAGCTTTACCTTCCTGTTCTGAGAGAGTAACTTTACCTTCCTCTTCTGAGAGAGTAGCTTTACCTTCCTCTTCTGAGGGAGTAGCTTTACCTTCCTCTTCTGAGGGAGTAGCTTTACCTTCCTCTTCTGAGAGTGTAGCTTTACCGTCCTCTTCTGAGGGAGTAGCTTTACCGTCCTCTTCTGAGAGTGTAGCTTTACCTTCCTCTTCTGAGGGAGTAACTTTACCGTCCTCTTCTGAGAGTGTAGCTTTACCTTCCTCTTCTGAGGGAGTAGCTTTACCGTCCTCTTCTGAGAGTGTAGCTTTACCTTCCTCTTCTGAGAGTGTAGCTTTACCGTCCTCTTCTGAGAGAGTAGCTTTACCGTCGTCTTCTGAGAGAGTAGCTTCAACGTCCTCTTCTGAGAGAGTAGCTTTACCTTCCTCTTCTGAGAGTGTAGCTTTACCTTCCTCTTCTGAGAGTGTAGCTTTACCGTCCTCTTCTGAGAGAGTAGCTTTACCTTCCTCTTCTGAGGGAGTAGCTTTACCGTCCTCTTCTGAGGGAGTAGCTTTACCGTCCTCTTCTGAGAGTGTAGCTTTACCTTCCTCTTCTGAGAGTGTATCTTCACCTTCCTCTTCTGAGGGAGTAGCTTTACCGTCCTCTTCTGAGAGTGTAGCTTTACTTTCCTCTTCTGAGAGTGTAGCTTTACCTTCCTGTTCTGAGAGTGTAGCTTTACCGTCCTCTTCTGAGTGTGTAGCTTTACCGTCCTCTTCTGAGGGAGTAGCTTTACCGTCCTCTTCTGAGAGAGTAGCTTTACCTTCCTCTTCTGAGAGAGTAGTTTCACTGTCCTCTTCTGAGGGAGTAGCTTTACCTTCCTCTTCTGAGAGTGTAGCTTCACCGTCCTCTTCTGAGAAGTGTAGCTTTACCGTCGTCTTCTGAGAGAGTAGCTTCAACGTCCTCTTCTGAGAGAGTAGCTTTACCTTCCTCTTCTGAGAGTGTAGCTTTACCTTCCTCTTCTGAGAGTGTAGCTTTACCGTCCTCTTCTGAGAGAGTAGCTTTACCGTCCTCTTCTGAGAGTGTAGCTTTACCGTCCTCTTCTGAGAGAGTAGCTTTGACGTCCTCTTCTGAGAGTGTAGCTTTACCTTCCTCTTCTGAGAGTGTAGCTTTACCGTCCTCTTCTGAGGGAGTAGCTTTACCGTCCTGTTCTGAGAGTGTAGCTTTACCTTCCTCTTCTGAGAGTGTCGCTTTACCGTCCTCTTCTGAGAGTGTAGCTTTACCATCCTCTTCTGAGAGAGTAGCTTCACCCATCTTCTGAGAGTGTAGCTTTACCGTCCTCTTCTGAGGGAGTAGCTTTACCGTCCTCTTCTGAGGGAGTAGCTTTACCTTCCTCTTCTGAGAGTGTAGCTTCACCGTCGTCTTCTGAGAGAGTAGCTTTACCGTCGTCTTCTGAGAGAGTAGCTTGACCGTCCTCTTCTGAGAGAGTAGCTTTACCTTCCTCTTCTGAGAGTGTAGCTTTACCTTCCTCTTCTGAGAGAGTAGCTGTACCGTCCTCTTCTGAGAGTGTAGCTTTACTGTCCTCTTCTGAGAGAGTAGCTTCACCGTCCTCTTCTGAGAGAGTAGCTTTACCGTCCTCTTCTGAGAGAGTAGCTTTACCGTCCTCTTCTGAGAGTGTAGCTTCACCGTCCTCTTCTGAGAGAGTAGCTTTACCGTCCTCTTCTGAGAGTATAGCTTTACCTTCCTCTTCTGAGAGTGTAGCTTCACCGTCCTCTTCTGAGAGTGTAGCTTTACCTTCCTCTTCTGAGAGTATAGCTTTACCGTCCTCTTCTGAGAGAGTAGCTTTACCTTCCTCTTCTGAGAGTGTAGCTTTACCGTCCTCTTCTGAGAGTGTAGCTTTACCTTCCTCTTCTGAGAGTGTAGCTTTACCCATCTTCTGAGAGTGTAGCTTTACCGTCCTCTTCTGAGGGAGTAGCTTTACCGTCCTCTTCTGAGAGAGTAGCTTTACCTTCCTCTTCTGAGAGTGTAGCTTCACCGTCCTCTTCTGAGAGTGTAGCTTTACCTTCCTCTTCTGAGAGTGTAGCTCTACCTTCCTCTTCTGAGAGTGTAGCTTTACCTTCCTCTTCTGAGAGTGTAGCTCTACCTTCCTCTTCTGAGAGTGTAGCTCTACCTTTCCTCTTCTGAGAGTGTAGCTCTACCTTCCTCTTCTGAGAGTGTAGCTTTACCGTCCTCTTCTGAGAGTGTAGCTTTACCTTCCTCTTCTGAGAGTGTAGCTTTACCCATCTTCTGAGAGTGTAGCTTTACCGTCCTCTTCTGAGGGAGTAGCTTTACCGTCCTCTTCTGAGAGAGTAGCTTTACCTTCCTCTTCTGAGAGTGTAGCTTCACCGTCCTCTTCTGAGAGTGTAGCTTTACCTTCCTCTTCTGAGAGTGTAGCTCTACCTTCCTCTTCTGAGAGTGTAGCTTTACCTTCCTCTTCTGAGAGTGTAGCTTTAACTTCCTCTTCTGAGAGTGTAGCTTTACCTTCCTCTTCTGAGAGTGTAGCTTTACCGTCCTCTTCTGAGAGACTAGCTTTACCTTCCTCTTCTGAGAGTGTAGCTTTACCGTCCTCTTCTGAGAGAGTAGCTTTACCATCCTCTTCTGAGGGAGTAGCTTTACCTTCCTCTTCTGAGAGAGTAGCTTTACCTTCCTCTTCTGAGAGAGTAGCTTTACCGTCCTCTTATGAGAGAGTAGCTTTACCTTCCTCTTCTGAGAGAGTAGCTTTACCGTCCTCTTATGAGAGAGTAGCTTTACCGTCCTCTTCTGAGAGAGTAGCTTTACCTTCCTCTTCTGAGAGAGTAGCTAGCCAGTATGCGAACTATGCCATGGCTTTCTGTGACTTTTGTTACAAAGAAACAGTCATAGGTCAAACATTCAGGCCTACCTGCTACATGTCAGCTGTGTTACCCCCATCTGCAGCTTCTTCTGTCGGCTTGTCCTGCGGTGTCACCCCGGGCGACAGCGGGGTTGTACTGACAGCACACCCAGCAGGTGTAGCATCGGTGGTCGTCAAGCTAACATCTGCGGTAGAAGACGTCTCTGGCTCTGGTTGTTCTTCAGAGTCCATAGGCTTAAGCTTTTCTTTTGGTTTGTGTTTTTGGTCAAACCAACATTTGCGAGTAAGCTTCCTCGTTTTCTTTTCGACATATAGTATGCTGGCTACAAAAAAGAGAAATGATTGGGCGTCCGGGTAGAGGTCTATTCCGTTGCCTACCAACACGAAGATCGTCGGTTCGAATCCACGCGTTACCTCCGGCTTGGTCGGGCGTCCCTACAGATACAATTGGCCGTGTCTGTGGGTGGGAAGCCGGATGTGGGTATGTGTTCTGGTCGCTGCACTAGCGCCTCCTCTGGTCGGTCGGGGCGCCTGTTCGGGGGCGGGGGGATAGCGTGATCCTCCCACGCGCTACGTCCCCCTGGTGAAACTCCTCACTGTCAGGTGAAAAGAAGCAGCTGGCGACTCCACATGTATCGGAGGAGGCATGTGGTAGTCTGCAGCCCTCCCTGGATCGGAAGAGGGTGTGGAGCAGCGACCGGGACGGCTCGAAAGTGTGGGGTAATTGGCCAGATACAATTGTGGAGAAAAAGGGAGAAGGGAGAACCCCCCCCCCCCAAAAAAAGATGAATATGGCGATTCGGCGCGCAGACTGAGTGGGACTAAGAAAGTTTGGGGTTATTTTTTCTTTTCTGATCTTTGACTTAAAGTGAGTTATTGCGCCGCCACGCGTCTATGGTCATGGCAAGAATAGAATGCATGCCTGTATCTATTAACGTAAATTAGTGATGAATCACCCTCATGCATGAATTATACACCAATAATAGTCTAATTTTACGCATGATCTAAGATGATGAAGATACAGAAAAATAGAAATGCATGGCAAAAATAGCATATTGTTAATATTTTAGACACCCCCCCCCCATCATAATTTCAGGGGAGCTCATGTTTTATTAAGAGGAGCCAGGCTCCCCCCGGCTGCCCTGTATTTCGCACCCTGTAGCCAGCTGTATTGTACCACAGAAATACTCTGTAAGAGTGAGTCAATATGGGCGCACTTGTTCAAGGGCGGCAGAGAGCTAATGCTGGCCTTCATCGTGATTAAAAGCTATTAGCTTTGTGAGAGGGGATGAGATAAATGATCCCATGCTGCTTAATGGCCATAACACAAGAGAACATAGCTTCTCCAAACTAACGGGTCGTTATTAATGATTATGCATGACATTAGTGCACGTGCATATGTGAATTGTGAATTAATTCTTTAAAATTAATTAAAATTAATTCAACGTTTAAAAAAAACAAACGATAACAAAGCTGCTGTAAGAGTTTTGGGTTTGTGTTGACTTTGCGCACCCTTGTGGACACACGTGGTAGTGCTTTACAGAAGAATGACTTCATTTTGCGTAACACCTGCCTCTTGTTGCAAGGATCTCAATTTGTCTCGAGGAGGAGGAGAGTGACAGCTGTACCAGTGTTCCGCCTGTAAGGCCACGAGGTTGCGTATCTCTGCCTGTAGCTACGTATCCCATCTGCGTGCCGGAAATGGTTCTGCCAGATCCCGTCGGGAATCTGACCGGGAAACAAGCATTTGAAATTATTATATAGCAATAGCTCATCTTCTCACTGATGGTCTCATTTACATATGTCGCTCATATAGAATAGGACACCTAACTTTCAGTAATTGTGATAAGAAGTTTTGTATTTGTATTATTTGTTATGCGCTTTGAGTTTTAACTAGAGAAGCGTTATATAAAATGCAACTTCATTGATTGATTGATGTGTGTGTGTGTGTGTGTGTGTGTGTGTGTGTGTGTGTGTGTGTGTGTGTGTGTGTGTGTGTGTGTGTGTGTGTGATAGCACCTTGGAGCATGACTGTGCTTGTCTGTGAAGTGGAAAAGGCATTCCTAAGCCTCGGTGTTTTTAACGACCCCATTACACTCCCCACTTTACAAACAGACGAAGGGGACGCTCCATCGCTGATGGAAACCAAGCACCATTGGCTGAACAGACCCTGTCTCCTGGTGCTCAAAGATGGGGATGTAACTAAACCTGTGCTAGGTTGCAGCCAAATCCGACCGGAGTCCCCAACCAAAGCCCCATCGGATGGAAAAGTGCCCAGTTCTGAGGATGCTGTGGACCACCAGAAACCTTCTGAGCATGCTCAGTCCTGGCAAGCTGTCCAAAAGAGCTCAGCATCCCAGCTGGAGAGCCAGTCTGACAAGCTGCTTAAACAGCTGGAGGAGGGAACCTGCACTGTGACCACCATCTCCGCATGGGGGGAGAGGTGTTTTGGGGAGGCCTCCAGCCCTTTGGTGCTGAGTCCCACAGAGGCCACCTGGCCAGAGGAGGAGCACGAGGAGGAGGTGGAGGAAAGGAGACCCCGGCTCCTCCCGTCAAAGGAGGACTCGGTCGTTGAGGAGAAGGAACGTGAAGAGAGCCACCTGGAGCAACAGGAGCACTGCTATGCCAACGGACCTTCCCCGGCACCGTCCACTCTCACGTCGGGGGAGCCATGCAGCACCGCAACGTCTGATGAACTCCAGAGCCGGGCTAAACTCCGCCACCACCACCACCACCACGCCCCTGGCCTTAACGGACACCAGAAGACGGCCCACGCTGCCGGCGTGATGGGCGACGGTGTGATGGGCGACATCTCACCCTCCGTGGACCCCGACAACGAGAAGCTGCCGGCACCCGCTGGTATCTTGTCCAAGGAACGAGGCGTCGTTCTGGGCGAGGTGGCTCCGGTCTGGGTCCCCGACGCACAGGCTCAGGTCTGTATGAAGTGCGAGGTCAAGTTCACCTTCACCAAGAGGAGACACCACTGCCGTGCGTGTGGGAAGGTGAGGGAAGTGATCAAAACGTGGTTTACATGGCGCGTCTCACACTATGTCAACGCTCGAAAGTGAAATGAGAAAACGTAGGCGAGATAAAAGAGGGAATCAAAGTGATACAGCAAAAAGGATGACGGATGAAGGGGAGGGAATGAATAGAAAACGAAATTAACAAAGGTAACAGTAAATACATAGATAAAGTGAAGACAAGAAACTAAAACCTCAATAAAAGAGGAAGAACATAGAATAAAAAGTCGTTTGTTTTGTACTTTAAAAAACGTGAAAAGTAGTCAGTTTTTAATTGGGAGATACTTAACCGATCATTGATTTGTGAAACTCAATGTGTGTCACCGACTCTGTGTGTGTGTGCGTGTGTGTGTGTGTGTGTGTGTGTGTGTTTGTGTGTGTGTGTGTGTGTTTCGCCCAGATTTTCTGTGCGGTTTGCTCCAACCTGAAGTTCAGACTCTCACACCTGGACGGCAAAGAGGGGCGGGTTTGCGCTCCGTGTCACTCAGCACTGGTGAAAAGTGAGCGTCATCAAATCGTTTTATACTGGCAAAAAAACAAAACAGCAACCGAGTCAAAGGTCATTGAGATTATTTGTCACTGAAACTCACACATGATGTCCACCCAGGGACACCCCCCAGGGGAAAGAGGAGGGTGTGGTTCGCCGATGAGATCCTGAAAAACAAGCTGTCCGGGTCTGCTCCCACCACACCGGCCCGAGGGCCGGCCTTCTCCCCTCCGATGAGGAGGTCGCCGGAAGTTCCCATCAGGGGTCCTGCCAGCTCCCCTCAGCTCAGGAGACCCCTCAGGCCGCAGGAAACGACTATCAATGTGGGTTTGTACTAAACCGAACGAGCATGATGCATTATGGGAACTTTGTACTTTCGTTTCAGAAGTCAAAGTTCTTGTCACAGAGAATGACTCGTAAAAGACTTGTACTGGTTTCTGTGAGAAAAAGAAATGTAACTGTGCCCATCACTACTGACAAAACATTGGTCCAATTTGCCCCTAGGACAAATTGGATGTGGTTTGCAACAAGGAGGTGTGAAATTAAAGCTGAAACCCTGAAAACTATCCCCATTAATAAATAGTTACATGTTATCCATCTGGGTAGTGAAGTGAGGTTACATAATACTAGCCGTGGTTGGAGGCCCGCTCCATATAACACTGTTGAGATGTTTGACCGGGTAGGACAGACTCTGGTGCAGTGGGAAACACATTCCTACTCAAACAGGAAAAAAGACTGAAAGGTGATGCCGATGTGTCCATGACAACCAATATGACTGTACGACAGTGCTCCCATATAGTGTGATGTAGTTTGCAATACATTAGACCAGGGGTGGCTAACCGTGTGCCATGGAGAGCCATGGGTATGCAGGTTTTCATTCCAGCCGGACTCCAAACCAGGTGGTTTCACTGGCACATTCTTCCTCTTTGGCTGAAAGGTTGCTGATCAGTGAATTCACCTGGTGTGGAGTCCGGCTGGAATGAAAACCTGCATACCCATGGCTCTCCATGGCACACGGTTAGCCAGCGCTGCATTACACTGTCTGTGTTAGCTTTGGTCCCAGCATCCATTTTTACAAGGGTGGGAACTATTTATTGCTGAGCTGACGACACACCAGCCACAATGGCTGCTACACCTGGTTTGGAGGGACGGATCAGGGAAAGCTTGTATTTCAGCTTCAAAGTCAGATTTTTTTCTTTTAAGTCCCGTAAAACGGCATTTAGATAACGGTGGACTTCTGCGATTTGACATACATCCAAATGACACAGAACAGTTAGGTGGGATTTTGTGAGGGGAGGGACTTTGATTTGAGTCACAGCCAATCACCACCGGGTATTTTTTGACGAATGTGGACATCGATATTGTGGGAGGGTTTCTTCTTGGCACACTGTTCAAAGTCAGTCACTCAATGTCCAGTGCAATTACTCAATATCCAACGCCTTCAAGTCTGATGTAAGTAGGTTTATTATATTAGCACAGAAAAGGTACATCAACAAACCGAGCTGGTCCCGGGAGCAACTGAAGCAACCTGTCCAAAGCACAGTCTTTCATACTGTAATGTCACCCCGCCAATTGTGGAGCTTAACCTTAGACCACACCTTTGACTCTAGATCACATCCCACTATACATCATTATTTTCTCATCAAGACATGGTTTTGGTTTCCAGAATCTAATGGTGTCTCATTCTTTTTAGGCAATGTGGCCTAATGTGGCCTGTTACACAGACTGCCATCTAGTGGCATTGACAGTATACAACAATTTTAATTCTGCTATGTTTACACCATTATTTCCACGGTTCTTACACATCTAATCAAAAAATAACCGATTGCCTGCAATAGTTACCATTATAAGCCAACATTTGATTCTTGGTTGATAAAAATTCATTAGATAAAAATGAACATATTGATTCTTAACATCAAGTCAAATTATTTTCCGCATTTCCCTCCTTTGTGACTTTAAAGTCACACCAGGGTTAGCGTACCTAAACGGTTATAATGAAAACAAATTGCATATAAAATTCCAACCTGGAAAGTTGATAATACCAGAATCACTTTAATAAACTCAGTGTAGGTGGAGGCGAAAAACCTAGTTCACCTGTCTCACAAAGAGAAACAAGTATTTCCGAGACTGAGGTTATTGTTTTTACTAGGAAAATTCCCCCACAGTCCCCTATTACCAACCTTCCATGCGTAGGGCGACCACATTAAAGTCTACAACTGGACAAACTTTCATTCTGTTTCATCGTTGTACTCTTAATGATTGGTACACTATGAATACAAACTCACAGTGAGGTGAAAATACTTGTGCTTCTGTTCCATAAAAATGCTAAATGCTGTTTTTATATCATAAATGACCGAGCAAGCTGAAATCAAATTTAAAATTACATTTAAATCAAAGTTACATCAAAGTACACATTTCCTATGGGACCAGTCACGGTAAACAATGTTAGTACAATGAGAATATAATACTTCTGCATGACAGCTGTGACGATCTTCTGCACTTCAACCCAGATGCTTTATGCATCATTGAAGGCTGTCACTGTGGAGAGGTTACAAGCATATACGACGCACAGTGACTCAGCTTCCTCTGTCCAGCATGGAAGGCTCTCCCAACTTCTGCTGCAATTTGGACGGTGTATTTTGCCACACAGTATCGCCAGCTACCTGGACGTTGAGCACTTCAAGCTTTTTCCAAGCAACAGTTACAACATTACGACTTTTGAAACCATCAGGATCTATAGCCATCCCCATAGGGTCAGGATATAGTGAAGACTGGAATGCCAACTCTTTCTTCAGTAGGTGTATTTGGTATGTAGTATAGTAACATTAGGAATAGTGGGCTCAGCAGTACAAATAGTCTTATTTTCCTCAACGACCCATGTTCGAACAGCTATAGCCTGTTCGAACATGGGTCAAAAATGTGAACAAGTTTGTCTACTTGTTCACGTGAAAATGCTACATATGGGTCTTTCTCCCATCTCCCAAAATCATCAAATGAGTGCAGCTGGTGCAATGTCAGATAGTGCATGAATCCCTGCCCAGTGTGTATTTTGTCCCGTCATAGCAGTTGTCATTCGTCTGACCATCAATGGGATCACACCGCATGAGGCAAACATTAGTACCACTAACAAGATCACCCCTATTTTAGCAAACATTGCTCCCCGCATATCACCGGACCAATCAACATCCCACATGCCATGACCAGCATTCTCTTTTAATCCGGCTGCTAATGTTTCAAACTTGGTCATAGCCTTAGTGAATGAGCCGTTGGGAGCATTGTTATTGGGGATAAATGTACAACAAGCATCACCAAACATAATGCAAACCCCTCATTTCTCTGCAAGTAGCATGTCTAAAGCCATCCTATTCTACCACGCCATTTGTGATGTGGCATGGGTTTGCTCCGCTAAGGCTTTCAATGCATCTTTAGTGTAGTTAATAAATTGTTGTTGGTTATAATATAGGTAATTTATCTAATCTACATTTCTATTCGGGGCTACAAATAAGAAGAGGGATGCAAAGCCTGCTGCTATCTGATTTTGAGCCTTGTGTTCATCTGGTACACCCCTAGGGATGCCTGTGCCATCTATCCAGACCCTTGGGTCTTCCTGGTAATCACCTTTGTGCAGATAATTGTTACCTTTAAGTGGGGCAGTATTGGATACTGGCAATATATAAATATTCTGAGACAACATAACACGCGCGCAGAGGCCATTCCACACAAGTGGCAGTTTAACTCCGAGTTCATTGTCCCCACACAGCCAGTACATATCAGGGATTGGCTCAGTCTGGTTCATAATGTAATGTGGGGCGTCATAGTGTGTCATGCTGAAACCTTTTGCTGTTACCACGCCATATTGCTGAATTATGAACACGTGAGAGCCATTGCCAGTAAAATTTCCCACTGATTTCTTTCCACGGTTGTGATAGAAGCACTCGAAGCTTGCTGAGGGCCAAATCGGTGGAGACACATTCGGTGCAAAGCCATGCCCACTGAGGACATTGGGGCATACATTCCTAATTGTTAATGATATGTTGGTACCTCTGGCTAACATGCAGTCCCATTCGCATAGTGGTTTCTGAGTGAGGGTGTATCCGCCGTCCCAGTGGCAATGTGTTCTGCTACCAGCGGTGGTTGCTAGTTTGGCTTTACACGGCCTTGCTGTGTATGGTAGGGGAACCACCCATAATTGTGGCTGGGCGGACATACAGCTCATCAACTGATAGTTCTCATCAACTGATAGTTGATGAGAACAAAGGTGCAGAAGACGAAGATCACATCTTAAGAAGCGAAGTTGAAGAAGGCATCTGAAAAATGACAAAGCACCAGGAGCAGATAATATACCAGCGGAACTAATCAAAAATTAGTATTAATACATAAATCATTCATTCATTCATTCATTCATTCATTCATTCGTGCAGATTTGTAAAAAAGAAAAAAGGCTTTGCTTACCTTTTTTGGTGGCAACCATTGGTCTGAGCTGTAATAGTCCTATCCAGATGACAGGCTCTTCAGGCCTCTCCTGGCTGGCTCACCAGTTCAATTTGGGAGAATTTCTTCTTGGCACACAGTTCAAAGTCAGTAACTCAGTGTCGTCCAATAAAATTACTCAATGCCCAATTCCTTAAGGTTGTATTAGCACACAAAAGGTACATCAACAAACCGAGCTGGTCCCAGGAGCAACTGAAGCAACCTGCTCAAAGCACACTCTTTTATACTGTAAGTTAACCCCACCTATCGTGGAGTTTAACCTGAGACCACACCTTTGACTCTAGATCATACCCCTATACATCATTTTTTTTTTTTTTTATCAAGACACTGTTTTGGTTTCCAGAATCTATCCATCCATCCATTAGCCGAACCGCTTATCCTGCTCTCAGGGTCGCGGGGATGCTGCAGCCTATCCCAGCAGTCATTGGGCGGCAGGTGGAGAGACACCCTGAACAGGCCACCAGACAATCACAAGGCCCACACACACACACAAACACACACACACACATATTCACACCTAGGGACAATTTAGTATGGCCAGTTCACCTGACCTACATGTCTTTGGACTGTGGGAAGAAACCGGAGCACCCAGAGGAAACCCACGCAGACACGGGGAGAACATGCAAACTCCACACACAGGACGACCCAGGATGTTTGTTTATGCAATTCGTTATTTGTGCAAATTTCTTTTTCTTTTCTTTTTTTTGGCCTGGCACCAACAAGCACAGTCTGCAAAGTTGCCAGTCCAATGCTTTCATTTTAAAGACATAAAATGTACCAACAGGAGCAGTAATCTCTAAATATGTGTGTGAGGCAGGGAGAGAGAATCCAGAATCTAATAGCGTCTCATTCCTTTTACGAAATGTGGCCTAATGTGGCCCGTTACACAGACTCCCATCTAGTGGTATTAACAGTATACAAAAATTATCATTCTGTTATGTTTACGCCATTATTTCCACGGTTCTTACACATCTTCTACTACTACTACCACTACTATTCCTACTACTACTTTCGGCTGCTCCCGTTAGGGGTCGCCACAGCGGATCATCAGTTTCCATCTCTTCCTGTCCTCTGCATCTTCCTCTGTCACACCAGCCACCTGCATGTCTTCCCTCACCACATCCATAAACCTCCTCATTAGCCTTCCTCCTCTCCTCTTCCCTGGCAGCTCTATATTCAGCATCCTTCTCCCAATATACCCAGCATCTCTCCTCCACACATGTCCAAACCATCTCAATCTTGCCTCTCTTGCTTTGTCTCCAAACCGTCCAACCTGAGCTTCTTACACACTTCTTACTTCTTAAATCTTGCTTCTTACGGTTCTTACACATGTAATGAAAAAAATAAATAAATAACGGATTGCCTGCAATAGTTAACATTATAATCCAGCATTTGTTTCTTGGCTAATAAAAATAACCATACATTATATAAAGATAAACCTATTGATTATTAACATTAGGACAAATTATTTTCCATAATATGCTATTGTCTAGTTTCAGTTTGGTGGTAGACAATCACTCGTCTTCTCTCGATCTCGCTCCCAATTTATTAAACATATTTGTTAGTGTACGCCCGCAAGTGTAGGATGCCATTGCTAAAAAATACTGTCTCATAAAGAATTTACTTAACTCACTGGATTACTTTGCTCCTTGTTTGTTGAGCACTTTCCCTACCGTTGAGTGTTTCTTTTAACAAAGTTATTCAACCGGTTATTTTCTTGCCCGGTGCGGGATTCGATACGAGGTGTACTGCACCACAAGGCGACATCACTAACCGCTCGACTAAAGGGTCACGTCTGTTAACTAGGGGCTAACGGGTCTTATTCGTAGTTTACAGTTATATATTTTTCAAGCAGAGAAAACTCCTATTCTTACAAATACATTTTTTTGAATTTCTAAAACTTAGAGATAAAGAGACAAAAAAATAAATTGCAGATAAAAGGTAGCAAGAATGAAAAAAAAATGTTCATTTCATGAGGCCTATAGTAATAACCTCTCTGCATTTGACATGGCTGGCAGTATGTGAATTGCCCCTGTGCACCGAAATCCTTTCATCTGATAGTTCAACCATTGATTGATAAGAGTCATTAGTATCAACTATACAGTCTAGGTCTGCTGTTATCTGTATTATCCATAAATCTGTTCACCTGACCCCTCCCCCATCTCTGTAGGAGGCCTGTGGTCCTTATGGCTGGGGCAGCACAACTCTAATGAGCAGCCACATCAGCAGCTCAGCCAACCTCATCCCCCTGGACGGCTTGCCTCCCATCCTCACCTCCACCGGAGTTAAGGGAGGTATGATTAGCTCCAACATTAACGCCATTCACACTTTTACCCCGGACGCCATTTTGGGAGCACTGGTGCCTTCTCTGGGCCTACAGCATTAGCTTAATGACCATGTGCCTGGAAGGAAGAATCACCCATTCACATTTCTAGACCGGGGGAAACAAAAGCCAGAGGAGCTGAAACAGTCTCCCTTACCTTGACATTCACCTACCAATGTGCCGCTGAACAAGGCAACTTTTTAGTCAAGTGGCGTGGCGTGGCGGGCTATTCCGTTGCCTACCAACACGGGGGTCGCTGGTTCGAATCCCCATATTACATCTGGCGTGGTCGGGCGTCCCCACAGACACGGCGCACTCTGTTGCATAAATGTAGTCCGCTTACTTCCGGTTTCGACCGCGGCAGTCATACCAGTTTCCGGTTTCTTGCCGTACGCTACGGCACGTTGTTCGCGATGCAAGATTTACCACGGACAAATGTCACCGACGTGTACATGATTACAAGGGTGAGTCATGGAGCCTGTGTTCTAGCGTAGTTTATAGCCTAGCTTGGTGTCTGTAAACGTACTGTTTTTCTTCGTAGAGTTTGTAATTACTCGCCCTAATTGTGGGTCTAACTTGACACGTACAACTTGAAACCTTCCACCCGTTTGCTTGCGGCTGCGGGTCAAAGTGCGTCGAAAACTCCGCACACGTCGCTGACATTTATCCGCGGCAGTTTAGCGTCTTTAGGCATCGCGAACAGTGTGCCTGGGTAAGACGCTAAACTGCAACCCCAGGCTGTAGAGGGGTAGCGCCTTACCTCAGCAAGGGCCCTTTGGCTAAGGACGACGTCCCTACTGATAGACCTGGTCCTCCTGCATGCCTATATGGTACTGTAACCGGTTACTTTCTTGCCCGGTGCGGGATTCGATACGGGGTGTACTGCACCACAAGGCGACGTCACTAACCGCTCGGCTAAAGGGTCAGACCCATTAGCTAGGGACTAATGTGTCTTATTAGTAGTTTACAGTACTTCCCATGGTGCCCAGTCCAGCCAACACACTGGGGTAGGAGAAGGGAACCCTGATTTCAAATCCACCTGCTGCCTTGTGGGTTGATGCCTCTTTAGGCAAAGGCTAGGACAGTGTTTCTCAACCCAGTCCTCAAGGAACCCCCTATCCTGCAGATTTTCATTGTAACCCTGCATAGGCAGCCCTGCTTGTACTTACTCGACCAATCATCTCGCAGCGCTTCATTATGCAAGGTGTGCAACGTCTGACAAAATTCATTGCTGATTGGTTGAATAACTACAAACAGGTATACCTATTCAGGGTTGCAAAGAAAATATGCAGGATAGGGGTTCCTTGAGGACTGGGTTGAGAAACACTGGGCTAGGAGAAGGTAACTCTGAATTAAAATCCCCGGGCACAGTCTACCCAGCTGTCAGTACCCGGAAAGGGTAAACCATGGCGGCCCCGCTCAGTCAGCCCGGCAGTGGTTCCGGCAGCTCTGTTTGTCAACTCGGCAGCAGTTCTGGCAAAAAGCAACAGGATTCAACAGCAACAGGCCGTCTCAGCTACGCCGTGCCCCCGAACAACAGGAAGTCTTGCCAAGGGACACTATAGAGCACCAAATAGTGTCGTCATCTAGGGTGCAGATCCCCACATGTGAGGCTGCTAGGGTGCAGCCTCACATGTGCCCCTGACCAAGGCAATGGGAGGAAATAACTGGAGTTGGACCCCGGGCGCTGCAGAGAGTACATTTCATTTGTATGTATGTACAACATGACTAAAGAATATTCTATTCTATTCCATTCCACTGACGATCGCATACGGCAATAAACCGGAAACTGGTATAACTGCCACGGTCGAAACCGGAAGTCTGCGGGTGCGAAGCCGGATGCGGATATGTATCTTGGTCGCTGCACCAGCGCCTCCTCTGGTCGGTCGGGCGCCTGTTCGGGGGGGGGGGGGCTGGGGGAGTAGCGTTATCCTCCCGCGCGCTCCGTCCCCCTGGCGAAACTCCTCACTGTCAGGTGAAAAGAAGCGGCTGGCGACTCCACATGTATTGGAGGAGGCATGTGGTAGTCTGCAGCCCTCCCCGGATCGGCAGAGGGGGTGGAGCAGCGACTGGGACGGCTCGGAAGAGGGGGGTAATTGGCCAAGTACAACTGGGGAGAAAAGGGGGAGGGGGGGTTAAGTCAGTCAAGTTGCCAGGAGTGATCAAAAATAAGACCGTAGCCATGTTTGTATCCAAATGTTAGCATCCAAATGTTAGCGTTGCTAAAACGCGTTTCGGATTATTGATAGACCTGGCGCGCCCTTGTGGACAAAAGCGGTAGTGTTTTGTGGAAGAACGGCTATTTTCGTTCACCCTCTAGTAACTGGTTCATTCCTTTTGAAGAGAAGAGTGAAACATGTAGAAATGTGTTGGGATAACAGCTGTTTGTTAAATATATAGTGATGAGGGAATGAGTCGCTAAATTGTGGCTATGTATTCTGTCTGTGTGGCGTAATCTGACCCAGAGACAAGCCTTTGAAGTCATTTTAAATAGATATAGGGCTTCTAATCTTCTCGCTGATGGTCTCATTTGCTTATGTCGGTCACGTGGAGGCATGAAAATTAAACAGAATTATAAATAAAACAACCAGTGAAAAATTCCCTGCAGCACCTTTAAGTGAATTGTAAGCAAAGTTTTGAGAAGTAGAGAAAACATGAGAGTAGGGTATGCTTTCTATTAGCTGGTTTTAAGAGACCCAGCGTTCTCACAGGACCATGTCATCAAAACCAATCGAGAGAAAGACAGAGAAGGGATGCCAGGATGCCTTTTGCTGGAGAAATCTTAAAATTCAATTTCTATCACTCTTTTTCTCAAATATGTCAACTTTTCCACGTGGAACTAGGGTAAAATGTTTAAGAGGGGTTTTATTCTGAGGTTCTGGAAATTCCATTTGGCCCTTCTCATTCCTAACTTCAAGATTCCCATAAAAATAATTTTAAATGCAGCTTTCTGTCCCCTGCATCTCAGTGTACATCTGTGTGCACTCCTACCTTCTTAGCATGTAGCTGCTATGTTAAATGATAATTTGGCCCTGCTCCTTACAAATTTACTGGGCAGTTTAGAAAGAATCACACCAGCTTACCTTAATGCTTTTAAGACCATGGATTGTGCAAAGCTTATTCATCCTGTTCATGAATTTATTTTTCAAATATGCATTTTTCACTCAGGACGTGAGCTTGCATCTTCAGCCAAAGAGGATAAATTCCGTTGCGTACCAACACGGGGATCGCCAGTTCGAATCCCCTCGTTGCCTCTGGCTTGGTCGGGTGTCCCTACAGACACAATTGGCCGTGTGTGCGGGTGGGAAGCCGGATGTGGGTATGTGTCCTGGTTGCTGCACTAGCGCCTCCTCTGGTCGGTCGGGGCGCCTGTTCAGGGGGGAGGGGGAACCTGGGTGAATAGCGTGATCCTCCCATGCGCTACGTCCCCCTGGCGAAACTCCTCACTGTCAGGTGAAAAGAAGCGGCTGGTGACTCCACATGTATCTGAGGAGGCATGTGGTAGTCTGCAGCCCCCCCCTGGATTGGCAGAGGGGGTGGAGCAGCGACCGGGACGGCTTGGAAAATAGGGTAATTGGCCAAGTACAACTGCGGAGAAAAAGTGGGGGAAAAGCCAAAGAAAAACAGTTTTAGTTGTTGAAAAAAGGACTCTCCGGACTAACAGATGTGTTAATTTTCTCCTCTCCTCAGATTACACAGTAGAGGAGAGGCCCTCTGCAATGCTGCTAATTCAGGAGCTGGAGAGCGGCCGGCCCAAGCCCCTGGTCTTTGTGCTCAATGCCAACCTGCTCGCCATGGTCAAGCTGGTCAACTGTATGTCAAACGTGTTTTCCTATATTTCTGCAGTTGGTGATTGTTCATTCAGATTCAGGCTGACACAACCTGTGTATTGTGCATATTTTCACATCTTAATGTGTATTGTACTATCATAGAGCATCTCGTGCAATCTTAAAAAAAAAATCCTTGTTACCAAGAAAAACATGAAAAAAGAAATCTGAGATGCATGTATTCACCAAGACAGGGGATAGGGGGAATGATTTAGAGTCAGCATTCACACAGAGGACCAAATCAAATAACATGGAAATCCCATATGAAAATAGCTATTACTACAGTATTTCCTGTATTTTTTTCATCACATTACCATAGAAACACTCCTTCTATCATAGAAACCTTTCTTGTTTGCAATGGTGATGGACAGATGGGGACGAGATCAGGCAGGAGTCTCCGTGGACTATGATGTTTGTCGATGACATTGTGATCCATCACAAGAGTAGAGAGCAGGTTGAGGAGAGCCTGGATAGGTGGAGGTATGCACTGGAGAGAAGAGGAATGAAAGTCAGTAGGAGGAAGACGTAATGCCTATGCGTGAATGAGAGGGAGGACAGCGGAATGGTGAGGATGCAAGGAGTAGAGGTGACAAAGGTGGATGAGTTTAAATACTTGGGGTCAACTGTCCAAAGTAATGGGGAGTGCAGAAGAGAGGTGAAGAAGAGAGCGCAGGCAGGGTGGAGTTGGTGGAGAAGAGTGTCAGAAGTGCTTTGCAACAGAAGGGTACCAGCAAGAGTTAACGGGAAAGTTTACAAGATGGTTGTGAGACCAGCTGTGTTATATGGTTTGGAGACAGTGGCACTGATGAAAAGACAGGAGGTGGAGCTGGAGGTGGCAGAGATGAAGATGCTAAGATTTTCACTGGGAGTGATGAAGAAGGACAGGATTAGGAACGAGTATATTAGAGGGACCGCTCAGGTTGGACGGTTTGGAGACAAAGCAAGAGAGGCAAGATTGAGATGGTTTGGACATGTGTGGAGGAGAGATGCTGGGTATATTGGGAGAAGGATGCTGAATATGGAGCTGCCAGGGAAGAGGAAAAAAGGAAGGCCAAAGAGGAGATTTATGGATGTGGTGAGGGAGGACATGCAGGTGGCTGGTGTGACAGAGGAAGATGCAGAGGACAGGAAGAGATGGAAACGGATGATCTGCTGTGGCGCCCCCTAACGGGAGCAGCCAAAAGTAATAGTAGTAGTAGTAGTAGTACCATAGAAACACTATAGCCATGTACTACTGCATTTCTATAGTAATACTACAGCAACGCTTTAGGGAGCACTTTCTAAATAACAGAATTTTATAGCAACATGACAAATACAGAGGATATGCTGTAGTAATTTGTACAGTAATGGGTTTAGTGTTTGTATAGTCATGTGAGGAAAGAAATCACAGGGAATACCATGGTCATTTCCTTTGGTTTTACTATATTGAAATATGCATTTTCATATAGGATGCATTGAAACATGTCCTGATCCAACTTTTCAGCGGCTAGAAAATGGAGACTGTCTGAATTTGTCACACACAGCGCATCATCAAATTCATTTTTCCCTGTGTTTCTGCACTGGGCCATGCAGGTGCGTGTGCTGTGTGTTATCACTAGCATTTAAAAAGAAAAAAAGAAGTCATTGTGGATAGGTGAGGTTGTGTCTGGACTGTGTGCAGATGTCAACAGGAAGTGCTGGTGTGTGACGTCAAAGGGCATGCACGCCGTGGGCCAGGTGGAGGTGGTGGTGCTGCTGCAGTGCCTGCCGGAAGAGAAGAGCTTCCCCAGAGACATCTTCCGTCACTTCATCCAGCTGTACCGGGACGCCCTCGCAGGTCCGACACACAACACTGCTGCTTCTCAGGTGCCGTTCCAGCGGGGCAAAGCAGTGATACTGTACATCACCCTGCTGGAAAGCAAGCTCAAACCAGTTTATGTGGCTCGCTGGTCTTTGGTGGTCGTATGCTGGTCTCTTAATGGTCAGAGCTGCTAGATAAGTTTGTTGTATGGACCAGTATGGACTTGAGTACAAGACTTTCATTTACTCTTTTTATTTTTGCACAGTAGGTGGCGCAGTGATTAACGCAGTCGCCTCACAACAGGAAGGTCCAGGGTTCGAGCCCCAGGTAGTTCAACCTTGGGGGTCGTCCCGGGTCGTCCTCTGTGTTGAGTTTGCATGTTCTCCCCGTGTCTGTGTGGGTTTCCTCCGGGGGCTCCGGTTTCCTCCCGCAGTCCAAAGACATGTAGGTCAGGTGAATCGGCCGTCCTGAATTGTCCCTAGGAATGAATGAGTGTGTGTGTGTGTGTGTGTGTGTGTGTGTGTGTGTGTGTGTGTGTGTGTGTGTGTGTGTGTGTGTGTAGGCCCTGTGATAGACTGACGGCTTGTCCAGGGTGTCTGTCTGCCTGCTGCCCAATGCCTGCTGGGATAGGCTCCAGCATCCCCGCGACCCTGAGAGCAGGATAAGTGGTTTGGATAATGGATGGTTGGATGAATGGTGTAGTGGGCGGTAAACGCACCGAAACAGTTTCCAGACTATAGTTTTTACACTGCGTTATATCTTTATTGCATAAATTCTTATTATCATCATCATCATCATCATCCTTCGACCACAGTCGAGCAAAATTATTATTATTATTCTTATGCTTAAAGAGAATAGTGTCAAACTGATGTAAATTACAGAAAATAGTGCATTTGAATCAGAAAAAAACATAGACTAAAGCTTTTGTGAAAATATTGCCCATATTCATAGTTGGTTGTGTAATTATGATCACTGACTAAAGATCCTATTTTACCCACCTTGTTGTGTAACACTCCATCCCTGTTTGATATGAGTGTTAAGCTTCCCCTGAGGAGATCAAGTAAGTGCACTGTCCTCCGTTTCTGTTATGTTATGATTGATTCATTCCTCTGAAACATCGGAAAATTGGAATGTGAAACATTCCTTACTCGGAGGAGGGGAAAAAATCTCAAATTAGGAGACAAAAAAGGGGGTGGAATGGGGCGTCCGGGTAGCATAGCGGTTAATTCCGTTGCCTGCCAATACGGGGATCGCTGGTTTGAATCCCCGTGTTATCCCCGGCTTGGTCGGGCGTCCCTACAGGCACAATTGGCCGTGTCTGCGGGTGGGAGGCCGGATGTGGGTACGTGTCCTGGTCACTGCACTAGCGCCTCCTCTGGTCGGTCGGGATGCCTGTTCGGGGGGGGACTGGGGAGAAAAGCGTGATCCTCCCACGCGCTACGTCCCCCTGGTGAAACTCCTCACTGTCAGGTGAAAAGAAGCGGCTGGCGAATCCCCGTGTATCGGAGGAGGCATGTGGTAGTCTGCAGCCCTCCCCGGATCGGCAGAGGGGGTGGAGCAGCGACCAGGACAGCTCGGTAGAGTGGGGTAATTGGCCGGATACAATTGGGGAGAAAAAAAGGGGGAAATTTTTTCCAAAAAAAAAGAAAGAAAAAAGGGTGGAAATTCAATGAAAAAACCCAACTCTTGAGGTCCTGGTTGCATCACCAGATCAGTGTGTACTTTGTAAGACTTGGGCCTGATTGTAGTGTTTTGTGTTTGAAGGTGGACCACAACCTTTGCTGCTTCATGTAGTAACTGCCAAATAAAGGCCTAAAATGACAAATAATAACCTGTAAACAAAATTAAGAAAGCAAGCCGAGCTGCGGATTAATTTGTCAAACTCTGATTCATCAAATCATTATGTGGGCTGACCCCCCCCCCCCCATATCCAACACTGCATTAGTGCGCTGTCGGTCCTGTAAAAGCCCTCCCTGTCCATCTCCACTGTGTTTCATAGGGAAGGTCGTGAGCCACCTGGCCCTCTCGCTCTTCGGCGGCAGCTTGCTGGGCAGTGACGAGCACGCGGGCTTCTTATACGTGTGCGCCACCTTTCAGTCCCTTCAGGGTCTACCTCTGCCCAACCAGCCCTACCTCTTTGGCCTGCTGGTGCACCGAGCGGAGGTGGCCTGGGCCAGGGCCTTCCCCCTACGCCTCATGCTGCGGCTGGGAGCTGAGTACCGATGTGAGCCAGACACCACGTGTGTGTGTGTGTGTGTGTGTGTGTGTGTGTGTGTGTGTGTGTGTGTGTGTGTGTGTGTGTGTGTGTGAGTGAGTGTGTGTTTAACTGTGTTTATCCTGCGTGTAATGTTACAGTAAGTGGTCAAAGTACCCTTCAAACGACTCCCCTGTCTTCTTTTCTCTGCAGTTTATCCATGTCCTCTGTACAGTGTGCGGTTCAGGAAAGCCTTGTTTGGAGAACCAGGCCACACCATCATGAGACTGCTGGTGGTGAGAGTGACCTGCATGCCAATCAATCAATCAATCAATCAATCGATCAATCAATCGAGGAAGCAAACAAATGGACTATTCATACAACAGATATTGTTTGTAGGTGCCACGTTGACGCAGTGGTTAGCACGGTCGCCTCACAGCAAGAAGGTCCTGGGTTCGAGCCCCGGGGTAGTCCAACCTTGGGGGTTGTCTCGGGTCATCCTCTGTGTGGAGTTTGCATGTTCTCCCCGAGTCTGCGTGGGTGTCCTCCGGGTGCTCCAGTTTCCTCCCACAGTCCAAAGACATGTAGGTCAGGTGAATCGGCCGTAGTAAGTTGTCCCTAGGTGTGAATGTGTCGACGTTGTCATGGCCTGGCGGGCCTGTCCAGGGTGTCTCCCCGCCTGCCGCCCAATGACTGCTGGGATAGGCTCCATCATCCTGTGACCCAAATTGTCCCTACGTGTGAATGTGTGTGTGTGTGTGTGTGTGTGTGTGTGTGTGTGTGTGTGTGTGTGTGTGTGTGTGTGGGCCTGTGATGGACTGGAAGCCTGTCCAGGGTGTCTCCCAGCCTGCCACCCCAATGACTGCTGGGATAGGCTCCAGCATCCCACAACCCTGGGAGCAGGATAAGGGTCTGGATAATGGATGGATGGATGGATATTGTTTGTAAAAATGCATGACAACAATGTGCTTCACATGAGAACAAGTTAAAAATGAAAAGTCAGTCATTTGCATTCTCACTGGATCTGAAGAGACAGAGAGAGATTCTTCAATATATCACTGTCTTCAATGTAACCACCAGCCTCATCTGTTACTAACTACAGCCTGTGCCTGTTATTTGCTTGCAGGACTTCAGGAATTTCCGCTACAGCCTACCAGTGGTGCCGGGGCTGAGTGTGGACCTGGAGGCTCAGCGGACCTGCATTAAGATACCAACAAACGGCTACAATGATGTACGGCTCAAACCTTAAAATTGCTGATGCTAAGCAGCTCTGTCACCGTCTGCAGTTTTCATTTGTCTCGACTGTCAATCATCACTCCTGCCTCTCAACCTGTCTGCCTGTTTTTAGCTGATGAAGGCTCTGGATAAGTCCAACGAGCACGTGCTGGCCATGGGGGCATGCTTCAACGAGGCTGCCGACTCTCACCTCATCTGTGTACAGGCGGAGGACGGGCAGTACCACACCCAGGCCATCAGCATCCACAGCCAGCCAAGGAATGGTGCGTGGGGGCTAAGGTGGCACTGCAGCCGCCTTCCAAGTGATTTGATAGACATCAGTTTGGGAGTGATGAAAATGATGATGGGCGGCACAGTGGTGCAGTGGTTAGCATGGTTGCCTCACAGCAAGAAGGTCCTGGGTTCGAGCCCCAGAGTAGTCCAACCTTGGGGGCTGTCCCGGGTCATCCTCTGTGTAGAGTTTGCATGTTCTCCTCGTGTCTGCGTGGGTTTCCTCCAGGTGCTCTGGTTTCCTCCCACAGTCCAAAAACATGTAGGTCAGGTGAATTGGCCGTACTTAATTGTCCCTAGGTGTGAATGTGTGTGTGTGTGGGCCCTGTGTGATGGCCTGGTGGCCTGTCCAGGGTGTCTCCCCACCTGCCACCCAGTGACTGCTGGAATAGGCTCCAGCATCCCCACGACCCTGAGAGCATGATGAGCGGTTTGGATAATGGATGGAAGATGATGATGATGATGATGTGTAATCAGGTCACACTGTAATCAAGCCGAAATGGAAGGTTACTTCTGAAGGCGAAAACATTTACTGCAATCAGAAACTGGACTAAAAGACAACAGGTCCTGATTGACCTTTATGTTATCTTGCCCTTTAAAGAATGTTGTATGTTTGTTTGAATACAAACCCAAAGGAGGATGTGACGCAGATCAAAGTAAAGCACCATCCCTGAAGGGCCACTAGGTAGCGCCGTGTAATAGACTTCTGCTAAATACCACACAGTCGGGATCAGTCTCGCACGTTATGAGTTGGTGTTCATTTGAAAAATTTGCTTTGCTTTTGTTTCCTTTGTTTCAGTCACCGGCTCGTGCTTTTTTGTATTCAGCAGTGCCCTGAAGTCCTCTGCAGGATATCTCGCCAAATCCAGCATCGTGGAAGGTAGGAGGTTGATCGATCAATCAACCAGTCAAGTCATACGCCAGTCGCTCTCTATACAGCACATTTCATACAGTAAAATGCAGTGCAATATAGTACATCAGGTGAACAGTGCGCATAGGTAATGATAAAAGAAGAAACAGACAAAATACATCGATGAAAAATAAAAATACTAAACTATGAAATACTATGAAAGCATGATTAAACAGTCTGACATGAAATCAGAATGGACAGAACTGATAGTTGATCAACAGCAGGTTAACAGCTTATAAATAAAAGTAGAAGAGCTTTGAGGGGGGTCTGGGTGGCGTGGCGGTCTATTCCGTAGCCTACCAACATGGGGATCGCCGGTTCGAATCCCCGTGTTACCTCCGGTTTGGTCGGGCGTCCCTACAAACACATTGGCCGTGTCTGCGGGTGGGAAGCCGGATGTGGGTATGTGTCCTGGTCGCTGCACTAGCGCCTCCTCTGGTCGGTCGGGGCGCCTGTCCGGGGGGGAGGGGGAACTGGGGGGAATAGTGTGATCCTCCCACGTGCAACGTCCCCCTGGTGAAACTCCTCACTGTCAGGTGAAAAGAAGCAGCTGGCGACTCCACATGTATCGGAGCCCAGATAGCAAAATTGCTGTGGCCCGGACCTGTCCACCTCATCCGGTTCACATACCGCATGGAATGATGGCTGTTGGGGGGGTCCGCTCCAGTTTGCCAGATCTGGGCCAGAACCAAGCCATAGCAATGCCGCATCTGCCACATATTTGCCAAAGGTGGCCCATATTTGTTTTGTGATATTTGGGCCATATTCACCATTTACCACACGGGCCACTTCAGGGTCACATCCAGATTACATGTTGCCCAGAGCACCGCATCTTTGCCAAAAAAGGCCCACATTTGATTTGGCGTATTTTGGACATATTTGCTATTATACATGTGGGCCACTTCAGGCTCACATCCATTTTGTCAGCCCTCCCCGGATCGGCAGAGGAGGTGGAGCAATGACTGAGATGGCTCGGGAGAGTGGGGTAATTGGCCGGATACAATTTGGGGGGAAAAAAAAGGGGGGAAATCCTTAAAAAAAAGAAAAGAAGGGGTTGTCCTATAGGTGAAAGCACCATTAAAAGATGTGTTTCAATAAAAGTTTCTAATGAGACATCTGTTCTCTGTTCCAATGGGAGACTGTTCCACAGTTTTGGTCCATTTCCACCAAACACTACATCACCTTGAGTCTCAGGTCATCTTTTTGACATAGGTCAAAGTCCAGTAGTTCACTACTTCGGGGGCAGTCTGTGTGACCTTGACACTCACGAGAAACAAAGAATTCTTTGCATGACCACGTCACTTGGTGAAACTAGACATCCCTCCCTCAAACTGCTTCATTTGGCGTGTGTTGATCTTTGTATGTGTATGTGTGTCTACGTACATTTTAACAGACTGTTGGTGCAGGCGTGCTCGTGTGTTGATGCATGTGAGCTGTCTGTCCCCCCGTTGGTGTCCGCGTGTGTGTTTCTCCGGTATCGCTGTCCCTCTCCTCAGATGGCCTGATGGTGCAGATCACGGTGGAGACTATGGCGGAGCTCCGCCGCTCCCTGCGAGAGATGAAGGACTACACCATCACCTGTGGACGGCTCGACCAATCAGAGAGCCAGGAACATGTTCACCTGCAGTGGCTGGATGAGAAATGCACTTTTAATAAAGGGTGAGTATGTTATGCCCTTGCTTACTTAAACACCATAACCATTATTATGGGTGTGTGTACTATTGTGTCCTCCTTCTGCTTACGATTGACATTTTATGCTGCTAAGATGACGATGTGTCTTTTATACTGACAGTTTGATGTAAATGTACTTTGTACTTTGATTCTCATATTCAGCACCTCTTTATGATGTAAGGTGCACCTACATTAAGAGTACTCGAGATAACATGCACTTGACGCATATACTACTTCATATGGTACTATTATGAAATGATTACTATGTAGCAATTGTACCACTACTACTACATCATTCAGTACCACTATGAAATGATTACTATGTGGTAAATGTACTGCTACTTCATATAGTGCTTTTATGATATGGTTAACATGTAGTGCTCTATGATGCCAGTTGGCAACACTCATTTATCTGAGAATTGCTGACTCTCGCTTTTGAGTCACTTTAGGTAAAAATGTGTGCTAAAATGAGTAAATATAAAAGTAAATGCAAATGTAAAAGCTTTATTCCTAAGCTTTACTCCAAAGTTGGAGTTAAGCTTTTTGCTTAAATAGACTGAACATTAGGAGGTGCACAGCAGCAATATACATAATCGTATGCAAAGGAATGATCATTTAAAAAATAAAAAATGCTGCTCATCAGTGGAATTAGGGGATCTATTGATTCCCCCTGGGATCAATAAAGTACTTAAAAACATTTTGGGCAGCATGGTGATTAGTGCTGTTACCTCATAGCAAGAAGGTCCTGTGTGCAAACCCCAGGCTGTCCCAGCTTCTTTCTTTGTGGAGTTTGCATAGCAGCTGGATTACTCAGTAGGTAAGAACACTGGCTTTCCCGCTGGAGATGGGCAGTTCAAACTCCAGTTGGGACAAGTCTCCAGAAAGAGTCTGTGTCATAGACTCCTAATGCTATACAAGCCAACTACCTCAGATATGAGTATACACGAATAGACGTGAATAGAACTCGATTAGAGTCATACCGGCTCAGACGTCACCTGGGTTAACAAGGTCCACATCAGGTGTTGGGAACCAGGACAACCTGATGAGAAATGGACTACTGGAACAAGACATTCATTGACAAGGACTAAAAACCTGGAACTGATGGAATGTTACTATAACAGCAGACCCCAGAAGAGGGGCTATATGAAACGTATAAATAACTCCAGAGAGTGAGGCATGTCCTGAGGAGCCAGCTCAAGGGGAAGAATAAGATCCAACCCATCAACACATATGCCCCACCAGTCATCAGATACCCAGCTGGAATAATAAGCTGCCCAAAGGACGAGATAAAAGTCACAGATATTAGGACATGGAAACTCCTCATAATGCACAGGGGGTTCCTCCTGAAGTCCAGCAGCCTGAGACTGTACAATAAGCAAAAAGATGGGGACAAGACAAGTCCCTCCATGGGATGTACCATCGGCAGAGAAAAGATGTGGCTGAAATCCAGCCAATGGCTAGAAAAGGCTGGACTGAAGGACAGCACAGAGGCTCTGATCATAGCAGCATAAGAACAGGCACTCAGCACCAGATTGGTTGAGGCAGGGGTCTACAACATCAGACAAGAACCACGATGCAGGCTGTGCAAAATCGCCCCTGAGACAGTCCAGGACTTAGTAGCAGGGTGTAAAATGCTAGCTGAGAAAGCATACACTGAAAGGCAAAACCAAGTGACTGGGATAGTGTACAGGAATATCTGTACTGAATACAGACTGGAAGTCCCCAAGTCCAAATGGGAGACACCGCTAAAGGTGGTTGAGAATGACAGAGCTAAGATCCTGTGGGACTTCAAGTTCTAGACTGACAAGCAGACTGAAAAGCTGGCTAACCAGCCAAACATTGTGGTGGTCAACAAGGAACAGAAGACAGCAGTAGTGATTGATGTAGCAATCCCGAGTGATCGCAACACCAGGAAGAAAGAGCATGAGAAGCTAGAGAAACACCAAGGGCTGAAGGAAGAACTAGATCGGATGTGAAAGGTGAAATCTGCAGTAGTCCAAGTGGTAATAGGAGCACTAGGGGCTGTGACCCCAAAACTGGGAGAGTGGCTCCAGCAGATTCCAGGAACAATATCTGAGGTCTCTGTCCAGAAGATGCAGCCCTAGGAACAGCTAAGATACTGTGCAGAACCTTCAAACTCCCAGGCCTCTGGTAGAGGAGCCGAGCTTGAGGAAGACACACCACCCGACAAAGGACAAGGGAGAATATTATCAGAATCAGAATCAGAATCATGTTTATTGGCCATGTAGGTTTGCACATGCATGGAATGTGACTGGTTTCATGGCTCTCTCTGTCTACTTAACATAGAATAACAACACGGCAATACAACAACCTTCAGATATATACACAAGGATTGACTTATTCAGGTGAAATAAGAGGTGATAAAGTGCAATGATGCAGAATATATCAGAGATGCTGAAATAAATGTTGGCAGGTTACTTACATGGCTGATGTACCAGTATATGTACAATGTACAGTACAGTATATACAAAATGGTTGGATTTATTGACAGTGTTAAGAGCTCATTTGAATGACAGCCCACGGAAAGAAACTGTTTTTATATCTGGTTGTTTTGGGGTACAGTGCTCTGTAGCGTCTGCCAGAGGGGAGGAGTTGGAACAGGTTGTGACCAGGGTGTGATGGGTCTGCAGTGATGTTGCCTGCCCGTTTCCTGAGTCTGGAGGTGTATAAGTCCTGAATGGAGGGCAGGTTGGCACCAATGATTTTCTCTGCAGACCTAACTGTCCATTGTAGTTTGTCCCTGTCCTGTTTGATGGCCGAATCAAATCAGACAGTGATGGATGTGCAGAGGGCAGACTGGATTATTGCAGTGCAGTTATATATGCACACATATACAGACGGATGAAAAATTAAAGGAAAAATCAACTTAAAGTGTCTTAGTAAGATGTTGGGTCACCATGAGCCTCCAGAACAGCTTCAGTGCTCCCTGTCATAGAGTCTACAAGTCTCTGAACTCTACTGGAGGGTGGAACATCATTCCTTCAAAAGATATTCCCTCATTGGTGTTTTGATGGTGGTGGTGGAGAGCACTGTCTCACACACCAGTCCAAAATCTCCCATAGGTGTCCAATTGGGTTGAGATCTGGTGACGGTGAAGGCCATAGCATATGATTTACATCATTTTCATCCTCATCAAACCATTCAGGGACCCCTTGTGCCCTGTGGATGGGGGCATTGTCATCCTGGAAGAGACCACTCCCATCAGGATAGAAATTTTTCATCATAGGATAAGGGTGATCACTCAGAATAACTTTGTAGTGACCCTTACCTCTAAGGGGACAAGTGGACCCAAACCATGCCAGGAAAATGCCCCCCACAGCATTACAGAGCCCCTGGTCCCACTCACTGTAGGAGTCGAGCATTCAGGTTTTTCCTTTCATTCGTCACCCGTCTGTATATATATAGTATATGGCCTCAATTTGCTAGGATGTGATGTGGTGTGACGGTTGGAGATGGTTGCTGAATGCACTATAACCTTGAAGGGTAAGTTATATCAGAGGGCCTAACATTAGCTTTGTGTCTATCCAGAGTTTATAGTCCCATTGATGGTAAATCCATGGAGTCCATCAGCAGTACGAAAATGTTCCAAAAGTCGGAATACAAGGAAAATGGGAAGATTATCCACTGGACAGAGGTAAACCCAATGACATCTAAAACAGCTTCCTTAATTTGAATTTGTAACAGTAACGCCCACATTGTGCCGTTTATTATAAACTACGACTCTGCCTGTGGCATATATTGCGGGACAATATAGATGACACATAAATCAGTCGTTTCTTAAATGTGAAGTAAAATATTAGTTGGATGTTCAACTGTAAGCTTTTTATGTGGGAAATGGTAATTTGACGATTTGTAACAGTGATGTGCATTATTGACTCATATGTTGCATGTGTGTGTGTGTGTGTGTGTGTGTTGTTGTTGTTGTTGTTATTGTTGTTGCTGCAGGTGTTCTTTCTACAAAGGGCAAATCAACCAAAAGGCGGCGTGAGTGATTCCACCGAACAGAATCGGCTTACTGAGCGAATCGCTCGGGCATTCTGCCTGGCACTGTGCCCACATCTCAAACTGTTGAAGGAGGACGGGATGGCCAAACTGGGGCTCCGTGTCACCTTCAACTCCCAAGAGGTCAGGAGCGTTACAGGACATTGGATATTACATATTAGGGTTAGCCTTATGAGTTAACAAAACTATTGTAGGTCAATAGCTGACCATCATGTTGCTATAACGGTAGTGAGAAAAATAGTAGTTACCCTGGATGTAACTCTAGTTCGTACGTAGCCCTCTAACAGGCTTCGCTATTGGTTTATCCCATCGAGGCTCCGCCTCAGCACCTGAGAAAGATCTTTGTACTCACAGGTAGGAGCCACAAAGTGCCCACCCCCTATAAAGCCCCCGCGTCTCCGCTGCTTGTCTCCCTTTGAAACTCAGCAACAAAGACTGGGGCCAGCTGGGCTTGTGGTTAGAGGGCTATGCACATACTCATAGAACTGGAGTAACATCCAGAGAAACTACCATTTCTATCGTATGTGCTCCACCCTCTAACAGGCTTCGTTATTGGTTCATGCCTAAGGCGAAGGGGGTTAGGGATGAGTGTACTCCCAGCTGGGCCCAACTGACACTAGTCCGACACCAGCCAAACAGCAAACTTCCCAGCAGCAGTCCAATGGTCGAGCATTGCCCCAACTAAGGGCCTCATACCGTGCTGCACCAACCCAACGAGGGCTTGACACAGCTGACCGAAGCCGAGGCCCCCCTAGACCCTGCACCGAGCACCACAAGGGGTACCAAGTCAAGTCAAGGTGGAGGACCAGGAAGACGCCAAGCAGATGTCTTCCACTGGCAGTCCCCTGAAAAGTGCCATAGAGGATGCAATGCCCCTCGTAGAGTGTGCCCTGGGGCCCACAGGTGCAGGGCGGTCCATAGCATCGTAACTCTTGCAGACTGCATCACAAATCTAGTGGGCGAGCCATTGTGCCGACAGAGGAGCCCCCTGAGACCGACCGCCACAGCAGACGAATAGTTGGTTGGATTTCCTGACCATCGCTGAGCGCCCCACATAGCAACAAAGTACCCTCACCAGAGACAGGTGTGGAGGCGCTCTTCCTCCTTGTTAGCATGAGGAAGAGCAAAGAATACTCTCAGATGGATTACTCTTGACCTGAATGAGGAGGTAATTAACTTCAGCCGGAAGAATGGGTTGGTGCACACTGATCCCTTGTCACTGAAAGACATGCAGGAGGGATGTATCGACAAGGGACACAGATCCCCTGCCCTCTTGGCTGAAGTAAGAGCCAAGAGAATGGCCGTCTTGATAGATAACAACTCCAAGTCCACCTGGCCAAGCAGCTCAACGATGGGCCAACCAACCTGTCCAGAACCGTTTTGCAGGTCCCACTCATGGACAAGGCATTGAGAAGGGGGCCTCAGCTTATGGACCCCCATCAGGAAGTGCTTGACTAAGGGGTGGCTACTGATTGTGAGGTGGCCAAACCCATCATGGCCCACTGTCATCACTGCTGTTAACACCTCCGGGGTGGAAGCAGCATGGCCACCATCAAACAGGTCCTGTAGGAACTGCAAAACATCCTGCAAAGGGCAGGAACGTGGATTTAAGTCCCTGGCCTCACACCAGACCGCAAAAACCTGCCAGCGTGTGGAATAAGCCCTGGAGGTGGAAGGGGCACGCATTCTGAATAGTTGCGACCACCGCCTCAGGGAAGCTCATGTGGCTCCGCCACCATTCCCCAGCACCACAAGTATCACCGAAAGATGTTGCGTCCGAACCCCGTGAAGCAACTTCATCATCAGCTGCAAGGGCGGAAAAGCATACAGCAGACCTGGAGGCCACACTTGGTGAGCTAACGAGTCTACCCCCAACGGGGGGGGGGGGCTTTGGTCACTCTCAGAAAAAACCCAGGGGGCACTTGGCATTCTCCCTGCTGGCAAACAGGTCCACCATTGGTCACCCAAACCAACACCAGATCGGATCGGCTATGTCCAGGGAGAGGCTCCATTCCTCCTGGAATGGTGCCCCTCTGGACATCCTGTCTGCCCACCACTTTGAGTGACCCCGAACATGGCGGGCTTTCAAGGAGTAGACATGGCAATCTGCCCACGTCAGGATGGAGACAGTCATCCTGTGCAGGGCCAGGGATCTGACGCCCCCCTTGTCTTTTCAAGTACACCACCACTGTGGTGGAGTCTGACCTCACCATGACATGCTTTCCCCTTAGGTGAGGAACGAAGTGGTGAAGCACCTTCTGAACCACTGTGTGCTCCAGCAGGTTTATGTGTGAGGGAAGCCCCCCCATGCTGGCCTGGCTGAGGGTCCCTCCCTGGCCAACCAGGGAAACTTTTGTGAAGACCTCAATGTAGTGGGGGACACACCCCAGCCAAACTCCCTTGCGGAAACGGCTGGGTGAGTCCCAAATGTCACATTTCTCTGTGCCATTGCGGGGACACGGAGCTTGTGCTGTTTGTCTTGGATTAGGTTCAGCCGCAGCCGTAACATAAGTATCTTTTGATAGGGGGTGGAAACCGCAGCACCTGGAGGAAACCCATGCAGGCACAGGGAAAACATGCAAACTCCACACAGAAAGAACCTGTGACAGCCTGGGGTTCAAACTTAGGGCCTTCTTGCTGTGAGGCAACAGTGCTAAACACTGGGCCACCGTGCTGCCCACCATGAACCAACATTGCAGGCTCCTCATGTGCAGAAACCCCAGGTGCACCACTGAGTGTGCTGCTGACATCATTCCAAGGAGGGGCCTTACACTCTCTATCGGCGCTGAGACTGAGGAACTCACGTGTTGAGTCAGCCGCAACAATGCTTCCACACGCTGCCGTAACAGGTACGCGGTCATAGCGTGGGAGTCTAGCAGCAGACTGAGGTAGGGCATCTGCTGGCTTGGCTGAAGGGCACTCTTGGTGAGGTTGACAGCAAAGCCCAGCCATGTGACATGTAGGATGACCAAGGCTGTATGGGGTTCCGCTTCCTGCCTGTGATATAGCGAGGATCAGCCAATCATCAAAGTAGGTTAAGAGTCTTCCCCTTATGCCCTGAGCAGCTCCAGCAGCCTCTCCACACATTTGGAGAATGTGCACGGAGCCAGAGAGTATTCGAACGGAAGACAGGAGTATTGATAGAGCCTTTTCCCCCACCACAAAATGCAGGAACTTCCTGTGGCATGGCAGGATAGAGACATGGAAATACACATTGTCCAGATCAGTCGATGTCATCCAGTCGCCTGGCTGGATCCACTCCAAAATCAGCTTGAACATCAGCATACGAAATGGTCTGAGAAATATAGCCATTGAAGACGCTCAGGTCCAGAATTAGTCTCACAACCCCCTGACCTATTGGGAATCAGGAATAAGGGGAAAAGAAGCCCATCCACGACTCCGACTGGGGAACTGACATTATGGCTCCCTTGCGGAGGAGTGCGGTTCTTGCCTCCTCCAATGCTGCCCTCTCAGCGGGAGTGGAGAGAAAGGTCCGAGGTTGCTGGCATAACTGCACTGCATAGCCCTTTCTCCAGTTCTTTTTAGCCAGGTGGGGAGAGTGCCGCCCAGTCGCATCCATGCCAGATGACGGTCTGTGAGCAGCAGTGCAAGAGCTAGAATGGGCCTGCCCGCGACAGGATAGAACACACGGGGCCCTGGTGGAAAGGGCTGGCAAACGGCCAATGTCAACAGTGACTCAACCGCTTCTCTCACTTCATCTTTTGGTAAGCCAGTCACAGAGGACGACGGAGAGAGATCAGTACTGGGGCCGGGCGAAGAAACAGCATGAAAGCCAACTTTCTTCTTACGGTCACTGTACTCAAGGAAAGAAGGAGAAACACTTGCTTTAGCAGGCAATGGGCTAGCACGACTGAGAGGCTGCTCGATAGCCAACTTATTTTGGCCGCCATCTTTGACCCGGACCACAAGAATAGAAGGGATAACCTGCGCATGGCCGTCACAACCGACATCACTGGTAAACACAGAAGTGATGGGACAGTAATGGCAGCAGCCATCAACAGATAGGCTAACAGAGAGTTGCACATGGTAGAAAACCCTTGAGCGACTCCCCTGGCACCTGCACTCTCAGCTCGGTAAGTGTTTGTCAAGGAATGGCGGCGACAGCCAAATCAAAGTTAAGGGAAAGCCCATCAGCCTTAGAAGAAGCTAACAGACTTCGCAGAGCTTCCCAGATACCAATGGAGCCAGCTGGCTGCGGGTAGCTGCATAGCTTTGTTAGCCGCCGATGAGGCTAGCAGGCCACAGATAGCCATATAACGCCTCAGAAAGCTAATGACACTGACGGGCCGCAGAAGTGACATTAGCTTCTTGTGAGACGCAGACGCCGGGGAAGAGTGGGCAACGTGCACCGCTTGCCCCAATTCGCCTCACCTGGGGAGGAAGGGGAGACATCCCCTCCGACACAGGTGGGGCACCTCTAATGCTACCTATGCTGCAGCATCTGAGACGAGCAAGGCACGGTTAGCCGCATTAGCATCCCGGGTAGCTATGGTACCGATCGGCCGAAATTAGCTGCATTAGCTTCTCGTGAATGTGGAAAAGAGGCTGGGGAACAGCGGGTATCGTGAACCACCTGCCCCTATTTGCCTCACCTGGGGAGGAAGGGGAGACATCCCCTCCGGCCCAGGTGGTGGGTGGTGTGCCTCTGAAGGCTATAATGCAAACCTATGAAACAACCTTGGTATGAAGTGTTTGGGACGCTTGTTTTTTGTTTGTTTTTTTGGGGGGGGGGTGTAAGGGTATAAAGGGAAGACCCCTTCAAATGGTAGGGGTGGCGCCATCTTGGGACACACAAGACGTGTTCGAGGCCTACCACGAGGCTGAGCACGGAGGCGACGGTAAAGTCGTCCAGGGCAGCAGAGAAGGGTGAAGCCGGTGGAAACGCAGTTCCCATCCTCTCAGCAGCCGAGCCGAACAGGCTGAATTTTATAGCACCGGTATTCCCAGGCAGTCTCCCATTCAAGTACTAAATAGGCTCAACCCTATTTAGTTTCTGAGATTGGGCGTCCTCAAGAGTGGTATGGACATAAGCCGGCGGGTCGTCGAGGGGTCGTCCTCCTCATCATACTCGTCCCAGAGTTGGGAGCAAGCCGTCACCTCTCCGCGCGCCAGCGCTGGTGTGGGAAAGGAGAATGGACTCCTCAACCTCTGCCGGCTCTTGCGCCCCTCCCGGGGTTGGGCAAGGCAGGCAGTGCAGGTCTTAAAAGCTTCCCGGTGCCACCAGCTGAGGCAAACAAAGCAGGACTTGTGGCCGACTAGGGGCAACAATTGTAGCAACACGAGATGGAAGAAGTCATTATGCTGCGACACCGGAGGGTGACAAGAAACTCGCAGGCAAGATCCATAGCTCAGGTGGCTGAGTGAAAAAGGGAGACGAGCCTCGGAGACGCAGGGTTTTTATAGGGGATGGGTGCTATGTGGCTCCTACCACCCGATTGGGTGATGAGTACGAAGATCTCTCTCAGGTGCCGAGGTGGAGCCTCGATGGGGTAAACCAATAGCGAAGCCCGTTAGAGGGCGAAACAGGTACGACATAGATGTGATCAAGTTCATCTTTCTGAATTTATCCAATACTGCCACTACAGATCTCAATCTTGTGAGTTAATTACTATTTTTACATTAAAATCTGGGCTGCCCCTTTCTTATTGTGAGCGATTTCAAAAACGCAGGCCCATCCAAAAAGTTGATAGTTCAATTACAGCTTTGAAGCTCGTTCCAAGGGGGCTACGTAGTTTATATGCAATGCAGCTGAACCATAAACGGTGGCGGAAGAGAGAAGTCATTAATCTTATTTTAAAAAGGGATTTCTGTGACAACATAGGATATACTCGTACACTATGCACTGTTCCTGCATCATGTGACTTGTTCCAGTATATATTTCCTCAAAACGGTTAACTGTTCCATTCTCTACTACTATTTGCAGTTCTGCTTTATTGCTTCTTAACTACACAACCCCTTATATAACACTCCAAAGCTGATAGTCAAGGATTCAATAAAGCCATATTACGACCATTTTCCATATAACTGTGAAGACTAACACAAGCACCAATTGGTCTAATGATCATACATTTGTCCAATCTTTTATTTCAGATTGGCTTTGTTGCTGGAAGCAATGGGCAGCCTCTCCCTCCTCAGTACCTCAATGCCTTGGATAGTGTGTTGATCCCCGTTATCCACAGCAGGGGGCGCAAGAGGGACGAAGAGCCCATTGTGATGGAGCTCATCTTTTACATCCTGGAAAACATCACATAAAAGGGTGCACTCCCATTGATCCATCCACCATTCACCCTTTCAACCCTGACTGCCATTCACTCTCCGGCACTTCAAGCCAGTGCCACCGTGAGACTCATAACAAGCTAGCTCGTTCAAACAGTAGACCAAGCCACTCTGAAGGGCACTGTGTACATCTCATTTCATTCTCAGAGAGACAAAAGACGTGGTCCAATTCATCCGCCTTTCTTTCCCCATTGACCTGCCATCCCCCCACCCAAACAACAGACAATCTTTTCACTCTTGAAATCGCACGAAGGCCCATCGGAACAGGGTAGTGACCGTTTCATGGTTTGGCATCATTCATGTCATAATATTTTCAGTACAAATACCCATATTTTGAGAATGCCTTTAAAGTGGGAGCTTGATTGAGCCCCACAACCTTAAAGCAATGACAAAAAGAGAATGACTTGAAATAGTAGAATATGTAGATCTGTAGCTTACTGGGGGCCGTGCCTATAGTCCCCAGGTCCTATATTCGAAAAAAAAAGGGTCCCATATTCCCCGTTTTCCACTAAAAAGGTCCTATAATCCCGGTTGCAATAGACACCGGGGAACATAGAACCCTCTTTTGGAAAAAGGGTCCTATATTCCCCGCTGTTTCCAGGGGAACATAGGACCTTTTTCCAAATAAAGGGTCCTATATTCCCCGCTATTGCCAATCGAGGAACAAACCGGGGACCTTAGAACCCTTTTTGCAAATTATTTCCTTAACGGGTCCAAAATAATAAAAACTGGGGTCATGGCTGAGTTGTAGGCTACGACAATCTATTCCTCCGCTGATTAAATTAGGCCGTATTACCATTGTTGGCTGTTGTATATCGCAGGCCACCTTGAGTGCGTATCCAAATCGGGCCTAGAGGAGGCTGTAATTTGCTTTATTGTTATTTCTTACCAATATTTACTGCAGTAGGCCTAGTTAGTTGGCTCTCCGGCTCAGCATGGACAGTCGGCAATCAACGCAAGTTTTTCTTGCAGTAGGCCCGCCTACCAGTATAACCTAGCCATTTCCACCTTCGCTCAAAGTTCAATTTGCACAGCACTGGACACTTAAGCCACTTTCTTGTTACTTTGCAGTTCGTTTTCCATATTAAATCACTTGGCAGACTTTCTTTCAAAAAGACTTTCATGATGAACTTTTTAGGCAGAGAACTTAGACCAGGACTTGGAATTTAGGACCAGCACAAGGTATCCATCAACGGGGGCCGCCTACCTTACACAATAGGCTAATTGCCTAATAATAATAATATGTGCTTCTCAAAAAACTAAAGGCTTGTGGAGGTGCTAAACCAAAAACATGAATCAAAGACGAACATCAAAGGATGTAAGGTAACACTCACCAAATGGTAAAAAAATAACAGAGGCAGTCCTCTGTTTCACCATTTTATTGTTTGGCATCAGTCATTAAGGTTTCTGAAGAAGACCACCCGGCCAAGTTAATGACTGATGCCAAACAATGAAATGGTAAAATAGAGAATTGTGTCTTTTTTTTTTCATTTGGTGAGTGCTACCTTACATCCTTTGATGTTCTTCTTTAATAATAATAATAATAATAGTAATAATATCAATAATAATAATAAATATAATAATAATAATAACAACAACAACAGCCTAATAATAATAATAATAATAGCCTAATTATAAAAGAGGCCTAATAACAAATAACAATTACAGGCATAATACTATCAATAGTAACACTGATAATGTGGAAGGAATGAGGAAAAACACATGAGACCAAGGCGAGTTTGATGTTTATTCCTCAACTCCAAAAACCAACTGCAGCAGGAACAACCCTGCCCCGGCGAGTCCGCCACAATAATAGGCTATTAATAACAAAATGCATTTCAATTATCCAATTTTTAGCATTTCTAATATAAGGCTATATTGTTATTATTATTATCATCATCATCATTATTATTATTATCAGGCTATTATTATCATTACAATTATGATGCTTAAAGGGCCTTACTGAGCAGATGGTTGCTATCTAATATCTGTCAGATGCTTAACGACGGCTTTCTAGAGAACATAGAAGAAGTGGGTCGGAATTGGCCTATTGTCGGTATCAGCCAGTTTACGCAGGAGTCTATCCCTGGTACAATGCACTAGACCTCTGGGAGATGGACTGCTGAGGACGGAACACAACACCTATCCTCAGCTTCCAGCACTTCTCGCACAATGTGCTACTCATACGCTGAGTTGGCGGCACCCGGGATCGAACTCACGACCTTGCGATTCATAGGCGAGAGCTCTACCGACTGAGCTATGCCCGGGTACAATTGCCCAAGGAGCATAGGCTTACTATGTTACATTCAGACACAGACGAGCCAGCTCACCTACTCGGCGAGGCGCATTTTCCTCGATAAGTGACGCATTTCACGCATAAATATCAGAGCACTACCGGGGTGGGTTATGCGCCCAAATATAGGCTATAGCCTAATAAGTTGAAATTGGTTTAGTGTCGAAAGTTTCCACATACTTTAGCCAACCTGGACTTTGTGAATTCGTTTTTGTGATATAAAAATAGAAATCGTATGATTCATTGTCTTCTTAATAATCTGCCCTAAATAATGCATTATTGAAAATGCACTTTTTGCGCCAAACAGCGTCAAACCTGCTGACCGGGGAACATAGGACCTTTCTTTATAAATAGGGTCCTATGTTCCCCGGGTGCCCTAGGGGAACAGAGGACCCTTTTTATAAAGAAAGGTCCCATGTTCCCCTGCACATACAAAACGGGGAACATAGGACCCTTTTGGGGAAAAGCGGGGAATATAGGGCCCTCTGTATACAAAAAGGTCCGATATTCCCCGGTCTCATACAAAGCGGGGAACATAGGACCCCGGGGACTATAGGACCCGGGGACTATAGGGAGGACCCCGCTTACTGCATACTGAGTGAATGCCTAAAGAATGTATGTATTTGAATTCATTTGCTCATGAAATGTATAATTGTCAACTTGTAATTAAACATAAGTGAAGGAGCAGAGAAGCATTCAGCCTTGCAAACAATTCCAATTGTAAGTGTAAGGTTGTTGAAAATTTTTGTTAAAATGGCAAAATTGTGAGCAGTTCAACCACTTCCCCTCTTCAACATGCTGGAGCCTATCCCAGGACTCATTGGGTTGAAGGTGGGGAAACACTCTGGGCAGGTTGCCAGTCCATGGCAGGGCAGACACACACAGACACCCTCACACCTATGGGCAAATTTAGTATCTCTGATTCACCTTACCTACATGTCTTTGGACTGTGGGAGGAAACCGGAGCACCCGGCAAGAACATGCAAACTCCACACAGAAATTACCTTGGATGGCCGGCCAGGAACTGAACCCAGGACCTTCGTGCTGTGAGGGGGCAGTGCTAACCACTGCGCCACCCTTCCCATTCACAATATCCATAGCCCTCAATGACACTTTGGAAAGAATTTGATTGGGGGGGATGTTACAGTAGAAACTTGCAGTTTCCACATCTATAACTTCAGTCAGGAGGCTACAATACATTAGATTGTGAATTACTTGACTGAAATAATACAAGGTATTGAGTAAATATTAAGAGATATTTTGTGCAATCAGAGAAACTTGAACCCCATTTGACTCCAAACAAGCCCCTCCCATCCACCTACATGCAGGGCTGACATTGATGTGGTCTGGTAAGCGCTTGCTCTGCAGTTCTTCAGATATCTAAAACAGCAGAATGGGCCTCTTTGTTGTCTCCTACATGCTTGACATACTTGAGATGACTGAGACAACAGTACAGGCAAGCAGTGCAAATACATTCATACTTAGTTTATAGAAAACCCTCTGTTCCGTCCGAATCTTGCCAAGACGTTGGTAGTTAAACAACCATCAATTGAAATAGCTTTCACTGTGAGCACGTGTCCAAAATCATCTTTAAATGTGTGTAAAACAAGTAGCAAGCAACAAGTCCCCTTCATTTTGTGCAAGTTAGCATAACAGAAATGAGTGAGATGACGTACTTTAAAATTCAATTTATTGGAGTTTTAATTTTAAATAGTATAACAAAATTTAGAAAGTCTAAAGCATACCAATAACATTAGTTTTTTTTTTTTGGGTGGTAAAACTATTTACAAAAAAAAAAAAGATGGCATATTCAAGTTTGATAGAAACTGTACAGTCTTCTGTCCACAGGGGGTCAGGTGAGTAGTGAGAGGCGAGGTGTTTTTTACATGGTATCTAACCATGGTGATACTTAACAGTGAGGCTGTTGGCAACATCAGTGAAGATAAACATATGGTGAAAAATAATTAAAACATCTTCTCTTCATACATCGTGTTCCGACGGCTTCTGCCGATACTAAACCCAAGAACTGTGCCAAAATGACCGTTATGTGGGACCCCAACTGTGGAAATCATTGACCACGCCATTTCCCCATGTTTTGTGTACAAGACTTAAAAACTGGACAAGAAACACAGCCAAAACATTCTTTGGAATCCATAGTAGTAGTTTGTGCAGGTTCACATGGTCATACATCTTGGGCATTTCCTTCAAGGGACCCTAGGCCTTTTTCATTTTGCCCATGTGGGCGGTGCTGTTTTCATGGTGGGCGGAGCCATTGGTGGCAGGGACGTGGTTGATACCGTTGGTGGTGCCGTTCTCGTGGTGCTTGCCGTTGGAGTACACGGTAGCGCCGTTCAGGCTTGGCTTGATGTCCTGCTTCGGCAACCGCTTCCCCTTGACGTAGGCCTGGACCCAGAAGTTGGAGAAAAGCACAAAGAAGAAGGTTCCGTACATCCAGATGAGGTGGATGATCATCGGGAACTGGTAGTCACAGCTGTCCAAGAAGTAATACTGGGTGGCGTGGAGAGACACCAGCACAAACTGGGTCTGTTGGCGCAAAGAACAGAACAAAAAAAATCTCTGAATGACCATGAACAATTAGTAAAAAAGGCATTTCTCATAAGGGCGGTGCAGGGAAATATTGACATCTTTACATTTTCATATTTTACAGGCAGCTGAGTGAGTCTGCCCACAAGGAATTTGTCATAATGGGAAAGATAAAAAACAAGCACATGAAGACTGCTATTTAACAAAGAACATTTTCCATTAAAAAGCAGATCTTTACACAAAATTGACATATCTAGTTTTCAACCAAGTTATAGAGAATTATACGGATGTTGATATATTTTCCAAGAAAAATACCCATCAGTCAAATAGGTATTTTGTGTATATGGTGGTAGTCTATTGTACATCATGTGTTCAGCACTGTATCATTGTACACATGCAATAAGGATAAATATACCTCAATTCAAAGCAAGGATCAGTAACAGATATACTGGAGATACTGTCCACATACCAGTTGAATGGCAGTCATGTATTTCTTCCACCACAGAAATTTCTGGAAGCGTGGACCAGCAGCAGCAAGACCATAGTAGAAGTACATGATGATGTGGACGGAGGAATTCACCATGGCATGGAACGATCCCATTCCACCTGGGGTAAAAACCACAAAACGCCTATCAATCACCCTTGTAATTCTTTTAACATGATAAAGGTTTTGGAGGTTATACTGGTGATTGATGTCCATCAAGGCCACTCAATAACAGTTCTCCTTAGTCATATTCTTTTTTGACCCCCCCCCCCCCCCCCAAATTGTACTTGGCCAATTACCCCACTCTTCCGAGCCGTCCTGGTCGCTGCTCCACCCCCTCTGCCGATCCAGGGAGGGCTGCAGACTACCACATGCCTTCTCCAATACATGTGGAGTCACCAGCCACTTCTTTTCACCTGACAGTGAGGAGTTTCACCAGGAGGACGTAGCGCGTGGGAGGATCACACTATTCCCCCCAGTTCCCCCCGAACGACCAGAGGAGGCGCTAGTGCAGCAACCAGGACACATACCCACACCCAGCTTCCCACCCGCCGCAGACACGGTCAATTGTGTCTGTAGGTACGCCCGACCAAGCCGGAGGTAACACAGGGATTTGAACCAGCAATCCCTGTGCTGGTAGGCAATGGAATATACCACTACACCACCCGAACGCCCCTCCATTTTCTTATAATGAAATACTGAATTCACAACCAAACCTCCCAAAAGACCCAATTAAAAAAAAAGAAAAGGAAAAAAGGTCTCTGATAACATTAGGTGCATCTGATTCAACACCATAAGTCGATGTCTTGGTCTACAGAATGAAATGTTGACTTAAAAGGTACAATCATATGAACTCTACCCTGCCAGACAACTTTAGTTACAACATTTTTCTCAGGATGCCATAGGAAACAAACACGTAATTTGTAATTAGTGTGCACTCACCTGGAGCATAGCCAACTCCCCACCACCAAGTCCAAGGCATTAAGGAGTGGTGGAAAATGTGAAGAAAGGTGATCTGACCATGCTTCTTCCTCAAAACAAAGAAGATCTGAGCAAGACGGGACAAAAATAAACAGGTCAGCTTGTCTTTTGAGATTTTAAACTCATTCACTAAAAGGTGGTAGTTTACAATGGCCGGTGGTCTTACCGTGTCAATAAGTTCAATTATTTTGGAGAACCAGAATAGCCAAGCCACTCGGACCATCTAACAGAGCAAATACAGAGTCGGTCAGTTACGATTGCACAAAACTGACCGGATTTGATGCAACAAATCATTATGATACAGAGGGAAAAGGACAGGAAATGGAATAAAGGGACAAAAACAAAAAACAGCAAAACTAGAAAATAAAAATGGGAACGATGATCATTACAGGAAGAATATCAACAGCTAACCAAACTACAGCAGTTAAGTCAATATCACTGCATATCTGTAGCTTTTTTTCCATATGAAAATACATGCACAAGGCATAAATAGGTGTCCAACATTAAATGGGTCAAAACCTCATTGAACAAAATCAGAAGTCTTACTCGTAGTGCTTCAGGGCTTTCAGAAGTATCTACTGCATCACACCGCCAGGTGTACGTCGTAACCCAACCAGACATCAAGAACTAAAACAAATAAAACCACAAATCAAAGGAACACTGGAAACCCGAGTTGACTTTCAATCTTCAGTCATTGGTAAGAAAAAACAAATTTCTAATTTTTTGGATCCCCCCCCCCCAATTGTACTTGGCCAATTACCCTATTCTCCAAGCCGTCCTGGTCGCTGCTTCACCACCTCTGCCGAGCCAGGGAGGGCTGCAGACTACCACATGCCTCCTCCGATACATGTGGAGTCGCCAGCCACTTCTTTTCACCTGACAGTGAGGAGTTTCACCTGGGGGACATAGTGCATGGGAGGATCACGCTATCCCCCCCCCCCCTAAGTTCCCCCTCCCCCCTGAACAGGTGCCCTAACCGACTAGAGGAGGTGTTAGTGCAGCGGCCAGGACACATACCCACATCCGGCTTCCCACCCGCAAACATGGCCAATTGTGTCTGTAGTGACACCTGACCAAGCTAGATGCAACACGGGGATTCGAACTGGCGATCCCTGTGTTGGTAGGCAACGGAATAGACCGCCGCACTACCTGGATGCCCCAGAAATAGAAAACTGTGGTGTTGGCCTTTTGTTTTCGACTAAGCTCTGTTGACGCAGAAGCATATAGTGTTAAAATCTCAAATCAAGTCCTTATCCAAGTCAATCACAAACAGCTGCAAATAGACAAACAGTTACCGGAATACTTCCGGATTGTCAAGAACTTCAATGCCGGTCTCGTACCTCATAGACGATGAATGTTGACAATGCCACAAGGGCAAAGTTGTAGACAATCATGGCTTCCTTTAACTGGAAGGGTTTGCGGTTTGCCATGATTCGAGGGCCGAGGTACAGTACAAAGAACAGGTAGCACAGCAGTATTGCGGTCATGGACACTGGACTCTGCATCAGCAGATAGGGTTTCACCCGCGGGTCTGAAAGAAAAGAGAAAATTATCAGCCAAAATTCACTGGTGATAAAACAACAAAGTTGGATGAAACAAAAAAGGTAAGTGCTTATTTGCATCCAACTTGAGATGTCAAAATTGTGAGACAAGACCCACCTATTCCCGCCAGGAGGAACTCATAGATATCCATGACATGGGAGCCGATCTCGTGGAACATTGTGGCCTTCTGGTATTTTTCACCAAATTACCTGTGGAAAAACAAATAAGTTCAGTATTATGCAGCAAATCCCGAGGCCCAGGAGGGGAGGGGGGAAAAAAAAGACCACATTTGTGATCCATCCCTTGATCTTCAGAAATCAAGACGCACTCGGGCTCGTGTCTTCCATATTCAAATGGAAAATCGACTGCAATTAAAGTCATAAAGTTAACATGGGAATGGGGGAATGTGTGCATTTTCCTGCCTAAGGAGACTTCTGCGTTACATCAAAAAGGTAAGGTGTGAGACATTCTCTGTGCTTACGTATTCAACAAAAAGACAGGAGAACTTCTCCACAGACTCACTGTCCTAGGGTACTGGAAAACAACATCAAGAGCAAAAATTAGACAATATGCAATACTGCCATGAGGGTCATTTTGCAAGGGGCATCATGCAAGAAATCACTGATAACAAAATTCAAATATTGCACCGTTAGGAGCCTACGTCTCACTGGTGATCAGGGACAAAAGAACGCCTTCACTGAGACACATTTTGCCATTTCCTGATTCAGCACAATTTAAGATGTAATTATTGGTAGAAAAAAAAACTGCAAGAGTTGAGGGATCGGACAGTTCATCTCTGTCCAGACAAACACTCCCAACAAACTCCCAGAATGCTTTGCCTCGGCTCCAGCCACTCACCCGACATGGCCTGACACTGTTTGGGGTGGTGCTACAGACAGATGGAAGGGAATCCGCCTGCCCACGGAGGCCAGGCAGGACTCTGCCGTCTCTGAAGTGGAACAATCAACTACAAGACCCAGGCCAAAACATTATATACTAGTCTATCAGCAAATGGTCCCAAAAGAGCTAAAAGGCCTAATAAAAACAGGGGGGGTTTCTGGTCTTTAGTTTTTTTAAGGCTGTGTTTTTAACTTTTGAAATGAGAAACCTGCAACTATGCCCCACTCAACATTTAAATATATGTTGGCCGTGTTCATTGCAAGACTAAACACAGCAAGGTGCATCTTATTAGCTTAAATATAAGTATGGCAACAAAACAGTCCATCACTGCTGATTAACGTGGGTACAGGAGTGGATATGTATGGGGGAGGATTACTGCGGTTCAAGGCTGGGTTATTTTCAAGTCTTGACAAAGGCATAACCATAATGTTATGGGACTCGCAGGGTGTGCCCTACGCGCCACTCTGGAGCAATAGGGATCCATTGTTCAATATGCAATCTGCAATCCTGGACTTTTCCCTGCCCAAGATCCATAGACAAACCCTCCCTAAGCCAACAAAATTAAAAGCCAATACCACCGAATGCTGGCATGCAGGAGAAGGGTCAGATACTCGCTGTAGAACAGGACAAAAAAAGAAAGTACATAAAGACAAAGCATCGACAGGAATCCTTTCCATGAAAAGGAGATGGCCAAGAGATCCTTTAAAAGGACGACTGTTCAAACACATTTCACTAAACTATTCCTCAGGTTTGAGTTTCTTGACGTCGATGTTTATTCTCACAGCCTATAATTTAACAAACAAAACTGGGATTTTAATTATCCAGACATGTCAAACAGTATTTGTCACCAAGGGAACTTTGGAAATCCCATAAGGGATGAGTACATGAGGGTAAGGTAACATTGAGTGGCACCTCGCAAAATTAAGTTATACAACTTGTGGACCTGTCCATTATTCTACAGTACTTCCTAAAAGCACAACTTGTACATCATGTGCAGCAGCAAACGTGGACAAGTTGTTTCAGACCTGAAATGCAGATTATTCTGACCATCCCTTGCTCTCTTTAGATATTTAACTTAAAATAGGTCGGAAACGCACCCCCCCCCCAAAAAAACAACTCCTAACTTGTCGAGAAGCCAAAAAATGGGTCTTCTCATCCCAGGAAGGGGACAGTGAGGCGACGTCACCCACGAGGAATATTTGGTTGAACCTCTTGTTAAAATGTCATTTGTTTGAGGTGGAATTCCAAAGCCGATGTCTGTGTCGGCCTATTTCACATAATTCCCTCACAGCCACCCGTATGTGGGCTAAAGTTCAACAGATTCAGGTGTACAGGACTTGAATTAGCAGATCTAAAGTGACTCACCGATTGCGTGGCTGGTCATGCTGTTTCGACAGATGAAGTAAAAAAAAAATAATGATAAAATACAGGGCATTTTAGAAAACTCTTGCACGACAAAAAGGCGGCATTATTTTGGAAGCAGGTGATGAGGTGTATGGCCAGGTGCACCTCACATGTCAACATGAGCATCGTGTGTGTGTTGACAGCACATTAAAAAGGTGCTGGGTCAGATACCAATCACCTCCATCTTGTCCTGAGAAGAAGGGGAACAGGCTGAGGGGGGTTAAGACACATGGTCGGGCAGGTTCATTCATTCACCCAAGTTCGAGACGGAACAAAAAGGAGAAGTCAAAGACAAAACCCATCCTGAATTCATGCAACTTATCTCTGGCGTTTTAAATCTTTAATTTTTGAGCCTATTTATGAAAGGAATGTTGAACTGATTTAATCTGAGCATGACTAAAATTTAACCTTTGCAGACATAAGAATGCAAAGCGGGATTTTCTAGCAAAAACATGCCCTTCTCTAGTCCAGATATTAAACTTTGTTCTATGAAATAAGACTTATGGGTATTTTTATTGCCTTGTTCAGATACAGTCCTACCAATAAGTGAGGGCATGTGTGAGAATGTGCAAGTCAGGTGGAAGGTCTTGTGACCGTGACAAGCCTACACCAAGGAATGAAACAATAGTTCCCTATCCCAAGGCACCAAGAAGAGGGAGCAGTTACAGGAAAATAAAAAGGAAATCCATTTCAATAAAGCCGGGGAACTTTGGAGGGACTGGTTAACACCTTTCACTACCGATTTGGCTGCACAATCTTGTACATTTTGCTTCCGTCTGCCAGCTCAAATAAATGACATCACAAAAACCTTCATCTAACCTCCAAATCATTAAGAAGGCTTAAGTGACGCTGTTGCAAAAAGTCTCCTGTAGTGTCAAGATGCCCTTGCAAACCTTTTGTCCTTGCACAGCGGCTGCCAAGTCAGCGTCGACAGGAGTAGTTCTGTCAAGCCGACCGACCGGTCATGAGGGAACTTCTCATTACGGTGAAGAGGGGGGGGAGGGGGAAGGTCAAGAGGGTCACTGTGCCGCCATCAGTTTAAACAATGACACTGAAGCAATATTGTTGGAGGCACATGACAACAGTCAACACACATGACTACTACTTCTCTCACTTACACTAGAAAAAAAAAAAGCTGTTGTGGGCTGGGCTAATGAGCGTTTCCAACTTGTACAGACACCACTCGCTGCTCTCAACATGATCTAAAGCTGCTGCGACTGTACCCGCATTAAACGGAGTACAAACACCTCTTGGCATACCATCCCGGGCCAACCCTACAGCTCCGTCTCCAGGAAACCATGACAGGAGACCGTTGGGTGGAAGGCGGGGGGTTGTGTTTGCCATGAGAGCTTGGTGAATGAATCATAGGGGTGGAAAAAAGGAGCTCACGACGTTGGGAGTTAATTATGAACAAACTGGAGCAGAGATGTTAAGAGAGGAAAATCCACTGGCAGAGCACAGCAGACATAAACCCAGTAGACAAACAAAACGGCGAGGGACTCGCTTTCAGAAAAACAGAATACTGCCAAGAAGAAACTTCTAAAAAAAAACAAAAAAAAAACGTTACAACCCCAAATTATCTTGTCATACACCTGTAGGCCAGAGAGGAAGAGAAACTTTCCTGTGAGTAAAAGCAGAAGTCCAAAAAAAAAAAGCCAGACACACCGAGAGGGCCAGAGTTAGTTTCCGGAGTTCAACCCTCCACAGCACAGAGACTTACCTTGTTGCCAACTGATTCGTTTCCCTCCCAATCATCAAAATCATCTACAGCCAGCAGGGAGTCGGGAGACCCGGTTCACAGCGGGGCAAAGCTCTCCGAAAAACTACAGAGCTGACAAAAGGCCAGGACAGCAGCAGCAAAGAACAGAAACAGAGAGAGAGAGAGAGATGGGGAGAGGGATAGAGAGAAAACTGACAAAGTGTGACTGGTACAGCAGTCCTCCAAGTCCCCACCCTCCCTGACTCACACAGTGGATGAATAACTAGTTCAGAGAGAGAGAGAGAGAGAGAGAGAGAGTGCAAGAGAGCGAGCGAGCGAGAGAGAGAGAGAAGGGTGAAGTGTGCATGGGAGAGATGGCCCCCATTTCTACCTACACAGAGAAACCAAATTAGAGAGAGAAAAAAAAAAGAGAGCCATAGGTAACTGGCTGTTTAGGGAATACTGCCCAAGTCAAGTCCCACCAAGAGTGAAAGTAACCCCTCCCAAGAAACAAATGCAACAGGACTATGCAGCGGTCCTGCGGGTTTCTCTCCGGTGGGGGCAGGCTGATAATATTAATCACAGGCTGCGGGCAAGAAATCAGTGGCGACTCTGTTATCATGAAGGGGCCCATTGTTACACTGGCGGCCGGCATCCCGGCCAGGCAGCCAACACCCACAAAAGCAAAAGCTAGCATCTATTCATTCCTCGCTATAACTACAAAGCTATGACAATCGATGCCTTGACCACAGTGTTGGGCCTCCATTAAAAAAAAAAAAAAAACAGAAGCAAAGCTGTTTGGAAAGTTTGACCGTCAGCCGATTAGCAGAAAAACCAATAGGTGTGGTTTATCACAACGACTCTATTCAGATAGTGTCCAGCTTTCAGATGTTTTCGGAAACTGCGACACTTATTTTATCTAGTCTAATATGGCTTAGTGCACCCAACTGAGTCAAGTAGGCCAAAATGAGCCATAACACAAAATGGTATTTGCAGATTCAAAAGAATGCATCTCAAAACAATCTGGATAAACAAACAGTGGTAGACAAAAGAATGCCACCCGCCAGCCACATATTTAACAGTGCAGTCAATAATATGCAAGGGGGAAAAAAACCAAAGGAATCCAGAATCCTGTTCAGAAAGAATAAACCATCCTGAAAGCATTGCACTTACTCATGCTCGGCTGTCAAACCAAATAGACAAATTTTCACCACTGCAATGGTGACACAGTGCCTCATACAATAATACTTATAAAAAGTCCTTCATCAAGTTTGTTGCGCAAGTCGGTTTCAGCCCCTCGGTAGGAAACCGCTTATTGTGATCTTAAAAATCACCGCACCCAAAATGTCTGAGGAGGAAAAACAGATTGGGATCATCTGAATTGTAACATCGGACACTTGGGCGAGGATCCGTGACTCCGTTTGAAAACAAAAACCAGTCTAGACAATGAGCAACACATCTCTGGACAAGCCTCAGTGCTCCTCATCTGAAAAGCTGAATAATATCTGACCTGAAAAACAGTTTCACAAAAAAAATTGGGGTAAAATATCGTACTGCAGGCCATCTTGTTTAAATTTTAAAAAATTGAGGTAAAATATTATACTGTAGGCCATCTTGTTTAAATTTTTAAAATTGAGGTAAAATATTGTACTGTAGGCCATCTTTAGAAAAAAAAATCAAAAAATTGAGGTAAAATATTGTACTGTAGGCCATCTTTAAAAAATAGGAGGTAAAATATTGTACTGTAGGCCATCTTTTAAAAAAATCAAAAAATTGAGGTAAAATATTGTACTGCAGACCATCTTGTTTAAATTTTTAAAATTGAGGTAAAATATTGTACTGTAGGCCATCTTTAGAAAATCAAAAAATTGGAGGTAAAATATTGTACTGCAGACCATCTTGTTTAAATTTTTAAAATTGAGGTAAAATATTGTACTGTAGGCCATCTTTAGAAAAATCAAAAAAATTGAGGTAAAATATTGTACTGTAGGCCATCTTTAAAAAATCAAAAAATTGGAGGTAAAATATTGTACTGCAGACCATCTTGTTTAAATTTTTAAAATTGAGGTAAAATATTGTACTGTAGGCCATCTTTAAAAAATCAAAAAATTGGAGGTAAAATATTGTACTGTAGGCCATCTTTAAAAAAAAAATCAAAAATTGAGGTAAAATATTGTACTGTAGGTCACCTTAAAAAATACTGGGCTATATGCAGTCAAATGAATGCTCTTAAGATCGCCCCAAAACAAAAGCCTACAGCTACAAGTTATCATGGCTAGTAAATTACAGATGGATGGTGAAGTGAGGCTCAGGTCAAGCGTATGAACAGAAACCATGTTATCTGACACAGCTGATCAGACTTCACATTACGATCAACATTTAAAAGAAACTTGCCAACTGAAAGTGCTGCTCCGGCCATTGTAAACGGTGTTGCTTGCTGCGCCGCATGTGGAACCTAACTGGGCAGGTTTTACCTGTTACCCTCACTGAGGGGAAGGGGAAGGGGAGGGGGATGCGTGTGTGGGGGGTGTCTGGGCCCCTCGCACATAATGAAGAACACGTCAGGCTAGAAAGTAGATCTTGCCGTTTTGGTTGTTGCTGACATCGCCATCTCAAAAATGACAGCAATCTTGTGGTTGAGAAAAACAAACACCTGCCCTTTGAGCTACAAGTGTGTGTGTGTGTGTGGGGGGGGGGGTCGTGGAGGTGTGTGTGTGTGAGGGGGGTCGTAGAGGTGGAGGTGTGTGTGTGTGGTGGGGGGGTAAGAATAAGCAGACAAAAGTTCAGCGCAGAAGCATCAAAATGACTTCAATTCAAACAGGGCAGTGACCACATCCAACCGAAAACGAGTATCACAACTATAAATGAGTAACAATCTGGGGGAAAAAAAAGGAAGAAGGTCTTCTTGGTGGGATAAAAATGTCAGACTGCCGTGGGCACAGTTTACAGGACCAGTGCAAAGCTAAACTGCCATCCAAATTTTGTTACAATTTAACGCATCTCACGACCACATGCAGGCCTCATCTTGTGTAAGAAAACTCTGAAAGAGTGCAACTGTTGGTCTTAACATGAGTTTTAACGTACCATCACTACAGTTCACGCTCAACTGAATTAGTTTGTTCACCGTGTTGCGCTAAGGGGTGTCGAGACTGCAGCTCAGCTCCAAGATTAACCATCACAAACCCCCTGCAAGCGAGCACATACAATACAACTTCTAGCGCAACATCACACTGACCAATGCGGATTAAAGCGACAGAGAAAATAAGCAGATTTATGGATTAGCATAGATCCCATTAAAGAGCATTCAGATCAACCACAGATTTACACAATTTGGCATCTAACCAAATGAAACGGTCGCGTGGGATTTAGTGAGTGGAGGGAGACTGACAGCCAATGACAGTTGGGCATTTTTAGAAGAATGTGTGTATCGATATGCTATTGGCTAGTTTCAGTTTGGTGGTTGAAAAATCATTCAATCTTCTCTCAATCTCACTCCCATTCAGTGGACATTTGTTAGTGTAGTGTATTTTTATTTTGACATATTTTAGTAATCCCTGTGGGGAAATTCTGCTCTGCATTTAACCCATCCTAGCTGTGTAGCTAGGAGCAGTGGCCAGCCGCCGTGCAGCACCCGGGGACCAACTCCAGTTCGTCTTGCCATGCCTCGGTCAGGGGCACAGACAGGAGTAGTAACCCTAACATGCATGTCTTTCTGATGGTGGGAGGAAACTGGAGCACCCGGAGAAAACCCACCACAGACATGGGGAGAACATGCAAACGCCACACAGAGGACGACCTGGGATGACACCCAAGGTTGGACAACCCCGGGGATCAAACCCAGGCCCTTCTTGCTGTGAGGCGACAGCGTCAACCACTGGGCCACCATGCCGTGCAGGATGACAAAACAAAGGGGGAAAAAAATTCTTCTAGAACAATACAAACACAAACTACTATTAAGAAAACAAATACAAAATAAAGTGAGATTTTCACAATTTCTAGCGTTAAAAAATAGATGTCAATAAAGTGCAGAAGAAAGATGTACCCTAACGGGTGAAAATATATTTTTCACTTCAT
>NC_079213.1:104804446-104891946 GCF_029633865.1 Lampris incognitus
GTCCAGCACTATATGGGCTAACTAAAACTAAATCATCAGCATACATGAGGTGATTGATGACAGAGCCACCCACAAGACAGCCTGTGTTACACCCATTCGGCTGTCTCGACAGGTCATCCATATACACGTTGAACAAAAAAGGAGGCAAAATTCCACCGTGGCGAACCCCATGGCAGACACATCATTGCCCCATTGAACCTGAAACGTCTGATGAGCATACCAGAAGACAAGGATTCTGACTATGTAATTTGGAACACCTCTAGCCAGCAATTTCATAAATAATTTCTCATGGTTAACCCTGTCAAATGCCTTGGAAGCATCAGTAAAACATAGAAATCAGTAGAAGTTTGGCTTCTATATTTGGCCACTATCTCCTTTAGAGCATTAATGCATAAATCAGTGCCGTGTTTTCTTTTAAATCCAATCTGATTGTCAGTCGTGAGAATATACATTTCCAACCTAGTTAGGAGAATTCTTTCCAGCACTTTAGATAGAACACTGGCAAGGGCAATAGGTCTACAATTGTCCATGCTATTTAGTTTGCCAGCCTTGTCTTTAAGGACAGGGACTAACAGTACAGACGTCACAGAATCAGGAAGAACCCCGTGAACCATCAGACCAGTGAAACACATGGCAAGCATTGGGCAGAGCCTAAGATTGGCATACTTTAGGTGTTCTGCAGTAATGCAGTCCATACCACAAGTCTTGTTATTATGTAACTTCATAATGGCATCGTGAGACATCAGCTGACCTGACTACTGTGTTAACAGAGAGGTCAGCATTACCCACTACAACTGCATTACTTTTAACACAGTTAAATAAATTGCAATAATGCACTCGCCATACCTCAGCTATTTTGTCTGAGCCACAAACACCCTCAATATCAGACGGTAGGGGGGTTTTATGATTACTCATGACTTTGACCTTTTTCCAGAAGTTATTATGATTGTTACTTTGCAACTTCCTGGCAAACGTGTTCTCATTTTGCTTAACAAAAACGAAGAGCATATTTAAATCTTGTATTTGTAATTTTTTTTAATGCTCAAACAATGCCCCCTGTCTAGGCCTTCCTGACTCAGACCAGAGTGCGAAGGTTTCTCTAGCTGCAGCATGTTGTTCAGCCACAAACTCATTCCACCCATGTTTGATATTATGCACCTTATTCCTGTGTTTACGGAAGGGCTCACTGGAGGCATTAAGAGCCGTCACAATATTGTAGCGAATTCCGTGGGAATTCCACAGGAACTGCCGCAGCCGGGACGCGAACCCGTATCTCTCGCACTGCGGGAGACATCGCTGACCGCTCGACTAAAGTGTCCGACCGTTAGTGTCTACTTATCCATGCGCGTTACACTACCCAGCTGCTTCGGGAAGCGCATCCCCGCGCTTAAGCATATCAGCTCCTTCACGCCTCCGGGAGCATACGCTTCCGGTGGCCTTATGGTCTCACCAGCCCACTTCTGACACCAATGTAGCGAATTCGGTGGGCGGGGCAACTACAGGGGCTACAGCAACCGGGACGCGAACCCGTATATCCCGCACCGCGGGAGCCATCGCTGACCGCTCGACTAGAGGGTCCGACCCGTTAGCCAAGGGCCAACGTGTCTACTTATCCATGCACGTTACAATATTATCGTACATGGCGCAGAGGTCAGCAGCATGATGTAGGTCTTCGCAATTCATATTTAAGCACATTAAAGCATCCCTAAGCAGTGCAATATTATTAAACAAACTGTCAGTTAGGGTAGAATATCTATCAATATCCTCCTCAGTCAGATTTGTCCAATCTAGCTTCCCTGTATTAGCAGCATTACCAGTAACAGCCAGCAGGGGTACATTCTCAACATTTAGCAACATAGCAACAGGTATGTGACCAGAGGTGGCCAACCCATAGCATATCTCTATATTATCCAGAGAGGCATGGACATCGGCTGTATACATACAATGGTCAAGCCAAGAGGTAGTATGCCACGCTTGACTTAAATAACTAAAACTCTTATCAGGCAACAGTACTTTGCTAGATAGAATTAAATTGCTATCATTACAAAACTGCAGCAGATGTTTTGCAAATATAGAATTGTTATCTGACAAGTCAGCATTAAAATCTCCAATTACATAGACACAAGTTGAGTCACTGTCCTCAATAAAAGAGTGAACAAAGGCTAGCCTGTTCAGAAATTCATCCTCAGTCTCATGGGATTCATAATTAAACTCGGATAGGATTATAATTAAACTCGAGCCCAATGGCCCAATCAACATTTAAATGTACCACCTTAACCAGTGGATCGTATTTGCAGTTCCAGAGTACGGCCACACCACCAGGTGTCCTACCTCGTACTATTTCCGTGCTGAGATCAGTGGTGGATTCACCAGCACCATGGGAATCCTCGTGTATAGTGTTCAGTCTGTCTAAGTCCTGTTTGGCAAGCCAGGTCTCTTGTATGCACAGAATGTCACACTCGTCCAGCAGTGTGTTGACCACCAAACGTCTTGATTTATCCGCAGCACTTTGTCCTACACGCAGGCCGCGTGCGTTGTATGATACAACCCATATTTTGAGAATTTAGGTGCCGGGTGCGGCTGCTGCCCTATCCGGCACCGTAGCACCAGCACTAGACCCTGTAACCACAGCCTTGCGTGGCTGGCTTGCTAGCCCTTGGCTAACGGGTCGGACCCTTTAGTCGACCGGTTAACGTGTACGGGCGACCCGGGCTCGCGCCCCGGCTGCGGCGGTTCCCGGCTGCCCCCTGGATTCACTACAAACGAATCCCCCCCTGCCGCCTCATGACTGCTGGGACAGGCTCCAGCGTCCCGGCGGCCCTGAGAGCAGGATAAGCGGTTAAGACAATGGATGGATGGATGGAATCAAACTACTATTCTCAACCAAATGCAGCATAAATTCAAAGACACTGGTTTATCCGCGTGTTAGAGACAGCAGCTCCTCTGTGTACACACATGCAGGGGCAGAAACTTCTGGTAATAGAGGTCACATGTCTGGCTAAGAATCCCCCAGGAAGTGTTGAGGCCGGCTGTTTCAAAAAGAGGAAGCTAATGTGGATGTCGTCCTACGTCACAACTCCCTCGGTCCGCTGTGACCGCCGGGGAAACGGTTAGGGCTCGTGCGGTACGCTTCTTATATACACTACTGAAGATTTACACCAGCTATTCATCTGAGTGCACCCAGTGTAAAATTATGCGGTACATCTCCAGCACTTCCACAACATACGAGCTATTTATTTCATGAATGGGCAAACGGTATGTAATTTGAGGGATACGAATGACTGCAAATGTAAACAGGCAAGACGAGCTGATTTGAATATAAAGGTAGCGGCCATGCAACATGTTTGCCCTTCGCCTCGTGAGGATAACAGTGCGCTGTGGTTGCTGCACAGTTCACTGAGGACTGTGAATGCAAGCCAGGTCTCTGGAAAGCATGGCGTCATGAGCCTTCAAACAACAACAGAACCCTCCACTGGCCTGGCTCCTGGGTTTCTGTGTGTGTGTGTGTGTGTGTGTGTGTGTGTGTGTGTACATGTTTAGCTATGCTTGTGGGGACCAAGTGTCCTCATTAGGATAGCAAAACCTGACAGCACCTACCTTGTGTGGACATTTCCGAGGTCCTCACAAGGAAAAGGGTCTATTTTAGGGTTAGGACTTGGTTTTAGGGTTAAGGTTAGAATTAGGGTTAAGTTAAGGTTAGGGTAAGGGTTGGGTTAGGGTTAGGCGTGTAGTTTGCGTGGTTAAGGTTAGGGTTAAGGGCTTGGAAATGAATGTAGTCAATGAGGGGTCCTCATAAGGATAGTGAAACCAGACTCTGTGTGCGTGCGTGTGTGTGTGTGTGTGTGTGTGTGTGTGTGTGTGTGTGTGTGTGTGTGTGTGTGTGTGCTGAATGGCTAACACGCAGTATATGTAAAAACATTCCCATATTGACGGTTTCATTCATTAGATTTCTTCCTAGTGCAGATAAAAAGGTTTCATTTTTGTGCTTTAGCACGTTTTGAGTTTCACATTCAGTCCTTTTTTCTTTTCCAGCGTCGTGGCCGTTCAACAAATGAGGCATGAGGGTGCACTGAGCGAGGTCTCTAGGCCCGCGAGGTGGTTTTATCCTCCAGATCCTCCATATCATGGACTCCCAACGCTTCACCGCCTTAGCTGAGAGACAAAAGTGCTGCGTCTGCGAGGCGGAGATAAAACGATGTGGCCATTTTCTCTCTCGGAGCTTTCGAGACGCTCATAATCTTTAGTGAGCCACGTCGTGCCATTAATTCCCTCGCCTGCGCTTCGCTTTTCCCCGCTGATTTAATTTTACTGCTCGCAAATCACAGCAGGGCTATTTCCAGTGCGAGTTGATGGCAGTCTTGTGACAGGTGGAGGCATTTTGGTCACACAAACAGCGGTGGTGGTAGCAGCAGACACATTCAGAATAACCCATTCTTGGTGCTCAGGCAACAGACATCGCTTATCAGATCATTCAAGCTTTTTCCATTGTTAACAATCTGACAATGCTGTGTTTTTGTTTTTTTTTTGTTTCTTTGCTTTGCAGCCATGGTTTCCTCATTTTTGTCGTACTTCCTGACCGGTGCCCGCCGACCCCATTGAAACCATGGATTGATGGGATCAGAAGTACAGGCCTGTGACCATTCCTGACCTCCCTCATTGCACTGTTTCATAGAGAACTCACCACATCTGACGACAAAAAGCTTCTTTCATGTGGGGGTTGACTTGGTCCCATTGACTAGGAAGTGCACCTCTGAATCGAACTCACACAAAATACAGTGCGTGACCCGGTTACCCCTCTCAACTCAGAGCTACAGCCGGGTATCGATGGCGCTGTGTCTTGGACAGGTTTTCAGCAAAGACAAAACGTTCAGGCCGCGGAAGCGGTTTGAACCCGGCACCCAGCGCTTCGAGCTCCACAAGAAGGCCCAGGCCTCGCTCAAGTCCGGGCTGGACCTGAGAAAAGTAGTCCAACTGCCGGAGGGCGAGAACATCAATGACTGGATCGCCGTGCACGTGGTGGACTTCTTCAACCGCATCAACCTGATCTACGGCACGGTGAGTGAGTTCTGCACCGAGCGCTCCTGCCCCATCATGTCCGGCGGCCTGCGGTACGAGTACAGGTGGCAGGACGGGGACGACTACAAGAGGCCAACCAAGCTACCGGCGCTCAAGTACATGAACCTGATGATGGACTGGATAGAGTCGCTCATCAACAACGAGGACATTTTCCCCACCAGAGTAGGTGTGTGTGAGGAGCCCACGCATACAAACACAGCTGGTTATAAGCGGATGTGTTACACCGATGTGCGACCGAACACGGGCGATGCCCATGTTGTGCTGCAGAGGTTCAAATGGAGGTTAATTGCATCACAATGGTGACATTTACACGACAACACTCGAAAAAATGAAACGCTGAATTTACTTAAAAAAATGTAAGTCATTGGGCGTCCGGGTGGCATGGCGGTCTATTCAGTTGCCTACCAACACGGGGATCACCAGTTCGAATCCCCGTGTTACCTCCAGCTTGGTCGGGCGTCCCTACAGACACAACTGGCTGTGTCTGCAGGTGGGAAGCCGGACGTGGGTATGTGTCTTGGTCGCTGAACTAGCGCCTCCTCTGGTCGGTTGGGGCGCCTGTTCGGGCGGGAGAACTGGGGGGAATAGCGTGACCCTCCCAAGCGCTACGTCCCCCTTGTGAAACTCCTCACTGTCAGGTGAAAAGAAGCGGCTGGAGACTCCACATGTGTCGGAGGAGGCATGTGGTAGTCTGCAGCCCTCCCCGGATCGGCAGAGGGGGTGGAGCAGCGACCGGAATGGCTCGGAAAAGTGGGGTAATTGGTCGCATACACATGGGGAGGAAAAAGGGGAAAAATGTTAAGTCAAGTGATTCCACAGAACTGTGCTGAACAACTTGTAAATCCTGCAGCAAATAGTAATAAATCACATTTCCTAGAAGTTGCTTAACACAGCTGCAGGGAACCACATGGCGTATCGTTTTTACCTAAATCCAACTTTTCATTTTTTTGAGTGAACAAGCGTAGGACTGGCTGATGTGGACAAAATCAAATATTTGACATTTTTGACCAAATAAGTCGATATTGAGATGTGACCATATTTTGGGGATGTCTATTAGTGCTTTCGTAATATATTTAAACACAAGACATTGTTGATAAGTGAGCATTAGTAATGTGGATATGGTGACCAAGCAGGTGGAGGCATTCATTGCTCATTTCACTAAAACAGTAGAAAAAGTTCAGAAAACTGTCTCCCTTTACTGTAATGCAGCCTTTAAGATCAGGAAATGACTACATTTAAGTTATATCACCATATTACCACAAGCACAATCCCACAACACGTAAAGTCTCGTATCACCATATTGATACCCTAGCCATAGGTTGCCCGGCTCTAATTGATCGTGTGACTCCGGGTCTTTTTCTAACACTGAAATTCAACATTTGTTGGATGAGAAGACTTAACTCCAGCTAGCATAATCGATACACAACATACTGAATTCAGTGTGCCAAACTGTCCACAAGAATCAAATTTGGGCTAATGAAATGACTGCCTTTGCTTCTCCGGGGCGTTAAGTGCAAAGCATTCGCTCTAAGTTAGGTTGCGCTACAGTGGAACTACCAACATCATGTAGCGACGGAAATAGCCACCGCAAAACAAGATCACATCTGCGGGCCGTTCCCTTCTTCTTACAACTCTGCCCTTCTTCACATCAGGTGTCCCTTTCCCCAAGAACTTCCAGCAGGTGTGCAAGAAGATCCTGAGCCGCCTCTTCCGGGTCTTTGTGCACGTGTACATCCACCACTTTGACAGCGTGTGCAGCATGGGAGCCGAGGCCCACATCAATACCTGCTACAAGCACTACTACTACTTCATCTCCGAGTTCAGCCTCATCGAGCACTCCGAGCTGGAGCCACTGGTGAGGGCGCTTTTAAGGTATAACGGTGAAGGGGCGTCCGGGTGGCGTGGCGGTCTATTCCGTTGCCTACCAACACGGGGATCGCCGGTTCGAATCCCCGTGTTGCCTCCGGCTTGGTCGGGCGTCGCTACAGACACAATGGGCCGTGTCTGCGGGTGGGAAGCCGGATGTCGGTATGTGTCCTGGTAGCTACACTAGCGCCTCCTCTGGTCGGTCGGGGCGTCTGTTTCGCGGGGGGGATAGCGTGATCTTCCCACGCGCTACGTCCCCCTGGTGAAAGGTGAAACGCCTCACTGTCAGGTGAAAAGAAGCGGCTGGCGACTCCACATGTATGGGAGGAGGCTTGTGGTGGTCTGCAGCCCTCCCCGGATCGGCAGAGGGGGTGGAGCAGCGACCGGGACGGCTCGGAAGAGCGGGGTAATTGGCCGGATACAATTGGGGAGAAAAAAAGGGGGGGGGTGTAAAGGTGAAGACAGGAGGCAGGAAAAGTGGGGATTGGGTGGATATGTTTGTTGTCTTTTTTGAAGGGGAGGTTGTCAACATTGTCCTCATGGCTGTCCGTCTATGGAAAAGTCAACAGTGCTCTGTGAGATGGGAAAGTCAGCGGTGCTCTGTGATACAAAGGCTCATTCATAACTAGGTCATGAATGTCTGAATGGTGGTCTGTCCATCAACAACAAAACCCGATCTCTTGAGACTTAATCTAGCTGTGAAGGAGGCTTCATATGACAGAGCCGTGTGTGTGTCTCCCGGTAAGGGTCAGCACAGAGGAAATACTGAGAAGTTTTTGTGCATGTCTGACTTTCACTTCACAAACTGGATGAAAGCGAATTCAAACGGCTGACGTCAAAAACGTGACGAAATGACATCGTTGTCCTATTAATGTACGTAAGATGACGTGTCTGATTCAACAAGGCAGTACCCCGGGCGTCTGGGTGGCATAGTCGGCTATTCCATTGCCTACCAACACGGAGATCACCGGTTCGAATCCCCGTGTTACCTCCGGCTTGGTCGGGCGTCCCTACAGACACAATTGGCCGTGTCTACGGGTGGGAAGCCGGATGTGGTTGTGTGTCCTGGTCGCTGCACTAGCGCCTCCTCTGGTCGGTCGAGGTGCCTGTTCGGGGGGGGACTGGGGGAATAGCGTGATCCTCCCATGCGCAACACCCCCTGGCGAAACTCCTCGCTGTCAGGTGTGGAGTTCCCCTGGTGACTCCCACATGTATGGGAGGAGACATGTGGTAGTCTGCAGCCCTCCCCGGATCGGCAGAGGGGGTGGAGCAGCGACCGGGGCAGCTCAGAGAGCAGGGTGATTGGCCAAGCACAGTTGGGAGGGGGGAAGAAATCCCACCCCAAGATTGCATCATCAAAGAAACTTGTTAAATACTTGGCAGAAGCTGGGCTGGTTGGAGCTCGCCACCTTCTTAAGAGAAACAGATTTTTATCTACTCATTAAAATAATTCAGAATCTGTGCATCACCGTTTCGTTGCTTTAGGCTGACAAAGAGGCCTCAGCCACATCAGAATAGCCGGAGAACGGATGTCTGGGCGTGAACACAAGGCCTCAGTTGTCGTCATTAGGACGCTAAGGTCAAGTCGTCCCTCTGGCAAAGGGAATCCGTGAATCCATAGCGAGTCATTTATGTCTCCCCACTGCGGGCGATGAATCTCGTAAACATAACACCGTGACCTACTTTGTTTTATAGTCCTCACTGTCACACCCGAGGCAGTTCTGCGGTTACTGTCGTGGGAATGGCAACAATGTCGTTACTCGTATTAAAAGATAAATATACACGTCACCATCTTTCAAAACAGTTGTAGAACGCTTATCGTCCATCTCTTAGGCCCTCAGCAGCTGGATGGGTTTAACGTGCCTCCCCCCCCCCCCTCCCCTCTTTTCCAACAGAAAGAGATGACAGAGAAGATCTGTAATTAAGCTAAACCACTTGGACAATGGAGTTTACATTCCAGCCCCTCGAGTCCTGCAGGACGGCCACGGATTCAGCACCGAGCAGTCTAAACAAGAGGACGATGTTACAGATCCGAGCTGTTAGGGTGGTTCTCCACGTCTAACTGGGAACGTTTACCCGCCGAAACTCAAATCACTTTAATTTCAGCCAATTTCACAACGCGGTCTGATATTTCAACAGACATTTAAGCTCCCTGTGGTGCTCTGATGATGACACTCTTTGGACTGTTTCGGCCTTTCATAACTTGAGTCGATCCTTTTACACGGCTTTGTTTTGTTCTCTTCAAGCATGTTTTCAATATTGTGAATGTTTGACCTTTTCATGCTTTTTGGAAACTTCGTGCCTGACTGTGATGAGCATTTTTTTGTTGTTTTTTTTTTTTATATGCCGAGTGTTTAAATGTTTTTCTAGTCTGGCCTTGGCAGAGGCCGTACGAATGAAGTCACCGCACAGTTGGCTTTAAAACAAGACTGCCACGAGCAACGTTGTTCAGAAACATTAGGTAATGAGTGTTTTTGTCATTATAAACGACAACTCTGGATTTCGGCAGTGAAAAGATAAAATATCAATAGGAAACCTAAAAACGATGTGCATTTATTTGTATCAAAGCTGCTTCAAGTGTTTGAGCCTGTATGTGAGATCATTTCGGGCCAAACGAATGACTTTGAAAACCTCCCAGATAAAAGGTGGATTTCGACAGCGGTGAGGAAAACTGGGATTCTTGTTGTTCCTTCAAATAGGAGATGTGTTGTTGGCTGGTGTCCCACTTGCTGTAACCTGCCTGACTGCTATGAATGAAGGATGCACACATTTTCCCTCTGCACTACAACACCTTGCTATGTGATGACGGGCGGGGCAAACCACGACTCCGGATAGTGTCATTGTGTCATCCATTGAACTGACCTATGACAGTTGGGAGAGTGCACAGATGGGTGGGAAATATTTGTGTGAGTGTGTGTTCTTGTACTTACATCTTTGTGAGGACCAATTTGGGTGCTCAACCATGAGATTGATGACATTTCTCCACAGTGAGGACATTTTAGCCAGTCCTCACTTCTTTAAGGGTCTATTTTAGAGTTAGGACTTGGGTTTGGGGTTAAGGTAAGGGTTAAGGTTAGGCATGTAGTTCTGATGGGTACGGTTAGGGTTAACGATTAGGGAATGAATGTAGTCAACAGGGCCTCACAATGCTAAAGTACAAGAATGTGTGTGTGTGTGTGTGTGTGTGTGTGTGTGTGTGTTCAGGAACCCAACCATAGTGGTCTGCAAGTCCTCTACTTGATTGATAGCACCCTCTAGAGGGCAAAGAATGGAGCAGGTGTGGCACAGTTAAAGGTACAATTTCCCAGCTGAGCCGGGTGGGGGCGTCGGCGGGACGTTTACAATAATAAAGAATAATAATAATAAATTAAACTTATATAGCGCTTACAAGACATTTATAACGTCCCCCGCTGGTCCCCACCGCAAAGTTTTCTGAGGGACGGTACCGGGACGTTACTGACGTCTGCAAGTTCTTGTTAGGTCGTGGTGCGACGTTCTGTGTGTGACGTAAATGTGACGTCCGGGGAACGTTCTCATTGGTCCCCGGGGGGAACGTTCTCATTGGTCCCCGGGGTAACGTTCTCATTGGTCCTTCAAAAACGTATTGAGAACGTCCTATTTTGGTCTCTCATAACGTTATAAAGGGGACGTTAATGGGACTTTCCTATGACGGTTATTTCCTTTGTGCACACACACACACACACACACACACACACACACACACACAACCCTCATAACGTCCCCGTGACATAATGAAACCCCTACAAAACGACATTTACCAGACGTTCGGAGAGGACCTTTAGGGGACGTGCTGGGGACTTTTTGTTTTGTTTTTGCTGGGTTGTACGTCTATCTGCTTAAAGCGGCTGTAGACAACTTTTCTACTTTCCCGCCTAGCTTTTCCAAGTGCTGTTTTTTGTTTTGTGCCGCTGTCGCAAAGACAACCGGACCGCTTTCCGTTTATTAGCATCCTGGCTACTGTCCAAAGCAAGACAAAACCGTAAGAATCCCAATTTGAACTAGAAACCCTGATCTCAGTGATATGATACATGCAGGGTAAAACATCCGGTAGTAGGCAGCTTGTTACTTACTGATCGGTTCCCCTCTAGCCAGAGCTCGATACAACACCGGGACACTTGATTAACCTCAACCTAACCTCAACCTAACTTCAGCCTAACCTCAACCTAACCTTAACCTAACTTCAGCCTAACCTCAACCTAACCTCAACCTAACCTCAACCTAACCGTAACCTAACTTCAGCCTAACCTCAACCTAACCTTAACCTAACCTCAACCTAGCCTTAACCTAACTTCAGCCTAACCTCAACCTAACTTCAACCTAACCTCAACCTAGCCTTAACCTTACTTCAACCTAACTTCAGCCTAACCTCAACCTAACCTTAATCTAACTTCAGCCTAACCTCAACCTAACCTTAATCTAACTTCAACCTAACCTCAACCTAACTTCAACCTAACTTCAGTCTAACCTCAACCTAACCTTAATGTAACTTCAACCTAACTTCAGCCTAACCTCAACCTAACCTTAATCTAACTTCAACCTAACCTCAGCCTAACCTCAACCTAACCTCAACCTAACTTCAACCTAACCTCAACCTAGCCTTAACCTAACTTCAACCTAACTTCAGCCTAACCTCAACCTAACCTTAATCTAACTTCAGCCTAACCTCAACCTAACCTTAATCTAACTTCAGCCTAACCTCAACCTAACTTCAACCTAACTTCAGTCTAACCTCAACCTAACCTTAATGTAACTTCAACCTAACTTCAGCCTAACCTCAACCTAACCTTAATCTAACTTCAACCTAACTTCAGCCTAACCTCAACCTAACTTCAGCCTAACCTCAACCTAACCTTAATCTAACTTCAACCTAACTTCAGCCTAACCTCAACCTAACCTTAATCTAACTTCAGCCTAACCTCAACCTAACCTTAATCTAACTTCAGCCTAACCTCAACCTAACTTCAACCTAACTTCAGTCTAACCTCAACCTAACCTTAATGTAACTTCAACCTAACTTCAGCCTAACCTCAACCTAACCTTAATGTAACTTCAACCTAACTTCAGCCTAACCTCAACCTAACCTTAATCTAACTTCAACCTAACTTCAGCCTAACCTCAACCTAACTTCAGCCTAACCTCAACCTAACCTTAATCTAACTTCAACCTAACTTCAGCCTAACCTCAACCTAACTTCAGCCTAACCTCAACCTAACCTTAATCTAACTTCAACCTAACTTCAGCCTAACCTCAACCTAACCTTAATCTAACTTCAACCTAACTTCAGTCTAACCTCAACCTAACTTCAGCCTAACCTCAACCTAACCTTAATCTAACTTCAACCTACCTTCAGCCTAACCTCAACCTAACCTTAATCTAACTTCAACCTTACCTTAATCTAATTTAAACCTAACCTCAACCTAACCTTAATCTAACTTCAGCCTAACCTCAACCTAACCTTAATCTAACGTCATCCTAACCTCAACCTAACCTTAATCTAACTACATCCTAACCTCAACCCAACTTTAATCTAACCTTAACCTAACTTCAACCTAACCCTGTGCTTAACGTAATCATACCCGATAGCTAAGCTAACCTGTTTTGAAGCAAACGCTTTCGTCTGACTGGGGGGAAACAGATCTCGACGGGGAGTTCGATACAACACCGGAGATTTTGCTCCATCAAGTGAAGGCCCGTCCGAGGTTCACAATCACCCTCCCTCTTCACCTTCTTTGCCTACTCTGTCAACGGAGTTTTTTTTCTCTTACCTCACAGTTTCCACTCTCACTTTGGTTGTTCCCCCGTCCACCATTTCCACTACTGGGGATGGCTACCGATAGCTACCGGGGAAAATAAAAGTGCTATCCTCTTCCTTATTTTGGTCGCGCAATGGTTGACGCACTTCCTTTGTGTCATAAATCAAGCCTTCATTTTCCTGCGAGATCGTACCCGGTGGCAGGCAGAATTTGGTTTCCTATAAGCCTGAAAGCGAGGCTTACAGAGAACCAGTCTAAACGCTGATGGTGTCATTATTGTATAGCATTACACTGCAATCAACATTTACATCATAATGATAAGTTAAAGCAAAGTTGTCTACTGCAGCTTTAAGCACCCATCCATCCATCCATTACCCAAACCGCTTATCCTGCTCTCAGGGCCGCGGGGATGCTGGAGCCTATCCCAGCAGTCACTGGGCGGCAGGCGGGGAGACACCCTGGACAGGCCGCCAGGCCACCACAGGGACTTTAAACAATTAAATGAAAATAACACATCCACGTGAATCACATAAATATCCTCATAAAGTATTGCCCCCCCTCAAAAAAATTACTCATTATTTTTGTTTTGAAAATAATGGCTGCTAAAACATACCCCAGCAAACAAAAAACGTCCCCAGCACGTCCCCTAAAGGTCCTCTCCGAACGTCACGGGGACGTTGTCGCGAGATCCCACAACATACCCGTGACGTCCCGGGGACGTCTAGAAGACTTTCCACTAACGTCCCTGTCCTCGGGACCTTCTTTATAACGTCCCCGGGACGTCACGGAGACATCTAGAGGACTTCCCCTAACGTCCCACGTCAATGCACATTACAGACAGGGAAGAGACCATCAAGAATTATCTCAACCGTTTCAATTTCATGAAATGATGTGTTTTAGTTTTGTCAATTTGTTTTGTGAAACGTTGCATTTTGGACTTCAGGGCCACCGTAAGTATGTTTTGTTGGTGCACACACACTTGGTTGACACTCAGTTCCCTCCCAGGCCGGTTTGTATAAAGAGAGAAATCCCAGCATGCAAAGATCCAATCTGGATCTCTGCAAGGTTCAGAAACACTAAGGTGGAGCTTTTGTAACACTGCAAACATTACACAGCAGTACGAGTACACACATTAATTTTAGCTTTCAAATTTCAAATTTAAGTTTTAAACTTTCTTGTTTTTAACCTTACAAATTACGACTGATTTTACCTCATATATTTCCTGGTGCTCATCTTTGTGTGAACCTGCATAATGCACCGCTTTAGACACAAATACTGACCAGAGGTTTTCCTTCAGTAGTTTGGTTGAGAAATGCACCATTATGAAGAAGTCCTGCAAATGAAAGAGCCTGGTGATGAAAACAATAAGCAACACATTATGGGATTGGTTGCTCAATTCTTCTCTCCCCAAAGGCTTTTTTTTGTAAAGACGGAGAATTTTAAATCTTTTTTTTTTTTTTTTTTGGTCGAACACATGGAATCATATGTGGTCATTTTGCTCTGGTTTGTGCTGCATGATCAGAACCAGAATCAGAAACACTTTATTTCCCCCAGCCCACAGCAGTGCAACACAAAGACAAAAACACACGTCCAAAAACTACAAGAACACACATATCCAAACTAACACATATATCTAAAACTAAAAACAAAACAAAACAAAAATCACTGCATGGGCTAGCAGTTAGCTTAGCCTGCCCTGCTTCTGCGTCCTGTCAGACTGCCCTCGGTGTTTCCTCTTCGGGCGCAGCTCCGGTCAGGGCCGTGGTCCCTGGGCCCACAGGGTGCAGCAGAGCAGGCTCCCTCAGCTGATCCAACACTAGCTCTCCCAGTCGGACACCTTCGACACACCTCCCCGCACTCCACACGACGACACTAAAAACACTGTCAAGGCTAGGCGAGGCCGCCGCCAGACCGCCCTCGGTGTTATCAGAACTGCCGGTCCATGGGCTAGCAGTTAGCTTAGCCTGCCCCGCTTCCACGTCCTGTCAGACTGCCCTCGGGGTTATCAGAACTGCCGGTCCATGGGCTAGCAGTTAGCTTAGCCTGCCCCGCTTCCACGTCCTGTCAGACTGCCCTCGGTGTTATCAGAACTGCCGGTCCATGGGCTAGCAGTTAGCTTAGCCTGCCCCGCTTCCACGTCCTGTCAGACTGCCCTCGGTGTTATCAGAACTGCCGGTCCATGGGCTAGCAGTTAGCTTAGCCTGCCCCGCTTCCACGTCCTGTCAGACTGCCCTCGGTGTTATCAGAACTGCCGGTCCATGGGCTAGCAGTTAGCTTAGCCTGCCCCGCTTCCACGTCCTGTCAGACTGCCCTCGGTGTTCCCTCTTCGGGCACAGCTCCAGGACGGGCCGTGGTCCCTGGGCCCACAGGACACAGCAGACCAAGCTCTCCCAGCCGATCCAGCGCCAGCTCTCACATTCGTCAAACACATGCAAACTTAGACACGGATTTGGACAAAGACACTGCATGGACGGTACTGGGTGAGGCCGCTGCAAATGTGAATTTGCACTGCCGTCTCTCCACTTGAACCTTTGAACACAGTTTGAACCTTTTTCAAAGGTTCAAACTGTGTTTCTCTATTCTCCTCGGCTCAGAGAGCACAACACCGCCGCACACCCTGTCACAGATCCAAGTATTGATCTTTCGTAGGGCAGGGTTCTCTGCTGCTGAGCCACAGTTCAAATAAAATTCCCAATCCTCGGTTTCAACCTTTAGAATGAAATGATTATGGGAAAACAGCGAGCCACAGCGTGGAAAAGAAAGACCAAGAGACTAACAGACGCAGTCAGACTGAAATACCGAGAGACCGCTAGTCAGACAGGGGAAAAGACAAATAGAGAGGCAGTTAGTCTGAAAGACTGGCAGGCAGCCAAACACACACACACACACACACACACACACACAGAAGGACAAATATGAGCATGATTATGGCAAGCCGAGGCTTCTGCCTTCCGTCTCAAGCCACCATCCATGAGCTGTTCTCTGTAGCGAGGGATGCGGGTATTGTCCCTGACATCTCCCTGGACCCCGTCCTCCCTTCTTTTTTCTCCCTGGATTCCTCAGCCTCCGTGCAGCACCAATACACCTCAATACAGCGGAGCATGACGGAGGAGCAGCGCACGGCCTTCCGCTACAACCTCACCTCCACCCTGGGAGGGAGCGGCGGCGGCGGCGGCGGCGGCGGCGGCAGGGTGACCCATGGAGGAGTTGGGGTCGTTGCTCTGGCCCTTTCCATTCTCTTTGACCAAGTGGCTGAACAAGTAGGAAAAAAAGAATTAATTCCCGTACTTTTTGAAGTAGATCTGGTTTGTGACTAAGGGCTTGCACTTACAATAAAAGGGGTCATTACTTTACAAGGAAATCTGCCCTCTGTGGCATAGATATAGATGGTCGTGAGGTTTCCAGACATGTGTTTTTTCATATTGCTCAGGCAATGGAGATACTAGTGTGTGCATACGTGATATTTCTTTAATGAGTCCGGGCAAGGGAGAGGTGATTTGCTGGGTGCATAAGACCAACTGATAACAGGATTTTACTGTTCGATCTAGAAAGCTGCTGGGATAGGCTCCAGCATTCCGCGACTCCGACTGGGATAAAAGGCTTGGATAATGGATGGATGGATCTAGAAACCCTATTGTCATTAAGCTCCATCGCTATCCATAAAGTCTTTTTTTTTTAGAGGGATTTGTGTTGAATAACAGTGCAAATCAGCTTATTAAAGCTGAAATTTGCAAAATTTCTCTATTGATAAACAGTGATTTTATCCATCTGGACGATGGAGTCAGGTTCCACAACACTACCAGTCCCCTTTACCATGGTTGGGATCACTCTCCAGTCTCCATATACCGCTGTTGAAATGTTTTGACCAGGTAGGACGAACACTGGTGCAGCAGCAAACACACACGTGTTGGAAGAAAGACTGAAGAAGACTGCTGACGTGGCCATGACAGTCAATATGACTGCACAACAGTGTTCCCCTATAGTGTGATGTAGTTTGTAATACGTTAGACTGTCTGTGGTGGTTTACTGCTGAGCTGACGGCACACCAGCCACAACGGCTGCTACACTTGGTTTATAGTCCCAGAAAATCAGTGTCAGTGGGTCTGTTTCTCTCTGCCTCCTACACCCAATAGTCTGGTCAGTTAAGGGCAAATATGGGGTCAAGGCTGCAAAAAGTCATTCACATTTGAGCCAATGTTTTTCTGTTAATTTAGGGTCCAATAAAGAAAAAAATGCAAGGAGCCCAAAATTTTAGGTGGGGGAAGTCTCTGAAATGGCCACGCCCACTTTTTAGGCCTGGAAATCAGTATCTCGGCTCCTGAATGTCGCAGAGAGCTGATCATGGGCTCAAAAGAAGCAGAAGCACCACATTTATATAAGCATTATGAACAAACATATACCCCAAAACCTTTACTTTTTCAGGTATTTACAAAAAACTAATTTTCACTGGTCACATACATGGTCACGCCCACTTTTTAGCCCTGGGACTATATCTCAGGCTCAGCTCTCGGAGGTTGCCCCGAGTTGATATTGGGCTCAAAAGATGTGGAAATAACTATTTATATTAGTGCTCTGAACAAATATACTGTATGCCCTAAAACCTTCACGTTTTGAGCTATTCATGAACATGTTCTTTTTTCCATTGAATTGATCAGCAGCATGCAATCAACTTTAGCCAAATCTGTGCAAGAAGGCTATACAGTTTGTTTGAGTAAAAGTGTTACATCTACTCATGGAGTGCTAGTATTCAAGTTGACTCTTTGTTATAAGAGGAGGAACCCAGTAACCACCAAAGAAACAAAGCAAACCATGTGAGGTCCAAAAAAATCTTTATTTTAACCTCACACATCCCATCAGACTGGATTCAAACACTTGCTGAGGCACTTGCAATAAATGAGACATTTCATCCCTCTGCCAGCACAAGAACATGAGGTACACTTATTAGATCTGCAACTACACACCCCTGTTACTTGAGACAATGTATCTCTTGTGGAAACTGTGCTCCACTTGACGAAGAGTTCCTCTCCTTCGGTAGTCCAACCCCATTCAATGACAGGGGGACAAGGGAGTTGTAGCAGGCTGTTTCCCCACAGCCATCCTGCCTGGAATGTAGCTCTCAACAGATGCTGTAGAAGCGCATCCTGACTTGGGGGTAGGTCTCTCAGCTCATCATTAAGTGAGTGCTTGAACAGCTGGAATCTGAGCTCATCTATACTGACACAGTTGTACAGTCCAGTCTTGTTGTACCAGCTCATTACCCAGGGCTCAATAACTTCCATGCTTTCCTTAACTGTCTCGATACTAGGGCAGCAACTTAGTCCTCTCAAAGCAGCAGTGAGTTCTGTGGACTTACTGTGGTTTATCCAGGCTTTGTATTGAGCAGTCTTTGAGTGGCCAAAGAAGGCGCTCACAGAATCACAGCCACTAAAAGAATGGAACACAGGCATGGCATCGGCCACATCTCCACCAAGCTTCTTGTGTGCTTCTGTGATTGAGTAGAATTGGCGTTTGCCAGGAACTGCAAAGTCAACTATAAGTTGCAAGTCATTACATACTGATAGGAACTGTGTAGTGAACCCTAGTAGGATGACTACCACATCGGAGTCGACTGTTCTAACTGTAACTGACTTGATCCCCTTGTTTAGCATGTGCATCACATGGCAAACGATGCGGTTGTCAGCCTCCTCAAGCATATCTATGCTGTCATAAAGCTGGATCTCGAAGCTTTCGCCGAAGTTTGCAAGCACCTTTCTGCCGTAGGTGATGCTGAACTCCTTGTCCCAGTTCCACGCTTGTGCCTTAGCAATCCTGGCGAACATTAGATTCAGGGCTACTTTGTTGTCTACATTAGACAGAAAAGCTTCAAAGAATTGCTTAGATTCTGGCATGGTGTCATTCTCACTGAAAGCCATCTGTGAACTACCTGCTGATCCCCGGTTCTTCCTAGTCGCAGTCTTGATACTCATATTCTGGTAGAGGTCAGCCACAATGTCAATACGATTGGCTTTCTTCTCATGACCGATCCTGGCAATGCTGTTCAACACTTTGATTACAAAGTCTTGGAATGTCATGCCTTTGGTGAGAGACTTTGCCATGATTCGTACTTGCACAGACAAATCTATCACAAGTCCTTCTGAGGATGTAGATTGAACTTGTACACCGATGTCCTTAAGAATTTGAGACTTTTGGCTATGATAAATATCTCCATCCTTTGTTGACAAGGCGTCGGGTAAACCTGAAATTGAAATGAATAGTTAAGCTAAGTGTAACTCTTGGGCTTACTGTCAAATCAATTAACTTGAATGTGAAATTGAATCAATGAATATCACTGTATTAAAAATCTGGTAAGACTTAAGTAACATCTAAAATATTTGAATAACTGACTTTATATCAATTAGTTTCACCTGTGAATTCACCACCAAATAACTTCCTTGTCTCTTCTTCTCTTGATCTGCAGGCCTCCTTCAGCTTTGCAAAGGTTCCTTTGGGTGGCTTGATTGCAGGGCTAGCGAGTTGGACTTTTGCACATGAACTTGGGAGTTTCAGGGCATTTCGTGAGATGGTTGCATTGACATCCTTCTTACTTAATACAATTCGCTCCTGCACAAACTGGTCATGCTGAGTTTTGCCGACTGTAAAGACAAAACTGGAGTCTTTACTTATGACATCTGGGAAGGGAATGGATGAGTTCAACCTCATGAACTGAGCTTCATCGAACGGGTTGGTAAGGATACCCTGGTACACCTTGAGTGTGTGGCTTGAAAATGTTTCCTTGAAGGAATCCAGCATTTCTTTGTGCCCGTGTGATGGATCTTGACCTTCGACCTCATCTAGGTAGCGCTGGATTTCGGGTAGCGCAAGTTCGAGTTTCCTGAAGAACTCTTGATCTTCCCGATTGATGATATCGACATATCCAGTGTCAGACTTGATGACCTTTATGTTATGTTCCTGCTTTTGATCACATGCAATCTTTGAGAATGGGTTGTCTCTGGTGTTTACTGTGAAAGAGCCTGAAAGAAATTCCTTGAACAAGTATGGGTGTCTCCATTTGAGCTCTTTGAGATCCTGAAGAAACACTGATGCCCATCTGGCATAGTGTGTATGATCAAGTGCAAAGAAAAGAGGAATGAGCTGCTCAAGTGCACTGATCATCATGATGAAGTTTGCCTCTCGAAAGGATCTTATGAAGATAAGAACCTTCTTGATTGTGTCAACAACATTGTTCCAGTAGTGAAACATGGGGCTGTTTTCATTGGCCACCCAGTTACTCCAAGTCAAACTGTTGTCCTCTAGACGTTTTGCCTGAAATGCTTCATCTCTCTTCTTGGCCAGCACCACAGCCAGGAGTTGAATACAGTATCTAGCCTTCTTTATGGAATTCACATCGCAGACAGCAGTTGTCAGACCTGTGATATTCAGATTAGCTGAGGTTAAGATGGTATCAAGGCCAGTTCCTTTTATCAACTGCCCAACACAGACAAGAGAAACCTTCTCAAGGTGCAGCCCACCCATGAACGCGAAGTATGAATGAGAAAACTCTTCCCCCATGGCCCACTGTATCATCTTCTTGATGGCATAAAGGGGCTGATCGGATCCACCCACTGCAACCTGGCCTGGGTTAAGATATCTTGTGTATGATACTGCTATTCTCATGACATGGAGCTGAAGACAACTAAGATATTTTCTAAACTCATGATTCGTGTGTGTATTGTGCTTCATGCTTTATAACATAGGCAGCGAATGAGATTCATGTCAAATATAGCTTTTTACAACCTTCAGGAGCTGATACGTGAAACGTGACCAGTAAAAATTAGTTTTCTTAAAATATCTGAAAAAGTAAAGGTTTTGGGGTATATGTTTGTTCATAATGCTTATATAAATGTGGTGCTTCTGCTTCTTTTGAGCCCATGATCAGCTCTCTGCGACATTCAGGAGCCGAGATACTGATTTCCAGGCCTAAAAAGTGGGCGTGGCCATTTCAGAGACTTCCCCCACCTAAAATTTTGGGCTCCTTGCATTTTTTTCTTTATTGGACTCTAAATTAACAGAAAAACATAGGCTCAAATGTGAATGACTTTTTGCAGCCATTTTGCCTTAACTGACTAGACTACAACTATATCACAACACTGTTCTTCTGGAGGACTGACTGTCCAACACAATCATCACATCATCACCACGTTTCATATGGATAAAATAACACAATAAAAAGTCATTGAATGCAGCTTTAAAGCGACATTCCTGAAGATTTACATGCAATTTTTTTAATACTTTCTATTGCCGATGTATTTAAGACATAAGCTTAAATGCTTTCATAGTTGCTCACTTACCGGAATGACTTCCCCTGGAAAAATCATTAGCCTTTAGGGTCATCTGGTGTGTTATGTCTTCAGAAAGCAGCTGAATACATACTGACATATCAGCACTGGAAACTTTGGCTGGACCTTTGGGATTTGGAGTCCTCTAACATTGCTGCAATAAGCATAAACCGTATCACCAGAAGTATCATCAGCAAAGACGACATCCTTCAGGACTGGAGTTTTTACCTAAATATATTCATTTTAATGATTTCTCACCAGGTGCGGTCACGGGGTTCTTCAATGGGGGGATCATCAGTCCATGGATCCCAACCTCGGATGATCTTTGGTATCAGAAGCTCTTCCAGAATTGGCGAGATCATTCAGAGCTACCTCGGCCAGATCCCTGAAATAGCCAACAATCAGGACAAGATGGCCGAGACCACCGAACTCTATGACAACTTGCTGAAACTGGAGATGATCGACCACTTTGAGAGGATGACCAACAAGAAGAAGAGGATGGGCTCAGAGTCCATGAAGCAGTGGCTGGTCGGGGCAGCGGTTCATCTACACATTAGGATCCACCAGGTTAGAAAATAGAAAAACATGCGTGAAAACTACGACGAGAAAGAAATAACTGAGATTTTAGAGGACATTTTAAGTGTATCTTTTTTAAAGGTAGGGTGTAGACTAGTATATAATGTTTTAGGTTCTGCCCAGTTATTCTCTTCACATGTCTATCATGCCAGGCAACATGTGTTTGTGATGATTTACATAAGATGCATTGTGAAGAATCGGGGACACGTGGAAGTATATAGACTAGTTTTCCAGTCACGGAAAACACCTGTAAAATGCTTAACTTGATTCAATGTCTTGGAAATATCCTGGAGGTCATGCAAAATTATAAAGAAAGGTTATGAAATTGTACTTTTACTTGCTGAAAATGCTTATTTGTAGGGTGGTTTGTAGCTGATATTGAATATTTTCATCGATATTTTTAGCCGCTGAGATGTGACATCAGTGTGTTACTTTGTTACATGCATAAAAGAACATTATAATTGAGATGACACCCCCCCCCACCCAGCCAATCTAAAGGGTTCATACGGTCTTAAAAAATCTTGGTCTATGAGAATAATTATGGATGATAACTTAATTGGCTGCTAATATCATTGCTCTGTGTCAGCCAAGTACATTCCCTATTCGATTCTGAAATTCATTTTTCCATTTCAACTAGGTTCGCCTGAACTCAGTGCCGCGAGGCTCGGCTGAATCCTTGCGTCTCTCCTACAAGACAGGGTTCTCCCGCCTGATGCAGGGCTACACGACGTACCTCCGCAGAAACATCCAGGAGACCGCTCCCACTGCAACACCCGGACCAGCTACCAGGAGGGCAGGTGGTCGACGCCAAGCTAGCGCTAGCAGATCTAACATGACCGGCTTTAAAAACACCACCCTCAGCAAAACAACATATACCACTGACCCAACCAGACGGCTCGTAGACGTAAGCCCAATTCGCCCAAATAACACAAGCGGTCGACTCAGTCAGACTAACACAACTGCTCCAACAGCTCGGACGATAAGAACTCTCAGATCCAGCGGATCCAGTGAGGCCACTGGACCAACTTGGCCAAAAGGAAGTGATAAAACCACTGTGGGCTTGGTTAGAAATGAAACCATCATTGCCGGTGCACCTTCTGTGTCTAGTGTAGATAGCAGAAAAAGGAAAACTGCCAGTCAGGGCCTGTTGGTTATTGAGCCCCTGAGAAATGTGAGTCACAGCGTGCAGCACCATCCCTGCCAGTCCCCTGCCATCGAGCAAGCCCTCGTAACTCGCATCATCGACACCCAGGACCTGGAACGCAGCCGGGACTTCTTCCTGCACAGCGAGAAGCTCTTCAGCAGTCTGCTGAGGCAGAGTAATGACTTCGAATTGAAGACGCAGCGGCAATGAAAAGCATGTGATTAAAGGCACTTTTTCTGGTCTCGCCTACATCCTCATTTCACCAAGGGCCGTGGATTGTCCACGAAATAAAAGCTGGACTTTCACCAAGTGACATCAGAACTGAAAAAGCCCTTCCAATGAGCGGCGAAACCTTCGACCTTTGTCAACTCTGCAGTGACAGACCAGTATATATAGTATATAGTATGTATATATATATATATATATATACTATATGTGTGTGTGTGTGTGTATTTGCTCCTACTTCAATTTGATGTGGGATTAAAACTGATCCCGATCCGACCTACCAGTCTAAAACTGTGACCATACCAGCATAACATTGTCACCGGCATGCTCACAGTCACTTTAACAGTCATTCCCAGTTTATTCTTGGACGTGATAAGGAGCCAGTATGGGCTAACCCTGGTGATAAAATGCAGTTTGCAGTTGTTTCTAATACAGACCTCGTTGTTGCACTTATAAAAGTAATTCATACATTAGCCTGCAGGGGGAGACAAAATACTAGATTATATGATCCAATAGATGACAGCATCCAAGGTTCAGACAAATGGCGCTCAGAGACCCACCAGTCCTGCCAGGGCTAATCAACACAAGACTGAGGAGAAACACTGGGGTCTGCAACTGAAATGATCATATTAAGATGACTGCCTATATAATATTATTGCATCTAATTGTAAAGATTTTTACACGCAGACTTTGTTTACCTATCTGCTCCTTTAGTTGATTTTACAGTGCAAAATTCGGAGCCAATTGATTTAGTGCTTTCTTACATTGATAAAAAAATTGCATATTACAATTAAAAATGACTAAAGCACTTTATTATATTTTTCTCTGAAAATAAAGCATTACAAACTGTACTGAGATATTTGAGTGCTGCTTTTGTGTGTTAGAAATGTGACACAAATGAAGTCAAGTCAGGCTTATCTGTATAGCCTAAAATAACAAGGTAGGCCCAAAGGGCTGCACAATCAGCACGGTATATGACAATGTACGACACCCCCTATCCTCGGTCCCTCGACTAAAATAAGCAAAATCTCCACAAGAAAAAAACCTTATCAGGACGAAATGGTAGAAACCTCAGAGGATGGATCCCTCTTCTGAAGATCACTTTAAAAACTCAATCAAGAGGTTGAATTGAACCACAACGGTGCAGATTAGTGGTTTCTTAAAGCCACCACATCAAAAAAAAAAATTTGTTACGACCCCAAATTGATTATTTGCTGGTTAGGCCAGACATTTTGCCCACTTATATGCTACCAAGCTACAAGGTACTCAACGAGCCCATCTCAGACGTGGAGAGGCCCTTTATTTAGCTGTTTCTAATGACTCACATAAGGAAGTACCTGGATCTGGATGTGGCCAGGCTTTGTTAGCTGACCTAGTTTCTGAAAAACAGATCCAGCTAGCTCAATACACACAATGAAATTGTACGGCAAATATTGTGTAGCTTGAGCATGCACAGTTGTAAATATTGTGTAGCTTGAACATGTCCAGTTGTAAATATAAAAAAAGGTTATACTTGCAAACCGCCATCTAACCTCTGTATGTATCTTTTTCTGAACCAACCAAATTGCATCCGTGTTGCAAGCAATTTGCAGGGGGTGTCAGATGGCGCAATACCGGAGCAATTCAACGGCAAGTGACAAAAGTTGTATTGTGCAACACGGCTTTAGGTCACTGCTGCAAATTTGATCACCCCGCCAATTATTTCAGCCCAATCTTCAAGACCGGCCAAACAGCCAGGGCCCACCGAGAGAACCCCGGCTTCTCTGGCTGGACAGTCCATTGATAATGGACAGTAAGCTGAGACCACGGTATATGACTAAATTCATAAGCCATGACATCACAGGCATGTGACATGTAGCTTAGCCCACTGGGCCAACGGGGCACTCGGCCTCTCATCTTTTTGTCGAGCTGCCTCTCGGTGACCCATAATGAGTCCAGCTGTCACTGTGTACACAGTGGGAGCACAGCAAACAGCTAACCACACATCTAATCGACCTCTGCACTTGGGTTTTGCATGTGTGTGTGTGTGTGTGTGCGTGTGTGTGCATGCTACTTTGCAGCCTGGTATGTGTATGTGAACAAGCAAAGATTTTTCTGCAGCAGATCCACACCATGTGGAGTTAGAACGACCAAGGCGGTCATTTTGACCGTTTTGGATTTTCAAAGTTTATTAACTTGGTGGAAAAAAATATTGTCGCGTTGCGCGCCGGCGACAAACAGTGACGGAGACGAAGATTTCAGTTCGGCAGCAAAAAAAGCTACAACTCTCATTTTTCTACTGATGTCTCTCTCTCTCTCTCTCTCTCTCTCTCTCTCTCTCTCTCTCTCTCTCTCTCTCTCTCTGTGCCCAACCTCCCCTTCAAAACACACTCCCCCACAAGTCCCTATATGTGCGTGTGTGTGTGTGTGTGTGTGTGTGTGTCCCAGTGCTACACTGCCCCCTGTCCTCGAGGAGGACATAGCGCTGGGGACGCCTGCGCGCCCGCCTGGGCCTTTCGTGCCCCTGTGGGGGTGGGGGGTGGGGTAACCCCACAGCCCAGACCAGGGACCACAGCTCCCAGCGGCGTGGTGTGGAAGGGTGACATGGGCCCAACGTGTCGCCTCTCTGGAGAATGCTGGGAGGTGGTGCAGAGGGAAGGCGACGCGGGTCCAGCGCGCCGTCATCCTTCAGGGCGCTGGAACGTGGTGCGGAGGGTCGACGTGGGCTCAGTGCGTCGCCCCCCAGTGGAGTGCTGGAATATCGGGTGAGAGGGCGACACGGGCCAAGCGTGCCGCCCTCCGGGTGCAGGCTAGCCGCCTCCACAATATGGAGCCAGGCGGTCCCGGTGCAGCATGACAACCCACCCCCTGGGTGCCACCTGCACCCGATAGACCACCGCCCCGACTCGCTCCACCACTCTGCAAGGCCCCGTCCACTTACTCTCCAACTTGGGCGACCTTCCTTTGGTTCTCTTTGGAGCGTACACCCACACCCTCTCCTCTGCCTGGAAGTCCGCTCCTTTTGTGTGCTGGTCGTACGCTCTCTTCTGCCGAGCCCCAGCATCCTTGACCTGCCTCCTGGCAAACTCATGCGCCACCTCCATGCGGGCCCTTAACTGGTCTGCATACTCTGGCCCCGGCATATCCGGGGGGCTGGCCAAACATCAGGGACGGGGGTGTGCGCAGCTCTCGCCCCAGCATCAACAGGGCTGGTGTACATCCTGTTTTCTCCTGGACCACCGACCGACAAGCCAAGAGCACCAAGGGCAGCTGGTGGTCCCAGTGTTTTTGGTCCTTTGCCACCACCAACGCCAACTGTGCGTCCAGCGTGCGGTTAAACCACCCCACCAGGCCACCACTCTGCGGGTGGAGCGGTGTGGTCCGAGTCTTGTGGATGGCCAGCTGCTGACACATCCCAGCGAACAGCTGCGACTTGAAGTTGCGCCCCTGATCCGAGTGAAGCTCAGCTGGGACCCCGAACCGACTGAATATCCCCTCGATCAGCAAGTTGCAGACTGTCGCCGCCTCCTGGTCCGGCACAGCGTAGGCCTCTGGCCACTTAGGGGAAGTATTTCATTGCGACTACTACATAGTGGTTGCCATGGGGGGGGGGGGGGTGAGGGAAGAGCCCAACACGTCCACCGCAACCCGGTCCATCAGGTATCCCATCCTGTACTGCTGCAGTGGCGCATGGCTCTGACCCGGTGGACCCTTCCGGGTGGTGCAGCGGTCACATCTCCTACAGAAGGCCTCAACATCCTGCTGGCAGCTGACCCAATAAAATGACTGGCGGACCTACCTCAGCGTCTTTGTCGTTCCAAAATGGCTGACCCCCGGTGGCCCGTGCTGTGCCTCCAACACCTCTGTCTGGCGCCTCCTGGGGACCACGACCTGCCACCTCTCTCCGGTTGTCGCCAGCTCCAGCCAGTGCCTCCACAGCACTCCATCCTGCATCTTCAGGCCCTCCAGCTGCGACCAGAGGCCCCTCACCGTTGGGCTAAAGGGCATGACCCCTGACCACTCTGGGCAGCTGCCTGCCTCCACCCACTGGATCACCTGGGCCAGGTCCTCCTGCTGGTCCTTAGCCCAGTCAGCGGTGTCCTCCAGCAGCACCACATGGGCACCTCACCTCCACGTTCCCCAGACATCGTTCCTTGGCCTCCATCCCGGAGCACTGTGCACACCCCTCATCACAGGGCCGCCTGGACAGTCCATCAGCGTTAGTGTGACTCTCACCTTTTTAATGCACAATGGTGAACTGATACTCCTGCAGCTGTTCAATCCACCTGGCCACCTGCCCCTCTGGCTCCTGGAATGATAGCAACCACCGCAGTGAGGCATGGTCTGTTCTAATGACGAACGGGAGGCCACACAGGTGATGTTTAAAGTGTCTGACCGCCTCCACCCCTGCCAGCAGCTCCCGACGTGTCACGCAGTAGTTCCGTTCTGCTCCAGAAAAGGCACGGCTGTAGTAGGCGACCGCCTGATCGCCCTCTGGAGACAGCTGCAGCAGAATCGCCCCCATGGTATCAGCACTCGCGTCCGTGTCCAGTACAAAGTCTCCCCCGGGCTTTGGGGCAACCAGGACGGGGGTGTCGCACAACACCTGTTTCAGTGTGTTGACGCCTGCTACCGCATGTCACCCCAGTCAAACCAGGTGTTCTTGTTGGTGAGACGGTGGCAGCCACCGTGGCAAAACCCTGGACGAACCGACGTTAGTAGGACGCCAATGTTATGTATGGATGAGGCTATTCTACCAGTGACCACTAGGTGGCACCTGTATTCTATATTGCTGTTGTCTGGGTTGTAACCAACGGAAGAAGAGTTCCTAGTAAAGCGTGGAAATGAACAGCCGTGTGTGCGTTGTGGTCCCTGCATCGTGTGTGAAATTGTTTACACCATAGTGTTATTAGCCAGCTACATAATATAAATTGGCGTCGAGATGTGGTGTAGAAACTTTTAGGCACCAAAGTAGCCGTGAAAAGGGACGTTTTCTACTTGTTTGGACGAAGTCATCCACGCAGTTGTAGCTAATGCTAGCATGGCGCTAGCCAACTGACTAAACTTGCTAGCTGATGATGAGCAGTGGCAGCGGAGAAGAAAGGGAAAAGGAACCAGAAGGACGCATCATGGCGGGAATTATTGGCGGTATGGAACCATTTGAGGAATCCGGTGAACAATGGGCTGCGTATATTGAGCGTTTTGAGAATTATATCCTGGCTAATGAGATCAGGGATGCTAAGAAGGTGCCGGTTCTATTGAGTGTGATAGGGCCAAAGACCTACGGATTGTTGCGCAGTCTGATTGCTCCAGATAAGCCTGGGGAGAAGACGTATGGTGACATTGTAAAGCTGTTGAAAGGACATTTCGCCCCCAAACCGATAGTGATAGCAGAGAGATTCCGTTTCCACAAGAGGAATCAGGAGGACGGTGAGTCGGTGGTTCAGTATGTTGCTGTGCTTAAAGGACTTTCCGAGCATTGTGAGTTTGGTGGTTACTTAGAGGATGCACTACGGGACAGGTTTGTTTGTGGAATGAAAAGTGAAACGGTTCAGAAGCGCCTGTTGACCGAGGACAATTTGACCTTTCAGAAAGCGGTCACTTATGCAGTTTCAGCAGAAACAGTGGCGCGTGACGCACAACAGTTGAGCGGCTCGTTAAAGGTAAATGCCGTTCTCTCTCAAACATCCCATGCCAAATGCAGGCGGTGTGGAAAGACAAATCATAGTGGTGATAACTGTTGGTATAAAGATAGAGACTGCCATCAATGCGGCAGGAAAGGCCACATTGGTCGCATGTGTAAAAGTAAACCCAAGAATGACTATGGCAGAGAGAGGAAATACAGAGAAGGGAAACCGGAGTTTAAAGGCAAAAGCAACACATCCAAACACAGTGGGAGAGACAAGAAGAAGAAAGTGCATTGTGTGGAGGCCAGTGACAATGAAAGTACAAGTGAAGGGACTAAATCTGACAATGATAACAATTGCCATGTTATGCACTGTTTCGTAAGGGTAAATATTCACGTATATCTGTGTTACCTGAAATAAATGGTAAGAAAATTGAAATGGAATTAGACACAGGGGCTGCTGTATCTTTAATTTCATGGGAACAGTATAAAAGTACAATGAAAAAGGTGCCATTGCAGCCTACTGATGTAGTCCTTAGGACGTATACAAGTGAACCTTTGTTACCAGAAGGGGTTATTAACGTGAAAGTAAACCTGAATAAGCAAACAGCTGAGTTACCATTGTATGTTGTAAAAGTGAAGGCAGCGCCACTATTTGGTACAGAGTGGCTGAGAGCTATTAAGCTTAACTGGAAAGACTTAAAAACTGTGTATGGTGTACAACTTGAAAAGAAAGACAGTTTAGATGCTGTACTAAAGCGGCACTCTGCGGTGTTCTCGGATGGGTTGGGTTCAATGAAAGACATTAAGGCGAGAGTGACTCTTAAACCTGATAGCATACCCAAATTCTGCCCACCATGTATTGTGCCCTATGCTCTGAGATCCAAAGTAGAGGCTGAACTGACCCGCCTCACTGACCTTGGCGTGACCTCACCAGTGGAGCATAGTGACTGGGCCACACCCGTAGTTCCTGTCAACAAGAAGGATGGCACGGTGAGACTTTGTGGTGATTTCAAAGTCACCCTCAACCAAGCACTCTGTGTGGACAAGTATCCTATTCCACGCATTGAGGATCTCTTTGCATCGCTAGCTGGAGGTCAATGCTTCAGTAAACTGGACTTGTCAAACGCATACCTACAGATGGAAGTAGTGGAGGAGTCGAGGAAGCTACTGACTATTTCCACACAAAAAGGACTTTTCTGCTACAACCGCTTGCCCTTCGGTATTGCGTCGGCACCAGCGTTGTTCCAGAAGGCTATGGATCAAGTGCTCGTTGGATTGCCATTCACGCACTGTTATCTCGATGACATTCTGGTTAGTGGGCCAGATGAACAGACCCACCTGAAAGCCCTGGACGACGTTCTCATGAGACTGGAGGAGTATGGTCTCCATGTCAAAAAGGATAAGTGCATGTTTTTCCAGGAGTCAGTAGAGTATCTAGGTCATATCATCGATGCTGCCGGGCTCCACAAGTCGCCAGAGAAGGAACGCGCTGTTGTGGAGGCACTGGCACCCACCGACGTTAGCCAACTACGCTCGCTCCTCGGAATGATAAACTACTATGGACGTTTCATCCCGGACCTGGCAACCATCCTGCAACCACTGAACGCACTGCTGCACAAAGGGAAGAAATGGCAGTGGACTACAGCTTGTGAGGCAGTGTTCCGAAAAGTGAAAGAGCTCATGGTATCTCAGAAGGTGCTAACCCACTACAACCCTGAGCTGCCCCTCCGTCTAGCCTGTGACGCTTCACCCTATGGGGTAGGGGCTGTACTCTCTCACGTCATGCCTGATGGTGTAGAGAAACCTATCGCTTATGCGTCAAGAACACTCAGCAAAGCAGAGCAGAACTACACCCATATTGAGCGAGAGGCGCTGGGGATAGTCTTTGGCATACGTAAGTTTCACCAGTATCTCTATGGTAACAAGTTCACTCTACTCACAGACCATCGCCCGCTGACCTCCATTCTCAGTCCAGTGAGGAGTACGCCGTCGATGGCCGCAGCCCACATGCAGCGCTGGGCGCTCCTCTTGTCAGCACATGATTACACTATAGAGTATCGTAAGGCTTCAGCACATACTAATGCAGATGGACTGTCAAGGTTGTCACTTCCGGACACTCACGATGACAAGATAGACACCGTAGATGTGTTTTACATGTCACAGTTAGACACACTACCAATCAGTACCACTGATATCGGAAACAACACTAGATCTGACCCTACACTGTCTCACGTACTAGAGATGGTCACTACTGGACATTTTCCAAACACAAAAAACACAGATACTGAACTGTCTGTTTTCCTGACTCGTCAAAATGACCTCACAATCCAACAGGGATGCCTCATGTGGGGCACACGAGTGGTAGTGCCACCCAAGCTACGGCCCCGGGTGCTCAACGAGCTACATACAGCACACCCAGGGGTAGTGAGGATGAAAAGCTTGGCACGGTCGTTTGTGTGGTGGCCAGGTATTGACTCTCAGATCGAGCTCCAGGCCAAATCCTGCCACTCATGCCAGCGTAGTCAGAAAGAACCGAGTCTTGCCCCTCTACATCCATGGATGTGGCCTTCCAGTCCTTGGGAAAGGATTCACATGGACTTTGCTGGTCCATTTGAAGGACACATGTATCTTGTGGTAGTAGACGCTCATTCTAAATTGCCCGAGATGCAAATCATGGATAGCACCACAGCAAGCAAGACCATCACAGTACTGAGGGGCCTTTTCAGTCGCCACGGCCTTCCTCACATTCTCGTAAGCGACAATGGACCCCAGTTCTGTTCTGAGGAATTCGCCACATTCCTGAAAGCCAATGGAGTCAAGCACATTCGCTCAGCGCCGTATCACCCTGCTACGAACGGCCTGGCCGAGCGCTTTGTACAGACTTTCAAACACGCCCTCAAATCCTCCAGGGGCGCCGCACCAGTGCAACAGCGGCTCAACACATTCCTGTTGACGTATCGCAACACCCCGCACGCCACGACAAAGGAACCGCCGGCTATGCTGTTCACAAGGCGCATGCTACGCACGCGACTGGACTTTCTCAAACCCAGTGTGGCTGGGGTTGTTCATCGCTCTCAAGACTCACAGCAGCAACGCCGTCAACAACACTCCAAGGCCAGACACTTTGCAGTCGGTGAGTCTGTCCTTGTTCGTGATTACCGGAAGGGGGAGGAAAAGTGGACAAAAGGAGTTATAATGACTCAAACGGGACCAGTGTCATACGAGGTCAAGGTGGGAGCACAGGGAGTGTGGAAACGCCATGTGGATCAGATGTTGACTCGAACAGAGCAGGCACACGTGGACGCTGCCAGCTCTGCAGTCCACCTTCCTACCAGCTTCCCTATGTCACCTCAACGTAGTGCTGGTGGTACTACACGTCACCTCGGTACCCCTGCATCTCACACTGATGAGAACACTAATCCAGTTCCAGTGGCTATCGAGCCCACGGAGACACCTCACTCCAGTGAACCAGCTGGTGCTGGACCTACTAAGATAGCGGAGACTGTTAGACACTCGCGCTATCCGGTGAGACATACTAAACCACCTGCACGTTACTCTGCTGAGTAAACACATTGATAATGTGGTAAAGAGACTGAGACTTGTGAGTATAAAAATACTGGGAAACAAATACGGGGTCTGAATGTATACCGGAAAATAACATTGTTTTGAATGTACTTTTGGGAAGTAACATTACGCCTTTGTCACTTAATCTTTGTTCCGGGAAGTGATTTTTGCATTGTTGATGTACAACATATTTTAGTTGGGAGATGTTATGTATGGATGAGGCTATTCTACCAGTGACCACTAGGTGGCACCTGTATTCTATATTGCTGTTGTCTGGGTTATAACCAACAGAAGAAGAGTTCCTAGTAAAGCATGGAAATGAACAGCCGTGTGTGCGTTGTGGTCCCTGCATCGTGTGGGAAATTGTTTACACCATAGTGTTATTAGCCAGCTACATAATAGCCAAGCCCAGAAACGCCCGCAGCTGTCACACGTTTTTGGGTGTCGGCCAGTCTCGGACCACGTGAACCTTGTCCTCCGCTATCGCCACACCATTTCCACTGACCCTGTGGCCCAGGAATGTGACCTCTCTCCTCAGTAGCTTGCACTTCTCCGGGTGCAACTTCAGCCCTACTTCCTCTATTTTGGTCAACACATCGTCCAGCATGGCTAGGGCCACAGCAAAATCAGGGCCATGGACCAGGAATTCGTCCAGGTAGACCTGACAAGACTGCACAGGGACACCCTGTAGCACTCGCTCCATCAGCCAGTCAAATGTAGCCGGGGCATTGCAGAAACCAAACAGCATAGTGATGAACTGCCAGAGCCCCGTTTCCATGGTGAATGCCATCTTTGGACATGCCCCAGGGGTCAGCGCAACTTGCCAGTAGCCTCCTCAGATCCAGGGACGAGAACCAGCTGGAGCCTGAAATGCTGTCTAAAGCTTCATCCACGCGTGGCAGTGAGTAGGAGTCCTTCACTGTGACCTCGTTTGGGTGCCGAAAGTGTGCAGGTGCGTGAGTATGTGTCCTGGTTGCTGCAATAGTGCCTCCTCTGGTCGGTTGGGGCGCCTGTTCGGAGGGGGGGGGAACTGGGGAGAATAGCGTGATCCTCCCATGTGGTAAGTCCCCCTGGTGAAACTCCTCACTGTCAGGTGAAAAAAAGCAACTGGCGACTCCAGGTGTGGGAGGAGGCATGTGATAGTCTGCAGCCCTCCCCGGATCAGCAGAGGGGGTGGAGCCAGGACGGCTCGGAAGAGCGGGGTAATTGGCTGGATACAATTGGGGAGAAAAAAGGGAGGGAAAAATGTATCCCCAGTTGTTCTGTAGTTGCCCACCTTTCCGCTGAAGGGAGACAGGGCTTGAAGATGTAATAATAAACTATTGTGACCACCAGATGGTGCCAAAGCTCCCCACCAAACCTGAAGAAAGGTAACCGCTCAGATTTTCCCGTAAAGATCTGTCAGCATTCTTCATTGCTCTGCGGGGACGTGCCGCCGATATTCGTGGAATTGTTATTGAAACACGATGATTCGGCAGCTGTCATGCCCCGATCTTTCCTTCTTCTTCTTCTTCTTTTGTTTTTTGTTTTTTTAAACAGAAGCATCACTAAACCCTAAAAAATACAATACATTTGACAAGCCTTCATTCTGCTGACAAAAATGTCGGAACAGTGCAGCAGCAGCAGAGAGTCAAAAGTGGTTGGCAAGATTGAAATATTTAATGTGCAGAGAGGACAAGGTTTCCTTTCAAGCTCGATCAATAGGATGAACAATCTCGCAAAGACAGGATCGCTTTAAATGGAGTCTGCACCCAGAGACTTGCACTTCCTCTCTCCTGCAAACAGCTCATGCCGGCCTTCCAGGCAAATAGCCGGCCATTATTCTCTGAATGAGCGGAGAACAACAAAAAGGACATAAAAGAAAGAAAATGACACGAATGTGGCTCCATTTTCCAGCAGCTGCAGACGTCAAGGAAGTGATTATGGTAACTGCGCGTGTGTCCGTTGGGTCTGGGTTTGTTTGTGTGCGTGTTGTGTGAGATGTCTGTGTGTACTTATGTGAGTATGTATTTATAACTTGTGAATAACAGTGGAGGTGTGCTGGACAGCTTTGTCGTTTTGATGGCGGTCTGTTCCATTTTCAGCTTTCAGCAGCGTCATTAGCCTGCTCATCACATGTGAATGCACATGTGCTCACATTCATGTAAGTGCACGTTTGGCCACATTCATGTGAGTGCACATGTGCTCACATTCATGTGAGTGCACGTGTTCTCACATTCATGTGAGTGCACGTTTGGCCACATTCATGTGAGTGCACATGTGCTCACATTCATGTAAGTGCACGTTTGGCCACATTCATGTGAGTGCACGTGTGCTCACATTCATGTGAGTGCACGTGTGGTCACATTCATGTGAGTGCACGTGTTCTCACATTCATGTGAGTCGGATGTGGTCAGATTCCTGTGTGTGCACATGTGGACACATTCATGTGCGTGCATGTTTGGCCACATTCATGTGCAAGCACATGTGCTCACATTCATGTGTGCACGTTTGGCCACATTCATGTGAGTGCACGTGTGCTCACATTCATGTGAGTGCACGTGTGGCCACATTCATGTGTGTGCACGTTTGGTCACATTCATGTGAGTGCACATGTGGCCACATTCATGTGAGTGCACGTGTGGCCACATTCATGTGTGTGCACGTTTGGTCACATTCATGTGAGTGCACATGTGGTCACATTCATGTGAGTCGTATGTGGTCAGATTCCTGTGCGTGCACATGTGGACACATTCATGTGCGTGCATGTTTGACCACATTCATGTGCGTGCACATGTGCTCACATTCATGTAAGTACACGTTTGGCCACATTCATGTGATTGCACATGTGCTCACATTCACGTGAGTGCACATTTGGCCACATTCATGTGAGTGCACGTTTGCTCACATTCATGTGAGTGCACGTTTGGTCACATTCATGTGAGTGCACGTGTGCTCACATTCATGTGAGTGCACGTTTGGTCACATTCATGTGCATGCATGTGTGGTCACATTCATGTGAGTGCACGTTTGGCCACATTCATGTGATTGCACATGTGCTCACATTCACGTGAGTGCACGTTTGGCCACATTCATGTGAGTGCACGTTTGGTCACATTCATGTGCGTGCACGTTTGGTCACATTCATGTGCGTGCACGTTTGGTCACATTCATGTGCGTGCATGTGTGGCCACATTCATGTGCGTGCACAACAGTGGTCAAGTTCATGAGAGTGCACATGTGCTCACATCCATGTGAGTGCACGTGTGGTCATACTCATATTTTAAAAATATTTCACTCTTTGATTCTTATTGAACAAGATCTGTTTTTACAAGCTTATAGGTACTCTCAGTAAAGCTGGGTTTTATCATAGCAAGCTGGGGGTCTTGAAAAGAGTTAATTCATTTTATTCCGTGCTCTGGTGTGTGTTTGGCTTCATAAGTAAACTGTGTGTCGTCTTATTTGAATCATTTTCCTCTCCGGATGCCAACTTCTAAGTTCGCAGTAGCTGCACCACGTTGGCGCCTGCAGGAAATATTATGAGTTATATTTAAGTTCTTTCCACCAACCACCTCTTGGTCTTGCATCACTCGGCTCCAGCATGCCAGTCAGCTGAAAAGAGAGAGAAAGGGTCCTCCACTATGCCGGAGCCCAGTGGAAAGATTTGTGCTGAAGTAATGGGACAGACATTCCTCTCTCCCTGCCGTCTCTCTCTCTCTACTACTTCAGTTCTACTGCAACGTCTCTCTAACATTCAGTATCACTTATTCGTGTGTTTGTTTTCTTCAACGTGGACACGCTTTCATTTTTACTGTTCTTCCGCTCAATTTCTTTTGGCACTCGACGGGTCCTACATGGTTTAACTATGTGAATGCCTCTCAGATTTTTAAAATATTCATTATTAAGAATGTAATTATGCTTCTTCAACAAATGTTTGATTTAGGCCTCTTTATAAGTAGCAATATATTTTTGGTACTACTTTTTGAGATATTCAGCTGTTCTGTATGGAAAATGTCTCAGCAGAAATGAATGGCATGGTATTTGGTACAGACACAGTGACTTACACTGAAGTTAGATTTCAGCAGGTATAAGCACACGTTTGTTTTTTTCTCCAGATAATCTTATATTTATGAGTTAGCCAAGTACAGTTTTACAGATAGTCCCACAATAAACTGACTTTTTCTTTTTTTGCAGATAACATGAGAAATCAATAACTAGATGATCCATATGATCTGGACCAGCTCCAGAACTAAAACCAACAGCAATTTCAGGATTATATCCCTCACATCCATGTCTTATAGGGTTAGGGTTAAATTTTGCCTCCATGTTGTTCAGGAACACACATGGAAAATGACAATGAATCGAGTTTCAGGGAAAAGTCCAAACAAAGTCAAAAGGTTTTCAGCCCTTTCCCTGTTTTTTACAACCTGAGTCTCATTTTTGTGGTTTTTGCCATCATACATACTGGTTATAATTGGGGCTTCACGGTGAAGGGGGTAACTCACCTCAACCACCACCAATGTGCAGCACCCACCTGGGTGATGCACGGCAGCCATTTTGCACCAGAATGCTCACCACACATCAGCTTAAGGTGGAGAGGGAGGAATCACTGAGCCAATTACATGGGGGGATGATTAGGTGGCCAGGTGGAGAGAGCCAGGTTGGGAATTTTCCAGGACACTGGAGAACCCCTACTCTTTGCAATAAGTGCCATGGGATCTGTAATGACCACAGTGTCAGGACCTCGTTTCAATGTCTCATTCGAAGGACGGCATCTCCTACAGCACAGTGTCCCCGTCACTGCACTAGTATTTTATTTATTAGGATCAGAGGGAAGACTGTCCCCTGCTGGCTCACCAACATCACTTCTAGTAGCAATTCATTTTCCCGGGATGTCTCCCATCCAAGTACTAGCCAAGCCCACACCTACTTAGGTAAATGTTGGAATGGCTGCTGGCTATAGGTAATGTTATTCAACACGCAGCAACTTCCAGTAACATCGGTACATCAATTAATTAACATAAACACTAAATAATATTATACGCGTTAATTGGCATTATATTTTTCATTTATTTTTTCATAATTAATCGAAATTAATGTGTTATTTTGACAGTTCTAGTGGGAATATCATTATACTGCCATCATTGTGGACATTTGGTCACAGGACCACCACTGGAGCTTTATGACGGCATCTTATGGTGCCATGGAATATGATCTTTAAGACTTTCCTTTGAAAAAAACTAGTATCTCAGATTATTCCCCATTACCAATGACTTACGTATGACTTTTCTATTGGGCTGGTCAGTCATGCAAGTTGAGCCAGGAAGTAACTCAGCAATGTGATCAACCATGAATGACATGACATTGGACAATGTAACAGCTTTTAACTTTCACCTGTTTTCACTTCCAAATATGGGATTCAGCCTGGGTTTATTGAAACATGTCTGACACCCATATTCCATGACACCATAAGACGCCATTGTAAAACTGAATCCAGCAACGGTCCTGTGTCCAGAATTTCCAAAATGGTTCTGGTGAATAAAATAATAACACAACCAATATGCATGATGGCAGAAACTACCAAAATAAGACGGATGTTTTTAAACGACCGAATTATCCTTTAAAGTCAGCAGAAATTAGAATTTGACAGTTATCTCCCCCCCAAAAAATTAGCAAGCGTGCTGTTAATCCTTGGTCACAAATGCACTGAAACATCATATCTTGTGATTACAACTGTTGTTTTATCCACTTTAGTGTCAAGACTAAGTCCTGTATAACAGCATTTAGTTGACTGGGAATTGAGTTTATGCCCAGAAGCCTTCACATGTTTTTTTGCCGTCAGAGCCAAGACGCTTCAAAACATTAAACAAAGGCACTGTAAATACAGTCTCAGATGCATTAAAACCAAATCTGCTCTCTGTACGGTATGGTGTATGGTGCTCTAGATACACATTAGCAAAAAGACCTAAACGTGAGCAGTTGATGTCCCTTTTCCCCCCCCGAAGCTTCAGTAATGCATTCTGTCTTCCAGCTGGTAACTCACAACATGTGTGTAGTGTCACATTTACACAAAAGGCTTGAAAAAAAATTACTTTCACGCAGAAATGACAAAGCCGCAGTTCTGTAGGTTCCTCTATGGTTTGATATTATTGCTTTATCCTGCCAACCAACAGTCAACGAGTCAGTCGTTACCAGACATTCAAAACCTGAGTTTCCATTCCTTTATCTGGCACTGCCTTTTAACAGACAGTGTTCCATCAAAAATCTTTACTTCTTTTTCCTATCGTGATATTAACAGTGCTTTTATATTGTCGTCTAGACGTAGGTTTGGAGTTCAAGGGTCCAGCTCATCGCAGGCACCGGTTGTACCACGCCTCAGGAACGATATCGTTGTCGCTGTTATCCTTGAGAAGACAACCGCCCATTTGACCTTCCAGCCGCTCACCTTTTGATGCGACTCAGTTGCTCACACATGATTGACAGGTACTGGGTCAGCTTCACTAGGGCAATGATGACCATGCCACCAATCAAGGTACAGGTGGGCCAGAACAGGGAATGGAAAACGGCAACCCGGCCATAGATCTGGGTCAAGATGGCGGTGTCCATCTGGTCTGTGGGATCCACAAAGCATGTCACCGTTCCCTGAGATCTGAGGCGCTCGGATATGTTCTGAACCATGGTGTGTGTGCTTGCGTAGTCCTTGTGGCACTTGGGAATGTAGAAGCACTGAGGAAATAGAAGGAGAGGGAAACGTTAAAGGAAGGCTGCACTCAAAAACAACACAAGGCTCAGTAACTAGAGCACCATTATAGACGATTGTGAGCTGCTTGCCCAAACTTACTCCATGTACATTGAATAAAAATTGTTCTCTGTTAGCACCACCTAGGGATAACGCGTCAAATGACATCACATACTTGGGAAGTAAAAAACTAAGAGATTACTGGAGAGAGTGTATGGGTGTATTAGAAGCGTTGTGGCTGTAGCGGTTTGCCAACATGGTTGTGTCCTCACACAATGCATGCAGGTACATGCAATAACTACGGCAAAGGCTCCCTGAACAAGAAAAGACTGTTTCTCTGTAAATATGAGTTACACCGAAGTGGTTGAAGTTTGAAAATATGGACCATCGGCACTTCCTGGTTGTGCACAGTGTCAGTGGTGAAATGTCCCTTTAACAGAGTGTGTGTAGTCTACTACAGTTACAGATACCATCTTAGTTGCACTACAACAGCATTCTCTATGGCTCATCATCCAAAGTACTAAACAAACTCCAGCACATCCAGAACTCTGCTGCCCGCCTCCTCACCCACTCCCGTGACCAAATCAACCCTTTCCTCCAGAACCTCCTCTGGCTGTCCCACAACAGATCCAATTCAAAGTCCTTCTCCTCACTCACAAAGCCCTCCATAACTAGGCCCCCTCCTACCTCACTGACCTGCTCCACTACCATACTCCTTCCTGCAGCCTTCGCTCCTCTGATGTCAACCTCCTCTCTCTACCACAAAGGATCAAGCACTGGACCTCCTGTCTCCACCACACAGGACTAAGCACCAGATCTGGGGTGACAGTGCCTTCTCCATAACTGCCCCCTCCCTTTGGAACCTCCTCCCCAAACACATCAGAGACTGCACCGATCTGTCCACATTCACGTCACTAATCAAAACTCACCTCTTCAGAATTATTTTTAATGTATGATTATTGTTGTGTATAACATGTTTTTGGTGTGTTGCTTTTATGTTTATTTTATCTTATGTAAAGCATCTTTGTGTACCTTGAAAAGAGCTATACAAATAAAATACATTATTATTATTATTATTATTAGTTTGTATAAAGAGAGCAAGTTGTGGAACTGCAACGATGATGTTTTTATTTATCTGTTAAGAGAATCCCAAATCAGGAAATCAGTATTATAACATGTTAAAAAATTCTTCAGGCCAATATTATGTGCCTGAAATATTTGGGTACCACTTATCTGTTACTTAACTTGTGTTTTTTTCCCCTGAGCCATCAGAAAGTAATGTTGTGTGGACAATTAAAATCAAACAAAAATAATCATTGCTATGGTTGTAAATGAGTCATTAGTCCCGTTTGCTTAACAGTGAACTACCTGTGTTCTTTTTAGCTCAAATGCTAACTTTAGCCCAGAGCTAGCTAGCTAGCATTACCTATCTACATTGCAGGATTCATAAGAGAACTTAACCAAAGTTGAAGACTGAAGAGAAGAGAAAGAAGAGAGCTATTTTATTACTCCAAAGGGAACATCATATATGGTGGCCCGTTTGAGGCAGAAAAACAAAGTACACTAATAGATTACACAAATATACTAATAAATTACACTTATAATTAAAGTTAAAGTCCATCCATCCGTTCATCCATTATCCAAACCGCTTATCCTGATCTCAGGGTCGCGGGGATGCTGGAGCCTATCCCAGCAGTCTTTGGGCGGAAGGCAGGGAGACACCCTGGACAGGCCGCCAGGCCATCACAGGGTCCACCCACACCCACACCCACACACACACACACACTTGTTTCACTATCCTTATGAGGACCCCTCATTGATTAAATTCATTTCCTAGCCTTAACCCTAACCTTAACCACGCAAACTACATGCCTAACCCTAACCCTTACCTTAACCTTACCCTAATTCTAACCTTAACCCTAAAACCAAGTCCTAAACCTAAAATAGACCCTTTTACTTGTGAAGACCTCTAAAATGTCCACACAAGGTAGGTGGTTTCTGGTTTTTCTATCCTAACGAGAACATTTGGTCCACATTAGGATAGTTAAACATGTACACACACACACACACACACACACACACACACACACACACACACACACACACACACACACACACACACACATATTCAAACATAGGGACAATTGCAGGCCGGAGTCATCGCTTGGGAGTGTAGTGACCTAAAACAAATGGCCGCTTCATTTGCTAGTGCAAGCTACCAAATAAAACTAAACTACTGATATATTAATACTAATATACTGATTAATATACTTTACTCATGCTATTATACTTTACTACTAATACTAATAGTAATGCCACTAATACTATTATATTGTACGGTTATACGATCATGCTTTGTGTGTGGTAGTACCTATGTAACTGTGTCTAACTGTACATATATATATCCATCCGTCCGTCCAGCCGTTATCCAAGCCGCTTATCCAAATTTGGGTCACAGGATGATGGAGCCTATCCCAGCAGTCATTGGGCAGCAGGCGGGGAGACACCCTGGACAGGCCCGCCAGGCCATGACAGCGTCGACACATTCACACCTAGGGACAACTTACTACGGCCAATTCACTTGACCTACATTTCTTTGGACTGTGGGAGGAAACCAGATCACCCGGAGGAAACCAACGCAGACACAGGGAGAACATGCAAACTCCACACAGAGGATGACCTGGGGTGACCCCCAAGGTTGGACAACCCTGGGGTTCAAACCCAGGACCTTCTTGTTGTGAGGCAACTGTGCTAACCATTGATGTACAGGCTGTGGCAACAATTTTGCTCAAGTGGGACAGTAAAGAATCTATTATATTAATTACTAAAACTGTATAAAAATATCAAAAAACTGACAAGGATGTGTAGGATGTGCTAAGAGCAGTCGACATATCATCAGCATTAAATAAACCTTCTGGGTTTCCAGATGGGTTGTGTACCTCTGGGTTGCTCTCCTGTGTCTCCTCGTTGTGTGAAAGTCGCACAACCTTGCCTGAGGAGTTGAGGCTGACGTACACCTGCAGACAGGGGTAGCGGGAGCTCTTCCAGCACTCGGCTCCACAGCTGTATGAACAGTTCACATCCCACACGATGGAGGAGTTCAGGACTGTGCAGCTGGACTCCTCTGTCCATACGCTGGGAAGAAAGACAGGTTTGGCAATATGTGCAATATATGAAATAATCACATACTGCTGACTCTATCATCTGTTATCCCATTATCATGTTTACTACCTTTTACTTTACTTGTTTATCTAATTACTATCTACCTATTTTTCATGTCTTTATTTTGTTTTATGTGCATTTTACTCTGTACCTTGTATGTATTGTAGTTATCAGAGTTAATGTGTATATTTTAATGTTGTGGTCTTTTGGGAGGCCCTGCCTCCATCTGATAGCCTTTTATTATTCAACCAGTTCTGGTTATTTTATTTGTAAACAATGTTATCTTATAATTTCTTTGCTTTTTTCTCATCTTATTCGGTTTTTTTATCTTTTCATTTAAAAAAAATATATTTCTAGTTTTTCCCCTTATCCCACCCGATTAACCCAATGGCATATGGCCGGAACGCTTGTCGAATAACTCCCCTGGCTCACGTTTCCACAGGAAGGAGATAGGCGTAACACCAGCTTCCTTCAAACTCGTGTCGGCTGCTCTCGCTATTTTACACGCGGAAGCCTCGCATGGATCGCATCATCTTCAGGTTGCTTAGGGAGAATGCAGTTGTTTGGCTGCAGGTGCCCGGGTGGGCCAGAGGGGTCGCTGGAGAACGACGAGTCCCCGAACACTACGCCGATCTACACCGATCTACACCCAGTATCCCTCGGGTAAGGGTGGCCTAATGAATGCCTTACCCCCTGGACGCTCTGGCCGTGACCGGTTACGGCGAGTCTGGGATACGAACCTCCCAGCCACATGACGAGCGGACTGCAAGAACGGCGGTTTATTCCGCCCGGCCACCAGAGCCGCCCATCTTTTCATTTTTTAAATCTTTTTATTTCTTTTAAAAAAGGTGTTTTTATCTTATTCTATATTCCTTATTCAACGTCTTTTTGTGCCTTATGTAAAGAACTTTGAATTGCCTTTGTGTGTGAAATGTTCTGTACAAATAAACCTGCCTACCATCTGTCTGTTTGTCTATCTATCTATCTATCTATCTATCTATCTATCTATCTATCTATCTATCTATCTATCTATCTATCTATCTATCTATCATAACCCCTATAGTTTCAGTACAGGTGGAGCGAGACAGGGCCACGGTGAGGAGGAAACAGCTACAATAGATCGATAGATCGATAGATCGATAGATATACAGTGAATATATCTTACAAATGTGTTATATTACTAGATATATATGGAGATATATATCGTTCTCTTGCCAGTCATGGACTCTGATTACCTGTCAGAGTAGGAGCGCAGGATGGTGATTCCCAGAACGAAGTACATCATAACAGAGAAGAGGACCATGCTGAGGCCCAGCAGAATGGCTCGGTCCTCCCCGGCCCTCAGAGCCGTCACTGTCTTCCTCTTATCCAGAACCTCATATTCTCGAATCTTCTGATAGATGGATCTGAACAAAAAAATAGCTCTTTACAAACACCGCAACTAACATCTTGTGTTCTCATCTTTTTTTTTAAACTGCAATACATTCCCAAAAGATGCTATTGAGATGCTGTTTTGCTTCATTGGAGGACTTATTTGCCCCCCCCCCCAAAAAATGAAGCAAAATAGCAGTATAGTGACATAACACAAATTAACCACAACTGTACCTCCGGTCAACGCCACCTTGTGGCGTCTTACTTCCTGCCCACAGGAACATCCTCTCTGATGATTGCACGAAATGTAGCCCTCTGTTTCCGCCAGAGGTATTCACAAAAGCCTGCTGAGCCCACCTGCCAATGATGAAGTGAATGAAAAAATGCTCAGTCCTGTACAATGCACTCCATCGACAATGCTAACAGAAGCTAGCTAGATAGATAGATAGATAGATAGCAGTGCAAACAGCAGATCACTTTGGACAAACTCTAAAAACTTTTGTTTTCTTTGTCAGTTTTTCTGTATTTGCCTCCAAGCAAACCCATTCCATAAATGGTCTGAAATTATTTCTTTATGTTACAAGTACATATGAGTAAATATATTGAATATGAGGAAGGCAGACCACTCATTCCTCATTTATCTGTCATATGGTCTAATGACATAAACGATGCTGTTGTCCTTTGTGGTGTACCTTACCTGGCTGATGTCATTAGACACTTCATTTCCATGCAAGATTAGATGTGTAATTAGGTGAAGGGGACCAGACTGTCCTAATGAACACAACAAATATCCTGGGGACTCTCTGGACACTTTGTGCACTGATGCAACGTTGCTAATTGGGACCACCCAAGACGGGCACGCTACACTATGCACGATGCATTAGAACCTCTGATATGTAATTGCAGCTTGATTGCAGCAATACTGAAATACTGTGACCCCAGAGAGCTTGACTGATAGCTATTTGGAACTGCAGTAGTATAGCCTGATGGTAAGTGACAGTGACCTATATCTGGAAAGGCCAAAGGTTCAATCACTGTAATATCCATTTAGTCTTTGAGCAAGACAAGAAATTACAGCCTCCTTAATGTGGAATCTACATTCCACATTAATTACTATGCATGCATAAAACACATACATAACCAGAAGGACTTTCTTAGAAAAATTGAAAATCAGTTAAAAGAAACATTTTCCAACATGGATGTGGAACACAGATTATCAAGTTAAACTTAAAGCGTCCAAATATTTTTTTTTATTTTCGGTGAAACATGGGAAAAAGAGAAACACGATGACAATGCTGAGTGATAGCCAAACTGAAGAGGTAGCCTGTCTGGACGTGCATTCAGACGTACCATCATTACTTATGATTATTATGATTATTATTACTTTTGGGTTGTTATTTCCCAGACAAAAATTACCTCAGTTCACTGGCGAACTCTTTCAAAAGTTTTGAGAAAATTCAGTTGTTTAATGACATTATGACTTGTTTCAAGACTTAAAAAAAATTCTCCATGGAAAGAACACCCCCCCTACCAAAAAAAAAAAATCCAAAGGAAACAAAAAGCAACACAACCTGACCTGCTGTATTATTTTGCTCACGTTCTCATCAACCATCCGTAATTATCTTTTAATGGGAGTGTTTTGAATCTCTGTTACTCTAATTACATATTTCATTATAGGCATATTGTGGTCTACTGGGGTGGTGTATAATTATAATTATAATCATGGCTTTTTCAGGAGCCTCAAGAGATCCATCTGAGCATTGCCACTCCTTTCTGACCGGCCTGGTTGCACTGATATTCAATCAATAGCTTTAGTATCAAGTCATGAAATGGAAATAGTCTCACTTTCTACTTCTGTAAAGTGAAATTCTACCGGAAAACATTGATGAGAGTCTGTTTTACTAGGTTCAGTAGGTTGTCATTGGCCTTTAAGTACAAATGATGTTACAAAACTCAAGCTGCAAAGGCTACCATGTGCCCTGTCTACTTACATTACTTACACTGATACTGACCTTTAAATTACAATCCTGAAGATTGTCTCATTTTATCCCACTTGTTAACTTACACCAGTGGTGATATTTGGCAACTGCAGAGGCGTTTGAGCCTTCCACGTTCCAAACATCTGTTCAGAATGAAACTGTCGCAGGTGCTGTTAGGTCAGCACCTTTCACTTCTAAATAAAGACAAGTCCGACATAAATAAATCAAGTCATTAGTAGTACTATCAATGTCATTACGATGATAGAGAAAAATGAACGCGGTCACTAACAAATGCATTCAGGCGAGATCACTCTAAACCCTCCCTGATCGCCAACAAGTGGACCGCTGAGGCGGGATTTACCGTTTCCGGTGGAATATGTAAGCATTTCCGGTTCTGTTGCCTCGGTGGGCTAGCGGGAGAATAAACGGGTATAACGTTATTGCCTCGAACTCTATCCGACGCCAACGCTGGCTGACTCTGTTGTTTCAGACCGTTGGATTTGATATGGACTTCTGTGTTTGTGAAGGTGGGTGTAACGCCTCGATGATAAAATGTAGTAGCTCGCTAGCATTAATTAGCTTAGCATTTCGCCATTTGACGCTGGCTACGCCTCTGCTCAGCGCGTTGAAGCAGGGATACGGCGGCTGTGGGCAGTGAGAGAAATGGCGGCTTCGCAATGCAGATCCGCACTCGGTTTGTTAGCCCGTTTGCTAGTTAAGTATTTGAAAGTAGATAACGTTGATAACGCACGAGGAATTCGCCCCACATTATTTCTAATGTCTCAGTTTCACGTATTTAAATGACGAAATTACTGGCCAATGGGAACGAGAAATGCTATTCATTGTCACAGGCGAAAAAACATTGGAACCGGAAGTAGGCCCGGATCCCTGAAATGGCGTCAACGCTCAACACTAAGGTGGCCTGTTCCACTGTAATGTAAACTGGATTAAGAGTGAGGAGACTGTAAGGTATGCAGTGTTTGTTTATGTTTATATATAAGGCAATCCTCGGTCTATTGCCTTCCTACATGTGTGACTTAATTGCACTGAGAAGTGCTGGCCCTTACTCCTTTCGTTGTCTTGGCTATGTGTTGCTTTCTGTTCCATATGCCCGCACTGAATTGGGTAAAAGGGCTTGTGTTCATTCTGCACCTTTAACCTGGAATATGTTGCAGAATGACTGGGCATTTACAGAGTTAATCCCACTGAGCCGTTTTAAATCCAAATTGAGAGTACTTGAAGCTGATTTCACAACATGTGCTTGTTTTTTATAATCTGCTTGTATCTTACTTTTTTCTAAATTTTGTTTGTGTTTTCAAATGTGTAATTTTGCAACTGTGTGATTTTGTAACTGTGCTGCTTATCTTGGCCAGGTCTCCCTTGAAAAAGAGGTTTGTAATCTCAACGGGATCCTCCTGGTTAAATAAAGGTAAAATAAAATTAATTGAATTTAATTAGTTTAATTGGCATCCTGCGCATCATATTCTTCATACATTTTATAAGTCCATTATAATTCTGTTGATCCTCTTTCAATGTTGTATTCTGTAAATTGTGTAAACACAACGTCATTGCATGTTGTCCGCTTGGGAGAGAGATCCCTCCTCTGTTGCTCTCCCTGGGGTTTCTTCCTATTTTTTTCTCCCTGTTAAAGGTTTTTTTTAGGGAGTTGTTCCTCATCCGATGAGAGGATCTAAGAACAGGATGTTGTGTTGCTGTAAAGCCCACTGAGGCAAATTTGTAATTTGTGAAATTAGGCTATACAAATAAAATTGACTTGAATTTATTTGGCAGGTGATATTAAGGTGACATCAAAGAGGAACCAGTGAACTCAGCCAGCTATCTGCATGGACATACAGGTGTCGCCACCAAGCAGACGCAGCATACCTCAGAATTGTTTATAACCCAGGCTTAACACACCTCTTTCACCGGTCATCAATAAGAGCCCCGCTCGCCAAGTGTGAGATAAGAAGGTGAGGTGATTTCATTTTTGGATCGCGTTACGATATATATGTGCTGAACATGCCTACAGCCTAAAATACAACTTGGTGGTGGTTATGTTTGTGTATGTGTGTTATTTGTCTGCTTGCTGGCTGCATGCTTAAGATGTCTATATGTGAAAACGTGTGCTTGCATGTGCTTGTGAGTGTTTGTGTCACATGCATTTGTCAAAGGACAGATATCTTTGTGTGTAAACCAGTGGAAAAAGCTGCAGTGGCACGCGGACATGTAATAGTATATAGTGGCACATGCATGTCAGTTCACACATACGCACACAGTCCAAGACACGTTTCCTTTTACAGTTTAAGACCTTCTGGACAAGTGGGGGGGGAGGGAACATGCTCCCTTTCTGAAGCTGACAAGGTGAGGGTCAGCTGTCACTTAGAACAGTCATGGTAAACTAGAGTTAAACAACTGCTTGCCCCAGCCAGACATTAAGGCTGGTCAAAGACTGGCTCCAACTGTTCTTTTTGAATCCAGTTGGGAGGGAGCTATAAAACGATCATTCTTGCTTGTTATTTCTCTCCGGCCTATTCCAGAACCATACATCTGACTGTGTTTGCAGAAAAGATGAGATATCAGTTCCTTAATAGTTTAATTCATTGACGTTTTTGTATATGTCTTGCATAGTTCTAGAGCCCTACTAGATAGACAGATATATTCAGGCCAATAATATTCACGAGTTTATCTACAAACAACTCCTGCCTGTCCATCAATTGGTTTCCCTTTCTAATGTCTAATACTACATTTATATTGACTCATTTGGCAGATGCTTTTATCCAAAACAACTTCCAAGAGAGTCAGCCATTGGCAGATCATTTCAAGGGTGTCACCAGCAAGTGTCACAGAGTGCTGTACAGTAATATCATGGTAAATCAGGCTGATTCTTATCTTCTGCGATTCTGAATCGATTCACAAATTCCAAAAATCAATGTTTTAAAACTTTTTTTTCAGTCTTATTTAGCCTCCTCGCTGCTGGCAGTGCTGTCTTGCCGCGCACTTGTTCCAGCTTCTGGAAAACACAACAGTTACAATCAGTCGCTGCTAACGTTAGCTGTTGGTAGCCTTTCTAAAAATGGAGCAGCAACAAATTCAGCCAGTCCCATCATCATTGAAGGGAAACGTTTAGGCGGATTTTGGATTTTACAATCTCCCGGCGAAGAAGGAGCTTGACATGACTCATTCAGTATGCAAGATTTGCAAAACGAAAGTTAAGTATTTTGGGAACACTACAACCTCCAGCAACACTAACAAACAACCAACGCACACTGCACCACTTTACGAAATTCCCAGCCAGTTCTGAATGGGCAAAAAAAGAAAAAAAGAAGTAGATCCATCACCTGTTTCATTTCAAAAGACCTGCACCCTTACAGCATAGTCGACAATGAAGGCTTTAGATTTATGACCCAGACAATTGAGCCAAAGTACGACATACCACCGTGTCATTTTTTTTTTTTTACTGTGAAAGGTTAGGTTTGCCTTTGTGTGTTCACATTATTGCAGTCAATTAATGTAAATGTTTCAAATATAAAAACTACATAATCTTTAGTCTGCTTTCATGCCATAATTTGCCACACCACCTTTCTTAGCGCACAGCGGACTGGAGTAGATCCTGATATTAGCACCCCTATGTACCAAATCTGGACTCGATTTTGAATCGGGAATCCTATTGAATCAAAAATTGATTTTGAATTGAACTGTGACCCCAAGAATTGAAACCGAATCGAATTGTGAGATTCCAAAAGATTCCCACCCCTAATGGTAATATCAAAATTATCCAAACGGCTAATCCTGCTCTCGGGGTCGCGGGGATGCTGGAGCCTATCCCAGCAGCCATTGGGCGGCAGGCGAGGAGACACCCTGGGCAGGCCGCAGACCATATGAAATATTATTCGTAGTTCATCTGCAGTATAGTAGTCATATCAGTGCTATATGAAGTACTAGTAGTCGTGCATTTGTTGTATAGTAATCAATATTAACCACTAACGATACGTAATGTTTGCATCTTTAAAACTTGAGTCACTCCAAAAAGTTGGATTCAGGGGTGACTTTCTGCTGATTGCTGCTCCAGTAGCCCCGTTTTTACCTGAAGAAAATATGTCCAAATATTGGAAACTAAACAACAGACAGGAGTTGTCATGAATATTATGGCCTAGATATGTCTACGTTCAACTTCCAGTAGTTGAAAAAGGAGAAAGTGGAGCCCATGGGCAAAGACCACATGCACATGTCGCATATGTAGGAAGTCTAGAACACACTGGATTTAAGCTACACCTTATAATGCTGAGAAGGGAGTTTGTGTTTTCATAGACTGTGGGGTTAAGTACAGAAATGGGGGACATTATATGAGTAGATATGACACAACTGAGAACTTGTGGGAACCTCCTGGTGTGATGTGTGATGTATGATGTTGTAACAGCAGGTCATTTATACCTTTGTCCCATTCAAGGTCTGTCTTGGGCTTTCATGTGCAGTCTCACAACTCAGTTGTCTGAACAAGCCTTATTTCACCGGCTGAGTGGCTCGACTGTCAGTCAAAAAACTATCGGACATTTAAAAGCACAGCTCATAAATACTGAGTATAACCTGGTAACACATGCCGTTAATTTCAAGAGGGAAAACTTCAACCAAATAATTTGCACTTTAAATTACCGTCCTCATTCATTATGCAGAAATGTCCAAGTAATAATAGGAGTTTATTGGATGTAATTGTTCTATGATGAGTGGTAATTACTGAGTAATATATGAGTAAAATAGGGTCTTTTGGGCATCTGAGTGGCGTAGCGGTGTGTTCCGTCACCTACCAACATGGGAATCGCCGGTTCGAATCCCCATGTTACCTCCGGCTTGGTCGGGCGTCCCTACAGACACAATTGGCCGTGTCTGCGGGTGGGAAGCGGGATGTGGTTATGTGTCCTGGTCGCTGTACTAGCGCCTCCTCTGGCTGGTCGGGGCACCTGTTCGGGGGGGAGGGGGAACTGGGGGTAATAGTGTGATCCTCCCACGCGTTGCGTCCCTCTGGTGAAATTCCTCACTGTCAGGTGAAAAGAAGCGGCTGGCGACTCCACATGTATTGGAGGAGGCATGTGGTAGTCTGCAGCCCTCCCCGGATCAGCAGAGGCGGTGGAGCAGCAACCGGGACGGCCCGGAAGAGTGGGGTAATTTGCTGGATACAATTGGGGAGAGGATCCAAAAAAATAAAATGGGGTCTTTTCTACGTATATCTGGTTTGTTTCCTTGTTGTTATGATGTGCTGTTGAATATAATCTACGTCAAACTCTGTATGGGATAAATTCACACATCACATTGTACCAAACAATATTTTGAATCCTTTGTGTCACATTGATAAATAGTAATTACCTGTTAAATTTGAATATGGGGTGAATATTGAACATCCTGCTGAGTAACATGACCATAGTAAAGATAGAACCACATTCAGTATTCACCTTATATTCAAGTTTAGCAGATAATTACTATTTATCTCTGTGACACAAAGGGTTCGAAATAATTGTTTGGTAAAATGTGTAATATGAAACATGTACGTATATTTTCAGGTCAAATAAAGGACAATAAGCAGCGGTAGTCATTTTGTTTGGGGCTTTGTGGCGATGAGTTTGAAATGGGGCAGAGGACAATTTGGAGGCTTTCATTTTGTGTGGGCAGATCAAGAAGTGAGTGTTGTTAAAAAGCAGGTGTTGGTACTATTTAGGTGTGTGTGTGTGTGTGCACGCATGCACGCATGTGCAGTGTATGCCCTGTGTTCTTGTGTGTGTGCGTGCGTGCGTGTGTGTTTGGGGGGTATTTTACAGACACCTGTTCCATAGGATTAAACAGTGCTATGCTTGACATTTCGGCTTTTCTAAGGTACAATGTAGCTAGCAATTATTAGGAGAGGTTGCCAAGTGTTACCGACTGAACCAAAGTAAATGCCACACACACACACACACACACACACACCCCATTCTTCTAATTTCAGTGTTCATAAACACAGGAGTCGGGCCGGTCGTGTTGTTTTCCGCCTGAAGACTCGGCTCATACTCCTCAGTAAACAGCAGTGTTATCACAAATGTGTAGTATGGCAGTTGTTGGTTGACGTGTTGTGTATCTGTTATCTTTTTATTTGAATTAGTTTGTCTTGCGCTCTTTGATTCGTCGTTGCTATCCACATTGACAAGAGATGGAATTCAAGTAGAAGTGAACATGGCACCCTGAAGGAAAGCCAATCCAGCAGGAGTCAGATATCATTCAGCACTTTCTATTTGAATAGTTGTCAGTCTGTTTGTCGAGTACCGATATGGGACACACTTTGTGGCACATTTTCTACATTATGCAACGTGTTGTCTTATCTGTTTTTAATGTATGCCTTAATAAGAGATCATCAGCAGTGTTGAGCAAAAAAAGATATCTCTCCCGAACACTGCAGAAATCTGTGTCCCTAATCAGGAACAAAATATGGATGTGTGTATTTTTAGATGTTTCACTTTAAGCAGTGTAGATATACAGTGTTGAATTAGTGTAAGTCTTAACTGCAGTTAAGTGTTGGGTGCAGAATGTGAGTGAATTAGGTGATGCTCCAAGACACACAGTTACGAAAGGTGGGTCGGTAGAAACAGTCGGTAACATTTAGCCTCAGTCGCTAAAACCAAAGTAGTATCTGAACCCTTGATATTCATGACATACATGCACATACTTGTTGTTTTAACCTATTGTTAAAAGAATATGTCTTCTCTGTATTCTCTGAAATCTATTCTTTAAAAGAGGTGCACATGAAACCACTAAATCCTCAGATCTGGTTCTGATCTCTACTACTACTACTTCTACTTTTGGCTGCTCCCGTTAGGGGTCGCCATAGCGGATCATCCGTTTCCATCCCTTCCTGTCCTCTGCATCTTCCTCTGTCACACCAGCCACCTGCATGTCCTCCCTCACCACATCCATAAACCTCCTCTTTGGCCTTCCTCTTTTCCTCTTTCCTGGCAGCTCCATATTCAGCATCCTTCTCCCAATATACCCAGCATCTCTCCTCCACACTTCCAAACCATCTCAATCTTGCCTCTCTCGCTTTGTCTCCAAACCGTCCAACCTGAGCTCTGATTCTGATTTAAATATGTGAATCTAATATAACATATCATTCTTTATATGGTCTTCAGTGTGAATGCTCACTGTGGAGTATGGCACAGGGAGTGTATCATCAAATCCTGTACATTGATAAATGACAATTACCATCAGAAAATAAACCGAAGCACAAATTCAGCTGCACTGTATGTACCTCGATTAAGAGAAGATTGTCAAAACCAAATCTTATAGCAAAGAAAGTTGAATTGATTCATCTGGACACAATGTTTAGAGAGAAACATTTCATCGCTTATCTAAGTGGCCTCTTCCGTCTCAACTGACTGGAGGTATCCTCACCCTTATAAACAGTACAGTGGCATAGCGACCGAATCCAGCAATCGGTTTCATATGCAAAAAGGTGTGACCATTAACTAGAGTTGCGATGGCAATGTGTACCATTCAGAGGATTGGGGAATAGTTGCAATCACAGCATTGTAAGAGGGTGACAGATATACTGTTCCCCCCCCTCCCCCTCCGGTTCAGGGATGGTCGTTCCGTCTTCACATAGATGGCTTCTTTGACCCCCCGTTCAAACCAGCGTTCCTCCTTATCAAGGATGTGCACATCCTCATCCTTGAAAGAGGGGTCACTGCTTGTAGATGGGTGTAGACTGTCCTGGCCTGATGTGTTAGCTCTCCTGTGTTGTGCCATCCTCTTGGCCAGCATCTGTTTAGTTTCCCCGATGTACAAGTCACGGCAATCCTCCTGGCACTTAACAGCGTACACTATATTGCTCTGTTTGTGCTGGGGGACACGATCCTTGGGGTGGATAAACTTCTGGCGCAGCGTATTTTGTGGTTTGAAAGCAACTGAGACGCGATGTTTGTAAAATGCACATCTCAACTGTTCCAACACTTCTGCCACATATGGAATCCCCACTGGTTTAGGCTTTGGGCCCAGACACACCAAACCGACAGAGAACTGGCGGCGACGAAGGCCAACTGTTGCATTGCCTCACGTCAGCTGTGTCTGGGCCAAAAAGTAGCACGTGAACACACTGCAAAGACTACGGCCAACTAGCTTGTATGTTCCATGCCTGCGTGAGAGGAAATAACTCTCCATACCAGCAGGTGGCGGTAGTCTGTATTCATCATTCAAAATTTGAAACCGGACTTAGGACTGCGGATATACAAATCGTAAACAAGGCAGCGTTTGCTTACCATTTTCACTCAACTCTCCCTCACTACAGACAGTGTGATAATACAGCTACTTCTAATCGATAATATGTCTGATTAAAAAAGTTGCAAATGGCACTGGCGTTGTCAGCCCTTGGTCTTTTGGTTGTGTTGGTTTGGCTGTGTGTGGCTTCTTGACTTTATTGTTTGCTTGCTTTCGTAACTTCCGTTTCTCTTCTCGTGCACTGATTTGCTAAGCTGAACAGCCAATCAGAGCAATCTCTCGCACCGACAGGCTCTGCTGCCGATTCAACATGCTGAATCGGCCAAAAAGCTGCCGACGGCACCGACTAGTGCCAATGGTGCAGGACACACCACAAAAACTAGGGCCATAGGTGCTCACTGACGGCCCGGCATTGGCAGACTGCCGACCGTTGGCCTGGTGTGTCGAGGCCCTTTGGCAGCTGTTGTCCTTATCCTCTCTTTGATTGGCTGGTGCACTGTTTGGGTGTCTTCCTGGCTTTGACAAACGCCCAGTTAGAATAACCATACTGTTGTATGTCTGTTGCCATCTTACAATGCTGTGGTTGCAAACATTCCCAAATCCTCTGTGAATAGTACATAGAGTGCATTCGGAAAGTATTCACACCCCTTCACTTTCCCCACATTTTGTTATGTTACAGCCTTATTCCAAAATGGATTAAATTCATTTTTTTTCTCATCAATCTACACACAATACCCCATAATGACAAAGTGAAAAAGGTTTTGTAGAAATTTTTGCAAATTTATTAAAAAATAAAAAACTGAAATATTGCATGTACATAAGTATTCACATCCTTTGCTATGACACTCAAAATTGAGCTCAGGTTCATCCTGTTTCCACTGATCATCCTTGAGATGTTTCTACATCTTGATTGGAGTCCACCTGTAGTAAATTCAATTGATTGGACATGATTTGGAAAGGCACACACCTGTCTATATAAGGTCCCACTGTTGACAGTGCATGTCAGAGCAGAAACCAAGCCATGAAGTCAAAGGAATTGTCTGTGGACCTCCGAGACAGGATTGTATCGAGGCGGAGTTCTGGGGAAGGGTACAAAAAAATTTCTACAGCTTTGAAGGTCCCGAAGAGCACAGTGGTTTCCATCATTCGTAAATGGAAGAAGTTTGGATCCACCAGGACTCTTCCTAGAGCTGGCCGCCCAGCCAAACTGAGCAATCGGGGGAGAAGGGCCTTGGTCAGGGAGGTGACCAAGAACCCGATGGTCACTCTGACAGAGCTCCAGCGTTCCTCTGTGGAGATGGGAGAACCTTCCAGAAGGACAACTATCTGCAGCACTCCACCAATCAGGTCTTTATAGTAGAGTGGCCAGACGGAAGCCTCTGCTCAGTAAAAGGCACATGACAGCCCGCTTGGAGTTTGCCAGAAAGCACCTAAAGGACTCTCAGACTATGAGAAACAAGATTCTCTGATCTGATGAAACCAAGATTGAACTCTTTGGCCTGAATGCCAAATGTCACGTCTGGAGGAAACCAGGCACCTCTCATCACCTTGCTAATACCATCCCTACAGTGAAGCATGGTGGTGGCAGCATCATGCTGTGGGGATGTTCTTCAGTGGCAGGAACTGGAAGACTAGTCAGGATCGAGGGAAAGATGAATGGAGCAAAGTACAGAGAGATCCTTGATGAAAACCTGCTCCAGAGTGCTCAGGACCTCAGACTGGGGCGAAGGTTTACCTTTCAACACGACAAGGACCCTAATTACACAGCCAAGACAACGAAAGAGTGGCTTCGGGACAAGTCTGTGAATGTCCTTGAGTGGCCCAGCCAGAGCCCAGACGTGAACCCCATTGAACATCTCTGGAAAGACCTGAAAATAGTTGTGCAGCGACGCTCCCCATCTAACCTTACAGAGCTCGAGAGGATCTGCAGAGAAGAATGGGAGAAATACCCCAAATATAGGTGTGCCAAGCTTGTAGCTTCATACCCAAGAAGACTTAAGGCTGTAATCGCTGCCAAGGGTGCCTCGACCAAGTACTGAGTAAAGGGTGTGAATACTTGTGTACATGCAATATTTCAGTTTTTTATTTTTAATGCATTTGCAAAAAATTCTACAAAACCTTTTTCGCTTTGTCATTATGGAGTATTGTATGTAGATTGATGAGGAAAAAAAGGAATTTAATCCATTTTGGAATAAGGCTGTAACATAACAAAATGTGGAGAAAGTGAAGGGGTGTGAATACTTTCCGGATGCACTGTATGGTCATTGAAACTCTAGTTAATGGTCATCCCCACATTTGCATATGAAACTGGTCATTGGTTTCGGTCGTTTTGCAGCTCTGTTGTTTATAAGGGCGGGGATACCTGCAGTCAGTTTAGGCTGAAGAGGTCACTTAGATGAGGGATGAAACATTTCTCCCAATAAACATTGTATCCAGATGAACTGATTCAACGTTCTGTGATTTCCTTACCTGGATTACTGAGCATGCATAAAGATAAATCTTATAGCATTTTTGGTACCTGATGACAAAAGCCAGGGAAGCTAACAATGGAGGAACAGATATTGACTCAAGTATCTTGCATGAGCATACAACACAAACACACACTCACTCAGTAACAGAAACGGATCACTTACACAGTCTATAGCTATAATAAGGCCACAAAGTAGACCAGGTGATTGACTGAGCACATCAGCACGACTTGTGTCAATATTTGTTCTTGCCGAGAGACCAACCATCCGGCCGGTTGTTGGGAACAGGACGTCCTGTTTTAGACCGATCTTTCAGTGACTGATGGATGAGAGAGAGGTTTACGGTTCAGGTAAATGCGTTTCTTCCAGTCACCTGACACTTTGTTTTCATCCAAGCGCTACCTGGGTGGCATCGCTTAAAAAAAAATCTGATAAGTCGCCCAAGCTTTGCTGTCATCACAAATTTCATAGATTTAGTTTGAAATTGGCTTTCCAAAGATACAGGGGGCACACTTAACATTCCTGTTGCTAGCTTATTTGAAATATAACCATAAAAAGGATTTATAATACAAGATTGTTAGCAGACAATACAGGAAAAAAACTTTATTCTTAACTGGTACACCCAACAGTTTTTAACAGCAGCGATCAATAAAGGCAAATCAAAATAGAAGTATAACTGTCTGGTGGAAATACGAAGTAGGAATGAAAGGCTCATGGTAATCCGATGCTTGTTGTCACCCTCCGGATACCGTTCCTAAGAGAATTAACCCTCAACTAACAGATCGACAACTGGACCTATGAAGTCAACCCCAAATGCAATCATCACACCACTTTTTCATGTCAAGGATAAGTTGGTGGTTCATTTCTATCCATTACTATTGGACAGATCTATTGGCAATCATTTGCAGGCTTTTTTTTTTTTAAACAGCAGCCAGGACACGAGGCTCACCTTATTTCTGATGTTGGCGTCGGATATGTATTGATAGAGAAACTGTCAGAGCAGTTGTCTTCCAGCATGGCACCTCGTACATTACAGGACACCTCCACTCATAGGTTTGTCTTTACCTTGATCTGCTGTTAAAGGCAGCTGCCATTCAGTCGGCGGAGCGAACGGTTCCTTATGAAAGAACATTCAACGGTCTTCAGGTTTGGCTGATGTTGATTTCCAGCAAATTTGGATCAGCCATGCAAAGTCTCTGAATGACAGAGACCATGAAATCTATTCTAACGTCCGCTTTCACGTCCCTTTCAAAGTTCAGGACACACTTCAAAAGTCATACTGCTGAGGAAAAAAAACAAAAAAATGAGGCAGCCTTCCATTATTAAAAGACTGTCTTTACAACAGGGAGGTAAAATGTAATAAAAATTGTTTCTTAGAATAAAGGTAAACAAAAGCAGAAGTGGAAAAACCAGGACTTGCTGACTTTGGAGGTGTTCTACAAATCACGAGCTAGGCAAAACACGGCGAGCTCTTAAAAAATGCTTTTTCTCTCAACGACTTTTTCTGACTTTCGACAGAAGACTCCGGCCTCTGGTCTATCTGAGATGTTAGGTCTGGTGTGTTGTGCTGGTCGTAACCAGCTGGTTTATGCCTCTGAACACCAGTTTACGTCAGCCACGTAAGCGTCTGCCAGTACTGGTGTGTCAGGTTGGAAATGGAAGAAGGGAGAGTGGTGTGGGTCTGTGGAAGGTGTTGAGAGAGTAGGGAGAAAGGGGGAGAGAGAGGCTGACAGACAACACAAGAAAGAAAGAAAGAGAGAGAGGGTGCTAAATGAAAGGGAAAGAAACAAGGGACATGTTAATTCCAGTTACCAGTGGTGACGGTAGAACACACACACACACACACACACACACACACACACACACACACACACACACACACACACACACGGGGTATGCCAGTAATGACCATATATTCCACCTCCTGCATTGTGAAAGTTGCTGAGTGTTCCCTGAACACCATTTATGTATGTCTCTACTGCCCTTGTCAACACACACACACACACACACACACACACACACACACACACACACACACACACACACACCTGCTACTGTGCATGATGACTTCACAATCACTCAGCTCTTCAGTGGTAAGAATAACTGTTAAAGGTCCATTTCGCCAATGTTCAACCGTATCCCTATCTATCCGCATTCAGGGTATAGTGTGAACAACGTCTGCAGTTGTTGCCAATGTTCTGTGTCTCTGGGAAGTAGTTGCAAAATCTGTTCTTTTTCCGGCACTAGTGTCATCATTTGACATGCCAATGACGTATAGTTGATGACAAGGAAGAACTACAGGCAAGTTCAGCTTGGAGTTCCAGTCTCCGCCTCTGGGGGTGTGCTCTAGATGACACTCAAAAACAAAACTTCCTTGTTCTCTTCCTTGTATTGCAAACGAGCTACGTTTCCAACAGTGAAAATGGTATTCCAAAATGTGTGTGCAGGGGATCTTATGGACGAGAATACGTTTTACAGTGTTTTGACTGACTTAGATATTCAACCCTATTTATTTGTGCCAAAGTATACAACTGAGGAAATGCAGCGGAGAGAGGCCGAGGCTGCTGCCGCATTAGACGAGCAGCAACCATCCAGAACCTCAGGCGCCGAGAGCAAACAGCGACTGGTGGTGCTGTTGCTCAAATTGCCCTCCAATCCCAACAGAAACAGAATCTTTCTGCTGCAATAAAGTTCAGTGTGGGCAGTTTTTGTTGGATGCTGTCGCCGACACCAGCCCCAAGACAGCCGCTGTGTGCGTAACTATGCGTGAAAGTTTTGCTCATCACATGGACAGCGGTGTGCTGGATTGGGGAATGGTTGCAATCACAGCATGGTAAAATGGCAACAGATGTACTCTTAGGTCCCCCCCCCCCCCCGTTTCAGGGATGCTGAGATGTTAAGTGGGAACGACCATCCCTGAACCGGGGGGAGGGGGGTAAGAGTACATCTGTTGCCATCTTACAATGCTGATTGCAACTATTCTCCAACCCTCTGTGAATAGTACCCATGGCCATCGAAACTCTAGTTAATGGGCACACCCATATTTAATAATGAAACTGGTCGTTGGTTTCAGTTGTTATACATCTGTCGCCATATTACAGTGCTGTGATTGCAACAATCCCTAATCCTCCATGAACAGTACAAATGATCAATGGTCACACCCATATCTGCATATGAAACTGGTCGTTGGTTTCAATCGTTAGGCTGAAAGGGTTAGTATTGTACTGTATTGTGTATAAGGGTGGGGATACCTGCAGTCAGTTTAGACTGAAGATGTCACTTAGTTGAGTTATGAAATGTATCTGTCAATAAAGGTTGTATCCAGATGAACTGATTCAACCTTTGACTTTCTTGCCTGGATTGCTGAGCATGCATCAAGATGGTTTCAGTGGTTGTGGTCAAAATAAATTACAATGAAATTAAAAAAAAAAAATTCTAAAATTGAACTGAAATTGAATCAAACTAAAAACAAACAAACAAACAAAACAGTAATCGCTTATCATGACAGTATGCGTAAGCCTGGATCCTGAGGGCTGAACTATTACACACTGTCCCTTTAAAGACTGTAGACTGGCCTTTAAAAGAAATGCAGCCTGAATGACTGTGGTGAATGGATTATTTGATTAACTGTTTGGCTGGAGATCAACAAATTGTGCAGGAGGGTTCCAGTGTACCCCCCTACTCCATGTGCCATTCTTTGAGTGTTTGAACCATGACACAGACCTGTCTATCTGACAGGCTGTCACACAGCACAAACAAGGCCGAGGACGCCGACTTCCTCCGTGTCTTTCAACATCTGATATCCTTAGCTAAGGAACCACTCAAGTCAGGTTTCGAAGATGTAACAAAATGAGTCACATGTTCAAGATGCACTTTCATAAACAGTCTTTAGTTCAGCGTTTAGCTGTTTTACTGTTTTCAGTTTCATTTTCCCTTGTTTTACTATGTTGGTTTTGGTTTCATGGCTTGTCATGGACTTTTACGACACAAATACTTATCAGTATACTGAGTTTTATTGCCGTTTTAATTGTTCTGTTTGTACACACACTGTAAAGCACTTTGTAACATTTGTTTTAAGAGGTTCCACTCATGTAAAATTTATTTTTATCATTGTTATTACTTATAGTGGAGCCAAGGTCCTTTGAGTGACTCCGCTGGTCACATTAGATGATGAGTCTCATACCAACAACTTTTTTTAGGGTGCCTTCACATTCGGTATGTTTACTTGAGTCCAAACTCAAGTTCCGTTGTCCAGCCCCCGTTGGCCTGCTTTCACACTGGGTTCTGTTTGTCTGAATGTGGTATGTTTGTCTAGTGGTTTCATCATCCACCAACAGCAGCTGTTTACCAACTTTGCCAATCAACAAGGCTTGGAGCAGAGTGCCCCTGGTTTTATTGAGGCTAAAAATGGAAAAACATGGTTGTTTTGTGTTTTTAGCAATGCCTTTGCTTATTTGGTGCCAAAATCAAAACTATGCAAACTGACAAAACTTGACCATGCGTGCATTCATGCTGCAAATAGAGAGGGTTTTGGATGAGACAGGTAGTGAGGAGAAATGCATTTGCTGCTTTAGCTGCAGTACATTCTCACACATCTATAAGGTGAGTCCATCCCTAGACCTGGTGCTGGCAAAAATTTGCCAGATAATTTTCCTTGAAACTGCAGACACACCAAACAAACGTTTTCTGCTACACTTGCTGTTCACTTTCTCAAATTTGACCAGATTTCTTTCATACCAATCACAGACCCATACTGTGGTTCATGAAGCATTTTCAAGCAGACTTGTATATAATTCCTTGGGGAAAAAGCTTTCACACCGATCGAATTAACCGAAATTTACAGAGAAACAGTCTTGGGTCCAGACGAAAAGCTCCAATTTGAAAAAAAAAAACTTTTTATACTCAATTCCAGGATATTTACCGCCCTCTTCTACTACAGGAAGGCTACCATGGTCCATTCAGGTAGTGGGTCCTATCACATTCATGCCTTCTGTGCCTCCCTCCTCTGGCTAATCCTCATCCTGCACCTCTCATTATCACTCACCTGTTCCCCATCAGAATTGATCACTGCACCATATTTAAGCCTGCTCTTTCATTGCCTCCAGGCCAGATTGACAAGTAGCTCTTGTCATGTCTAGCTCAAGTTTCTTGTCATGTCTAGCCCAAAGTTTCAAGTAACCCTCCAAATCCGACATTAAACATGAAAGTGTTGCTATTGCTGTTGTGTCAACACCTTCCCCGATGCTGGACAAAAAAAATGTGGTTGGACCTGATGTTGTATGTGTTGGTAGGTAAAGCTATTCTACAAGTTGGTACTGTCATATCTGTTAACCACAACCATTTCGAATCTGCTTCAAACTTAGTAGCATTGGTGTATTTGATATGAGCTTTGTTTAAGGACATGAATGAACCACAACGCAATACTAAAAAAATGAATAAATTATGTAATGGAATGATGCAATCCTGGCACATGTATCTCTAAAGTGACATCCTGTCTCAGAAACTACCAAACATTGAAACTTTGTCCTATTTATCTTATGTGCAAACATACACACACTCCGTCAAAAAGCACAAGAATATGATTGTTTTGTCATTCACACATCAACGTGTTTGCTAAAAAGGTGAAAGATGTAAAATATTTCACTGATAAAACAAAGGGAGCATTACTCTGATAGTGGTAGAATGTGATACAACATCACATCTGGTTCCCAGCTGATGGTTTGTTTTTCTGTTGCTCTGCTTGCTTTAACATTAATAACTAGTAACTTTTAACAACTCCTTGGGACCATTAGATTATTTTAATTGATTTTATGGTTTGCCTCTATTATTATTTTATTGATTTTATTCGCTCATCGGCTCCTGCACTGACTTGATCGCACTGAATCCTCAGATTCTGTAGTTCTGGGGCTGCGTGTGGCTTGTTTCTAGCCTGTGGCTAAGCTAACCAAACAATTATGCCAACTTTGCCCTGTTAGGACTGTGTGCTACTAAAGAAAGCAAATGGAAAGGTTGCTGACCTTGAAGAGGATGTTCCTGATGATCTCCATAAGAAAGACTCCTCTTTGACCAGCTTCATGGACGTGGCTACTGGGCAGTCCAAACGGGTTGCCTCTTTCAGTGCAACCATCCAGGACACATTTCTGTAGGACCCCTCCACTTGTCCACGGCATTCCTCCTGCTCGACACCTAACCACCAGTCATCCTGGGCTGAAGTGGTGGTCTGTGGTCACAAGAGAGGGTCAGACGGGGCTGCCCTCCCTCGCCTAAGCCTCTCCAACCACTATGAGACCCTGTCTGACGACACTCTGGTCCACTCAGCTGGTGTTCCTGCTGTTCCGACGCATCCTGATCTGGACATTTCTGCGAAAATGGCACCTGCCGACACTGCACCTTCCCCGCTAGCAGCTAACAGTGTTCAGGTGGCTGGCCATCCAGATGTGAAGCCAAGACAGCAGCCCTCATCCTGGATGGTGACCTTCTGCTCCTGTCATAAGATCCTGAAGGAGGCTGTGATTAGACGCTCTCAAAGTCTTCCTTGCTGTGAGCCTCCAGAGAAATCCATACTCAGAGCTGATGTCGCTGCTTTGTCACAACACTTGCTCGCATACCATATTCCCAGCCGGAAATTTCAACATACAGTGTGAATCGTGTACTCTCCTGCCATGAGAACCCACAGCCGACATCACCTTGTCCCCTTTTCTCCTCAGCCACATTAATAGTTGGAGATTCCATAATCAGGAACATCCGTTTTCTCAAGGCAGCTACACCCTATGTCCCTGGAGCCACAGTCCCTGATATCCTGTATAAGCTCCGGGGGCTGCTGCACTCACTCCCGTCCTCCACCAATCGAGTGATCGTTCATGTGGGGACAAACAATGCAGCTCGTCAGCAGTCTGATTTAACCAAAAAGGATTTTAATGACCTTTTCAGCTTTTTAATTACTTGTGGAAAGTCTGTTTTTATTTCAGGTCCTATTCCAACACTGGCCTGTGGAGCAGGGCGTTATAGCAGAATCCTCAGCCTGCACACGTGGCTCATCTCCACCTCCAGAGCTCACAATATAGGTTTTATGGACAATTTTAATCTGTTTTGGGATCGTTTCTCCCTCTTCAGAACAGACAGTAGTCCACCCGAGCAGGCTGGGTAGCCAGATGCTAGCGGACAACATGCAGCATGCCGTAGTCTACTCCATGTGGCTGACTGTTTACATCCCGCACTTCCCTCCCGGAACCTCTGTTTTCAACTACAGTGACACCACACAGTACTGTTTTGTCCGATACCAGCCCCCCACTGGCCTCATCTGTCATTAACCCTCCCACGAGGAGTTTTCCCCATACAGACTATATTATTGGGCATGAGGCCTCTTATCCACACGTCATATTACAACGTGACCGGCATGTAGACCCCACTGTGATAACTCTGCTAGTTAAATCAACTGTTTATACGTACACAACCTGTTGGAAGCTTGCTCTCTACAATATCCGATCTATTACCAACAATGCCCCTCTGGTCAAGGACTTCATCACAGAGCGCAAACTGGACTATTTATGTCTCACAGAAACCTGGCAGTCACAAAATGACTTTCTACAGCTAAATTCAGCAACTCCACCAGGATTTGTTTACATATGCAATCCTCGGTCTTCAAGCAGAGGAGGCACCCTTGCACTGATCTATCCTGATGGTATAAAACTAACGCCACTCTCTCTACCTGATCAATCTTCCTTTGAAATGCTCGCTGTTATGCTCTACGGACCTATACCCATCATTATAGCTGCTCTTAACAGACCACCTAAGGCATCAAATATTTTTATCACTGAGCTCTCAACAGTTTTAACCACCCTTAGTGCCATGTCTCTGAATGTAATCCTAATGGTGTATTGAAGTGTTCATTTTGATAACACAATATGTTCACTAAAGATTTTAAAGCAATGTTAGATTGCTTTGACTAATGTAATATGTCAGCTTTACAACCCACACCAAGGGTCATATCCTTGACTTAATTTGCTGTTCCGGCATCGCTAAACTACACATCTCTGACCATAAAGCTGTGTTATTCAACACCAACCTACTGCTCAGTAAATCAAGGCTGCATCGTACCATATCATACCGCAACATTGGATATGTTAACCGAGACGATCTCAGCAGTTTAATTACCTTGAACCCAATTCCTGCTACCACGTCCTCATTCCCTGGTCTTATGGACTACTACAATAATATTTTAGCTTATGCACTTAATATTTTAGCCCCCCTGAAAACAAGGGTTGTTTCATTTGCTCATACTGCTCCCTGGTATACACCTGAATTATGTCAGCTCAAGACTATAGGTCAGCGCCTTGAGAGGCTTTGCACCAAGACTGAACTTGGTGTTCACAAACAAATGTATTCGGATAATCCATTACAAAAATCCTCTTTCAACAACTAAAACATTCTGTTATGCAAATATCATCAGTACAGTTGAAGGGAATAATTGAACTCTCTTCTCCACAGTGAAAAGGTTACTAAATCCACCTGAAATCAATATGAACAGTGACCTTTCTAATGACCAATGCTCTGCTTTTTTGACATTTTTCAACTCCAAAATTAGTACCATTCATGAGCAGCTTGCCTCTGCTAACATCATGCAGACTGATTTACCATCAGCAAGTTCTATGAAACTGTCCCCATCCACTGTCCTGTGACTTCAGTCTTCCAACTGAAAATCCTATTTCTGAACTTATTACTAAGTCTAGCACCTCCACATGACACCTGGCTCCAATTCCCACAACCCTAGTTAAAACATGCCTGCTCTCTATCATCTCTCTGATAACCTCCATCATCATAAACAGACCAACTCTGAAAAAAACTTAATTTAGATTCTACTGACCAAAACAACTACTGGCCTATTTCCAATTTACCATTCATCTCCAAAATCCTTGAGAGGGTAGTTGCATCTCAACTCCAGATCTATCTTGATAACAATAACCTCTGAACAATTCCAATCTGGCTTTTGCCCTAAACATAGCACCGAAACAGCCCTGGTTAAGGTCACTAATGACCTCCTCCATGCAGCTGACTCCAGTCTACTCTCTATCCTCATCCTCCTTGACCTCACCGCAGCCTTTGATACTATATCCCATCAACTACACATAGATTGGCTGGTTAGAGCTGGGGACACTGTATATCAGTGGTTTGCGTCCTACCTACATTTTGTACAAATTCAGAATTACCAGTCAGAAAGTTTGACAGTTCCTCGTGGAGTTCCGCAGGGTTCAGTGTTGGGGCCACTCCTGTTTATTATTTACCTCCTCCCTCTTGGCAACATCTTCTAGCACTATGGTATCTTATTTCCGCTGTTATGCTGATGGTACACAGCTTTATGTGTCCACTAAGCCCACTTCCACCCTCCCCTCCAGTACCCTCACTGTTTGTCTCCATGATATACAGATATGGATGACTTAACAATTATCTGAAATTCAACAGTAGTAAAACTGAACTACTCCTCATTTGCACTAAATCTGCACTCTCAAAAACTAGTATTTGCTCACTCATTAATGGAGGGGTGTATGCTGATCTATCAAACAATTTTAATTATTTTTTTCTCTCGCTTTGAAAGGTCTGATTTTGCTCATAATGTTTCCAGGTTGAGGGAGTCCCTTGTACCTCAGCATAATATTGTGATATCTCAAAAACGTGTCACAGCCTTATTTAAGAAAATGAACATAAGGAAGACTGCTGGCCCCGATGCCATCTGCGGGCGCACTCCACTACTGTGCTGACCAGCTCAGTGAGTTCTTTACTAAACTCTTTCAGATGTGTGCCAATTGTTGCCAATTACCTTCAATCTGGAAAACTTCCAGTATAATCCCTATTCCGAAATAAAAAAAATTCCAGAGAACTAAATGAGTTCAGACCTGTTGCACTTACATCACTTGCGATGGAAAATTTTGAGAAAATTTTAAAAGAGGAGGCTATCTTCCTAGTTAATGGCAAACTAGACCCCTTGCAGTTTCCTTATCAAACTGGCAAGGATGTGGAGGATGCAAAACTCTTCGTCCTCAACAAATTATATAGGCACCTGGAGAAACCCAATTCTCAGGTGAGACTTTTATTTGCTGATTTCTCTGGCTTTTTTTTCTAAATTTATTTCTGATTTTTCCCTTTTTATCCCAATTTAGTGGCCAATTGATCCCTATTTTAATTCAAACACCCACCCTTGTACTGCATGCATTCGCCAACTGCATCTCCGGCCAGCAGTCTCGAAGGAGGTGCCTCCCCACTTTCGTGACAAGGCGACTCCGGGCTGAACCACTGCTTTTTCTGACACACTCAGAGACGCATCTGTGTGATGAACACAAGCCGACTCGGCACCCCTCCCGAAGACAGCGTTGCCAATTATTGCTGCTTCAACGAGTCCGGCCATAGTCGGATCTGATGAGACCGGGGCGCGAACCCCTGGTCCCCAGTGGGCAACTGCATCGACACAAAGCCGATGCTTAGACCGCTACACCACCGCGGACCCCTCTTTGGCTTTTAAGAAGATGCAACCTCACATTTTGATCGAGCGGCTTGCCTATTTTAATTTACCTGATCAACTTTTAATGTTGCTTTTAAACTTTTTAACAGACAGAATCCAGCAGGGTTTAGATAATGGAGTTATGTCCAATGTCCTGGTCTCAAACATGGGCTCACCCCAGGGTTGAAATTTTCCCCCCTACTTTTTATTTTGTATACAGACAGCTGCAGGTCTTCTAAAGAGGGTAGCTACCTGGTGAAATTCTCTGACGATACCGCACTTTTGTCTGTTCTTCAGGGCTCAGAGTCAGATCATGGCTGTGCCCTACCTGCCTTTGTTGATTGGTGCAACAATAACTTCCTTGACCTTAATGTGTCAAAAACTAAAAAACGTATCATTGATTTTAGGAGAAACCATGATAAACCCAAAGCTAGCACTATACATGGTGAGGATGTTCAAATTGTTGACACTTATAAGTACTTGGGAACTGTGTTCGACTCCCAGCTCAAGTTCGATGTGAACACAGATTCAATTGTCAAGTGTGGACAGCAAAGAATTCACTCACTGCAGAATCTTGACTCCTTTAATGTCTTTAACACCATCTCATGTATTTTCTACCAGTCATTTATTGAAAGTCTTAACTTTTTCCTTTATTTGTCAGTTTAATGGGTTGCCTGTGAAGGACAGGAATAGCCTAAACAGTATCGTTAAGGTCTGCTCCAAGATAGGTGGTGTCCAGCAGAGAGAGTTGTGCTCCCTCTGGGAGAAACTAGTGGCCCAGAAAGCAAAAGGAAATACAGTGCATCCGGAAAGTATTCACACCCCTTCACTTTCTCCACATTTTGTTATGTTACAGCCTTCTTCCAAAATGGATTAAATTCCTTTTTTTTCTCATCAATCTACATACAATACTCCATAATGACAAAAAAAGGTTTTTTAGAATTTTAGCAAATTTATTAAAAATAAAAAACTGAAATATTGCATATACATAAGTATTCACACCCTTTACTCAGTACTTGGTTGAGGCACCCTTGGCAGCGATTACCGCCTCAAGTCTTCTTGAGTATGAAGCTACAAGCTTGGCACACCTATATTTGGAATATTTCCCCCATTCTTCTCTGCAGATCCTCTCGAGCTCTGTAAGGTTAGATGGGGAGCGTCACTGCACAGCTATTTTCAGGTCTTCCCAGAGATGTTCAATGGGGTTCAAGTCTGGGCTCTGGCTGGGCCACTCAAGGACATTCACAGACTTGTCCCGAAGCCACTCCTTCGTTGTCTTGGCTGTGTGCTTAGGGTCCTTGTCGTGTTGAAAGGTAAACCTTCGCCCCAGTCTGAGGTCCTGAGCGCTCTGGAGCAGGTTTTCATCAAGGATCTCTCTGTACATTGCTCCATTCATCTTTCCCTCGATCCTGACTAGTCTTCCAGTTCCTGCCGCTGAAAAACATCCCCACAGCATGATGCTGCCACCACCATGCTTCACTGTAGGGATGGTATTAGCAAGGTGATGAGAGGTGCCTGGTTTCCTCCAGACGTGACATTTGGCATTCAGACCAAAGAGTTCAATCTTGGTTTCATCAGATCAGAGAATCTTGTTTCTCATGGTGTGAGAGTCGTTTAGGTGCTTTCTGGCAAACTCCAAGCGGGCTGTCATGTGCCTTTTACTGAGCAGAGGCTTCCGTCCGGCCACTCTACCATAAAGGCCTGATTGTTGGAGTGCTGCAGAGATGGTTCTCCTTCTGGAAGGTTCTCCCATCTCCACAGAGGAACGCTGGAGCTCTGTCAGAGTGACCATGGGGTTCTTGGTCACCTCCCTGACCAAGGCCCTTCTCCCCCGATTGCTCAGTTTGGCTGGGCGGCCAGCTCTAGGAAGAGTCCTGGTGGATCCAAACTTCTTCCATTTGCGAATGATGGAGACCACTGTGCTCATTGGGACCTTCAAAGCTGTAGAATTTTTTTTGTACCCTTCCCCAGATCTGTGCCTCGATACAATCCTGTCTCGGAGGTCCACAGGCAATTGCTTTGACTTCATGGCTTGGTTTCTGCTCTGACATGCACTGTCAACAGTGGGACCTTATATAGACAGGTGTGTGCCTTTCCAAATCATGTCCAATCAATTAAATTTACTACAGGTGGACTCCAATCAAGATGTAGAGACATCTCAAGGATGATCAGTGGAAACAGGATGAACCTGAGCTCAATTTTGAGTGTCATAGCAAAGGGTGTGAATACTTATGTACATGCAATATTTCAGTTTTTTATTTTTAATAAATTTGCAAAAATTTCTACAAAACCTTTTTTACTTTGTCATTATGGGGTATTGTGTGTAGATTGATGAGAAAGAAAATGAATTTAATCCATTTTGGATTAAGGCTGTAACATAACAAAATGTGGGGAAAGTGAAGGGGTGTGAATCTTTCCGGATGCACTGTATTAGCCAATCTGACCACGTCCTGTCCAGTAAATTCACTGTAATGCCCTCAGGCTGGCACTATAAAGCGCCGCCTAGAAAACAAATTGCTATTCTAAGTCCTTAATTCCTTCTGCTATCAGACTGTTAAATGCCAAGAGTAGTCATTTTAAATGAATGCTTTATTTTGTTTTAAACTACAGTAGTTGGTTTACCTTGTTTGTTTTTCACATGGCTTGTAAGCCTGTACGTTCACTGAATGTTGCATTGGAATGTAACGTGCAATGCATCTTAGGATGCTCTATTTATTTATTTATTATTTTAACTTACGTGAATTTTTATCCTTCACCAAGTCCTCATGTGAATCTGCATGCATGGCCACACGAGGGTGACAGTGTGCATCTCTTGCCCTTGTACTGATCTGTCTATTGTCTCTGACATACTGCTGATTGCCACTTGCCTGAGTTTGTGTATGGTCTGGGTAGATTGGGGAACTGAATTGCCCTTTTGGGATAAATAAAGTCTGAATCTGAATCTCCCCATTGCTAGAGCCACCATGGCTGTCTCCACTCAGGCTAACAGCCTTCGTGTTACCCTAGATGGTACCCTTTCCTTTTCCAGTCATATAAACAATGTCTCCTGGATTGCCTTTTTCCATCTGCGAAACATCTCCAGACTACGCCCTGTTTTAACACAACACTCCACGGAAATCTTAGTCAATGCTTTGGTCAGAGCATGCATTGACTGCTGCAATGTGATCCTGGCAGTCATCCCCATCAAACTTTTCATTGACTTCAACTCATCCAAAATTCTGCAGCACGGATTATTACATGTTCAAAGTCCACTGACCATATCTCTTCCCTGCTGATACAATTACCTTGGCTTCCTGTGTCACAGCAGATTAATTTTAAAATTTTATTATTAACATTAAAAGCTCTTCATAATCTATCCCCTGCTTATCTCACAGACCTCCTTCAGACTTACACTCCATCTCGCTCCCTGTGGTCTTCACCAGCAGGTCTATTGGCACTACCAGCCATAAACCTCAGCACAATGGGTACCAGGGCTTTCTCCTATGCTGCACCCAAACTCTGTAACACCATTCCCTGTCACATCCACTTACTGGACTGCGTTACAGAATTCAAAACTGCTCATAAAACCCACCTTCTTAAACTAGCATACATTAACAGCATCAAATTTTTTTTTTACTCCTGCTGATGTATGCTCCATTGCTTGTGTGTTTTATTGTTGATTGCATTAATGTTTTACTGCTTTATTTTAGTGTATTTGATGTAAGGTGACCTTGAGTGTTACGAAAGGTACCTTTAAACATGTTTTATTATTATTGATTATTCTTATAGTGTCACATGCGCACACGGAAGGTGTCATACAGAGTGAATGTCCATGTCTTAAAAATATGAATATGACCGTGTGTGTATGTCTGTAAATGGTATGTGAAGATTTTATATATACATATTTTATGTATACGTATATATGGAATATTTGTCTCCCTGCTCATATTCAAAAACATCCCTATCATATTCAAACACACACACACACACACACACACACACACACACACACACACACACACACCAATATACTGTGTCAAGTGGTGTGATTTCCACCAGGCAGGACATAATCCTGAGACACTTGTCTCTCTTTGACACATAAAACTGCACAGCTTTCCTGGAAGGCCTGACCATCGGTCGGGGGGGCAGCGTATGGTGATACCACAGGTGCTACCTCTGGCTATATCAGTACTGAATACCTCGCTGTCTCTCACACACATACACACACACACACACATCAGTCTGTCTGAAGACTGATGTCATGGTTCTCTTTCTGGAAGGTTATTTGAATGGCATGTGTTCGTGTGTGTGTGTGTGTGTGTGTGTGTGTGTGTGTGTTTGTTTTGCAGTGGGCCTTTACCACCTGCCTGTATGCAGAATGGACAGTGGAAGACAGCCAGATTGGATGTCAAAGAGGCGCTATGTGGTCTAATAAATAGCTGCACTGAGATAAAACTATAAATGTGCATGTGGGACAGAGCTAACAGGCTAGCCGTGCTGCCAGTCGCCCCTCAACATTACAAACTATCATCTCAACAGCTCCAAAGGTACCGACTCAAATCACTGCTTACTGAAGTAATCACCCTGCAGGACTCTAGCAGGACTCTGGCTTAAAGTCCAAAAGAAGTTTTGAATATATATAAAAAAACATATATATATATATATATATATACCAAAATTTCAAAAAGTTTAATACGTCTAAAAATCTCACGAAGTAGCTTTAATTTTAAAGTTCAAACATAGTTGTCATGTTAAAGTACATGAAGACGGAGCGTGTTAGCGTGGCTTCAGATAAAATCAATGCAGTTTGGATCTGTGTTGTCTATTCATTGATTACGAGACACTGATAACCTGGTGGGGTTGCATACTTATCAACAAATCCTGACAATTGTCGTTGAGTTGCACAATCTTATATAGATATAGCATCAACGGGATCGCCGGATCGAATCCCCGTGATACCTTCGGCTTGGTCGGGCGTCCCCACAGACACAATTGGCCGTGTCTGCGGGTGGGAAGTCGGATAGCGCCTCCTCTGGTCAGTCGGGGGGCTCCCCGGGTCGGCAAAGAGGGGGGTGGAGCAGCGACCAGGACGGCTCGGGGTAATTGGCCAAATACAATTGGGGAGAAAAGGGGGGGGGGTAGAGCATAAAGACTGTTTGATAAAGGGATTAATTATAAGTTTGTGACCAGGGACAACTAGGCCTTTGCTGTTGGCCTTCGAGTTCAGTCTCATAGACTGATGTTTTTATAACCCTGTGTTTTTATTTATTCCTTGTTTTATTTGCATTTTACTTTTTTGCTTTGTTTTCATTTTTTTACCCGATGTTTTATTGTCAATTAGCCATATTTCTAATATTTTTAAAGTGCTTTGTCACTGTTTTTGGAAAGGGATACTGTGCACAGATGAAAGTTATGGATACTATCATCACCTTCGTATGAATTAATGGATTCCTACAGCCAATCTGTACACATTGCAGGCTGTATGATCTGGTGAAATAAGAACAACCAAAGACAAGTAGTCAGAGTGAAGTGTTAATGACCATGGAGCAGTGAGCGCTCCTGTTCCCCTGCTGTGAGTAAGGTGTTAATGGTTCAAACCCGACTTGGTGGCTCCCACACCTCCACTGCCCACCCCCCATTATGGGGTGATCCAGATCCTGTGTGGTACGGGCAGGATTGTGGACAGGAGTAGGATTTATTTGCATCTGCATTGACACAGACACGTTTGGTTTTTTTTCTGTACTTGTCAGGACCCCTCATTGAGTATTAATTCTCTACCTTAACCATCAGAACTATACGTGTAACCCCTATCCTAACCGTAACCTGATCCTAGTTCTTCTAAGCTTAACCTGATCCTACTTCTTCTAACCTTAACCTGATCCTAGTTCTTCTAACCTTAACCTGATCCTAGTTATAACCTGAACCCTGAACCCAAGTCCTAGCCCTAAAATAGACCCTTTAAAAAGTGAGGACTGGCCAAAATGTCCTCACTTTGCAAAAATGTCCTCACTCTGATGGTTAAAAACTCAAAGTGGTCCTCACACACACACACACACACACACACACACACACACAGATGACAGTCACCAGCTGATTGAATGCACTAGCATGATCTGAGCCAATATTCAGTCCTGAGTACATTTTATCTTCCCTCCTGGTCGGTTTTTGGAAACGCTGTGCTTCAGAGAGACATTGAGAGATACTAGCTAGCGACTGTTTGCTGTTTTGGTCAAATAAATATTTTACAATTTGCTAACAGTCTGTAAGTAGTTAAACTTGTGTGGCATTGGACTAGAAATTCATTTTGCATGGGATGTTGCTCACAACACTAGTTGATTTGGTTTGGAAGTTAACTTTCGGAACAGACGAAGGATATAACTCGTGAATGAGGCTGAACGATGCAAACGCTGAAAATCAAAACTGCATGAAAATGGCCTTACCTTTCGATAGAACACTGTACTTTACACAGAGGATTAAAAGAGAATAGAATAGAGGACAAATGAAGAAGGGAGGGTTAGGTGGAATAGAGAAGAGAAGGAGAGGAAGTTTTTGTGTGTATGTGTGTATATCTTATATTGTGTTTGCCTGTGTCTGTCTTGCACTGATTGGTGAAGCCACAGCCCTCATTTCATTTTTAACATGTGCCTGCACATTGTTTTTAATGACAATAAAATTGAATTGAATTGAATTGAATTGAAAGAAGGGAGAAAAGGGAGGTTATGGGGAATTGAAGTTACATAAGGGATAGAAAAGGAGGTTGGCGCAGGAGGGAGGAGAGGAAGTGTGGTGAGAGGAGGAGAGGAAAGGATGGATAGATGGCAGGATGAGTGTATAAATGAACGATACAAAGTTTCTCCACTTTTCTGAAGAATTTGTCTGGGTGTAAAAGAATACCTCCCTCAGTAAAACTTTTCCGTGCTTTGGCAATAGATGGGCGACATGTAAAATATTGTTATCACGATAATCAGTGAATTTTACACCATATCGATATTTATCACGATATCAGCTTACATGTGTGAAAACACTATCTCACAGCAGTTCATCATGTAATATAAAGTATAATGTTAAGACAAAACTAGTTTTCAAATAATGCTCCCTCAAACATTACAGACTTAATTTTGCGAAAAATTTTAGGTCATAGATTCTCGTTATCATCAGTTTAGACATCGAAATTGTGCATCGCGGTATGATGATGGAAGAATTTCATTCTGACACAATACCGTTGAAAGGCGATTAATGATGATATTGAATTACTGCCCAGCTGTATTTGGCAGAAGTTCACTGTCCGGACAAAGACGTGGTTCACTTTTGCAAAGACGGAAGCTATCACAAAATATCCCTACAGAACATTAACGTGGACCTCACAGGAAGCAGACAAGAAGTAGCAGGATTAGTCTTCAGTCAGTCTCGGTTAAAACAAGCACATGCGTCCCCGGTGGTTTTCATATCTGTCATGTGTGGTTGTAGTACAAAGGCATCGCCCCCCAGCTGTGGTTGGGCACAACATCATCAGTGTCAATATTGGTAGGAAATGGAAGGCATCCCGGCACACACATAACACTATCAGAACCAGTGTTTCAGAAGGTATTCGCTATGGAAAAGTTAGTTGCTTATGGGATTGAAGACAATGGTAGTACACAGCAGAAACAGGACTGGAGGCATACTCTCATATCAATACTGTCAGCCAAAATATGTCAAAGTCTTCCCTCTCCAATCTCTGCTGCAGCAAATCCAGCTCAGATTACATGATAAAATATTGGAATTACTTTTTTTTCACTTCAAGTCCTTTGTCCTATGTTCCATCATCAACCTCTTTAGCTTACCTTGTTTGCACCGTGGTCAAAAAGTTTCCTGGCTCAGGCGTTGGCCATGTTTTTTTAATCCCATTGCTGGATGAGACGTGGGATAGAGTGTCTGCAGATTAAAAATGACGGGAAACAAGTTAAGAAAAAAACGCTTTCCGTCAGTCATGCAAGCAGGTAGTCGGCCAATCAGCCACTGTGAATGTTTGCCTCCATCCTATTGCCTGAGCCTGTATGAGAGCTGGATTGTTGGGTTCACAGTAATGTTAACATCCTCTGTTATATCTCAGCGCTCTGCATGCCTCACATGCCCAACACGGCTCTGCACCGGCTGCAGACTGACAGACAGCCGCAGTAAACGCACAGCCACACACTGGCCCCCACCGCATCGGCTAATAATTAGTTGATAATGATGGGCGTCTGTGTTGGGGAGTTTGGGCCAGGAGGCGGGCCAAGTTTGGATGGATTCATATATGAGATGAGAGCGAGAGAGAGAGAGTAAATGAGTGCGAAGGAGAGGTGGGAGAGATGATGATTGTAAAAAAAACCACACAAAAAAAACCAAAGTATGTGTTTTACACCCCATTTACCTCAAACAAGACGAGCCCGCCCTGCTACATCTGATATTCACAATAAGAACAATCGAAGCAGAGGTAGAAATGGCATTCAAGCAAAGGTACCAAGATGGAAGTCTCTACTGTGTAAAAAGAATAAAGCTGTCCGATTTAAAGATTGCCAAACACAACCTGGACAAAGATGTTGAAAGATGCACTGACCCTGAAATGGTTATCGACATCTGGATGCAGTCATGATGCTACCAGACCACAGGAGAGGCGGCACCATTCACTCATAGCGCCACGTGTATGTAGGAGTAGCAGGCCATTGTAGTTATGAAAGAGGCCTCTTCCTTCACTGTTACACCAATTTCTGTCCAATACACACACTCATCCCCCGCATATGCTGCTAATACATGTTTAGCTGTTCTAAGTTAATGTTTTGAAAAAGACAAAAGTTTCTGAAGGTATTTGGGATGCATCACACAGATTACACAGCGCCACATGCAGCAGTGCAACTGTTTTATACGGTGGAAAACAAACTACTTACCTTTATCCAGCTAATGTAAGTACAGTTACTATGATGATAATTTGGTTACTAAACGTGTTTACTCCACTACATTTGAAGGAAACATACAAATTTTATCTCATTAATTCAGCACTCATCAATTTCTTTAAAAATTTTATACCAAAACGTTTTATTTATCAAAATCTTTTTTTTTTCACTTTGAGACTTACTGGATGGAAATTTGGAGGAAGCATTCAGAGAGCACATATCCAATACGATGATATATAACACATTTTTTTCCAAGTTCTGCTTTCATTTGAATTTTTGATCTGTAAACATTGTTTTCCCCTCGACCATGAGAGCAGCAATAAGCGGTTAAGAGAATGAATGGATGGGCATTGTTTTTTTGACGTCCATAACAGTAAGCTTTATTGCCCTCTAGAGGTTAGAAGGGTAAATTACACAGCCAGGAGACTCCTTCCTACCTCACTGTCTATGACAGGTGAGTGTCTCCTTTACTGGTATGAGCCAATGATCGTACTTCCTCTAAACCGGTGGTTCTCAATCAGGTCCTTAGGTACTACCACCACCTGTTGTTTCAGTTCATCTATTCTCCAATCAGGGAGGTTTCACGCCTGGAGCAACGGGTGATGATTACCTGCTAGAATAGCAAACCAGCAGGTGGTACCTGAGGACCTGATTGAGAACAACTGGTCTAAAGTAATGCTCAAACTGCGCTCTACCCACAACATGGGCCACTCGGGATTTAGGCCCCGTTTAGACTGCAAGCAAATCCGATTTGTTTCTCAAATCGGGTCTTTAGGACTGACTGTCCAGTCTGTTATTTGCAAGTGATCGGATCAGATTTGGCTTTGTTCAGACTGCAGCCACATCGTCGACCGATCTGCAGTGGTTGCTGTGGTAACAACGTAGGCGTGGGTATGTTGCACATGTGTTGTGTGACGTAATATGCTGGCGACATCTGTGCAGACACACAACAATGAAACACCATGGAGATATGTCATCTCAACCTTCGGGTACTGTCAAGTCGCGGTGCAGAACTTCTCCATCGCACCAGACAATATCAGCGACAGAGGAGGCTGGTATATACCACAATGTTCCATGCTGCAGTCACGGCAGGCGTCACTAGACAGTGCGAGGTGTGATGCAACCTGAAAAGTGTTGGCTGGTGGGAAAATGTAGTCCTCATGACATTTGATGATGACAAGTGGCTTGCCACCTTCAGAATGCGCCGGGGAACATTTGATATAATCTGGGACCGCCTACGACCCAGTCTCGTATGACAAGACACGCAGCTCAGGCAGGCAATATGTGTGGAGAAGCGGGTCGCAGTTGCCCTGTATTGGCTAGCCACCGGGTCAGGATACCGAACCGTTGCACATATCTTTGGGATGGGAAAAGCGACTGTGTGCGTGATTGTGCATGAAGTTTGTACCGCTTTGTCTGCACTGCGAAACGAGTACTTCAGGTTTCCAGTGGGCGATCGCCTGCAAAGCATCATTTGTGGCTTTAAAACAAGGTGTCTATTTCTTGAATATATTAATATTAGCACCACCTATATTATGGTCATAGTCACATAAACATGAACTGGTTAGTTGTGAACCTAGGAACTGAAATAAGGAATTGATTAGAACTGATAAGACACTGTAAGGACAAGTGATAACAAGAGCCCAATGTACCTGTACTTGCACTGGTTATATATGGCGAAATAAACTTCCTCTTCTATTCTAGGTGGGATTTTCTTCGGCTGTCCGGGGACTATTGTTCTCAATTTTTTAGGTCGTCTTCCTTCTCGTTGCATGTGGGTTTGAACTTCCGCGCTCAGAATCTGACGTTAACATGTGTTGTGTCGCGTTGCGTTGCAAGTGACGTAATGGACAGTTTGAAATCCGATTTGAGTGGCTGGAGCATCCAGACTGAGACAGCTTTAGAAATCGGATTTTAATCAGATATGAAACCACCTCCAAATGTGACTCAAATCTGATTTGCAAAGATCAGATTCCAATGTGTTTTTTTTCTGTTCAGACTACATAAAAGAAATCAGATTCCAATCTGGATTTGCCAAAAATCAGATTCGGGCTGCCAGTCTAAACGGGGTCTTAGTGTTCCTCGTCTTGAAACACAAAGAACACCTGGAAACTTTGTTTTCCATCACATCTTATCAAAGGCACTCAAATCTGTCTTGTCATCTGGGTGAGTTGCCACTTGTCTTAGAAGTCCCCCTTTAATGGGTTTTCTTTATCTCATCTACACTGACTGCATTGGCGTTAACGCTTTAAGATATGTAGACGGGGAGAAAGAGAGAAAGTTGATTGGGGGGAAACTGGTTTGCACCAAAGCTGGACAAAACATGCTAACAGAGCAAGGGCATGACACAGTAAGATATGGTAATAAAATCATTAAACACTTGTAAGTATAACGAAAATCCTTACAAAATAGATAGCATATACCTGCAATCACCTGGTTGGTCTGTCAATAGGGAAAAAAAGCAGATGCCCTTAGTTTTCCATTCTCTGCACAGTGATCTTGTGGCACGGTCATGGTGAGAGGTTACTATACAGACACGTACGTCATTTCCTACTTGTGGGTTGATGTTTTTCAGAAGAACTCAAGAGAAATACATGTCTTCAGTTCGAAAACAAATTATTGAATTTGGTTGAGTATTTTGTGTTTGCTTGAAGGCCTTCCTTGGGAATAGGCAAAGTAACATTTTTGATTTGTAGTTATTTACCTTGCCGAACACTAGAGGCCAGTGTTAAGCTAGAAATTAGACATTACCTTGGACTGCCCTGTTCAACTATCATTCTCCCAAGCCTTGTTTCCCTTCATACATGACTCTAATTGTATGGATGGGTTTCTTTTTTGTCTAACAGTTATAGATGAAAGGTATTGTTAATTTACTCTTCATTTCGCCTCCCATCTGCCGTCTTTTCCGGGATTTCACCAGCATAGTGCATCTGTCCTGAGACAGGGAAACTTTTGCAATCTGAGGTAGTGTGTGCTTCAATTTTCCAAAAATCCAGATGCTGTAAATGATCTTCACCTTGCACCTGGTTGATGTTTCTTTTTAGATAATACATCAGCCTTCTGCTCTCTTCCCTCCTCACAGATGACTGTGTGACACCACCCTCATCATCAACTTTACAGCCGTTTGAGTGAACAGCACCTAGGTAGGTCTGATCATCAACGATGATGAATCAGCCTACAGGGAAAAGGTGAGAAAATTGGCAGCAGTGTGTGCCAATGACAACCTGTTTCTCAGCATAAGTAAAAGAAGACAAATGATGAGTGACTTCAGCGGACAGATTAGAGAGTCCCCTCCCAACCAGCAATGAGCCAACACTGGAAAGACTTAGCAGTTTCAAGTTTCTTGATGTCCACATCACAGAGAGCTATATCTTGTGCTGCAAACAGCTCTATGTGTTCTTAGACTGGCCCTATTGCTGCCTATTGTTGGGTGGCGTGGCGGTCTATTCCGTTGCCTACCAACATGGGGATCACTGGTTCGAAGCCCCATGTTACCTCCAGCCTGCTCCCTACAGGCACACTTGCCGTATCTGTGGGTGGGAAGCCAGATGTGAGTATGTGTCCTGGTCGCTGCACTAGCGCCTCCTCTGGTCGGTTGGGGTGCCTGTTCAGGGGGGAGGGAGAACTGGGGGAAATAGCATGATCCTCCCATGTGCTACGTCCCCCTGGCAAAACTCCTCAGTGTCAGGTGAAAAGAAGCAGCTGGCAACTCCACATGTATTGGAGGAGGCGTGTGGTAGTCTGCAGCCATCCCCGGATCGGCAGAGGGGGTGGAGCAGCGACCGGGACAGCTCGGAAAATAAGGTAATTGGCCAAGTACAATTGGGGAGAAAAGGGGGGGGATCCAAAAAAAGAAAAGAAAAAAAGAACCTTATTGTTGGTGTTCTGGATAGTTCAAAGAACTGCACCGACTTGTCTGTGAATGTTCTCATTCATCCAGGTCATGGTTATCCAAAGGAGTTGAATCAAGTGCAACTGGACTTGGTATATATCCATGAAGACGTTTCGCCTCTCATCCGAGAAGCTTCCTCAGTTGGTGCCTTTCTGACTAGACCAAGCTAGTCTGCACCGGCTTGTAGACCCATATCAACATGTACACTAACGCTTGACCTCCTCTTTCTACCTCTGGTAGGATCTACTATCTGTTTTCCCATACTAAAGACTCTCACCTGGGCCCAGAATGATGTATTCAACTGCCAGTCTTCATCAGAGCTACTGACTCACTTAAATGATCTTTATTGGTACTCTGCAGTGACTATGAACTGCCACTGGCTGGTACTTTTGTGTCCTACCAATACCATTGGTGTCGACTACTGAACCCTTATGATCCTGTGACATAATTTTCCCTTATATTTTGTGGCAATATTAGTCTTATTTTGCGCTATCATTCTCCTATATTCATCTTCTCATAATGGCACTCAACTAGACATTAACTATTGGCTATGACATGACAAAGGGCTCTGATGCCGTTTGGTAGCACTTGAATTTATCTGCTATTTCCTTGACTCTTATAAGTTGCTTTGGATAAAAGCATCTGCTAAATGAGTAAATGTGAATGTAACACAACCAGAATAATCAAAAACAGCATGTCAACTCAATACCTCCTGACAAGGTTGAGGAAATTGAGCATGCCCATCTGACAGTGTACTGCCATACTGCAGCATGGCCCAGTTCGGGGGACCACAAGGCTCCACAGTGGGTGGCAGAGACAGCAAAATCCATCAGCAGCATCACTTTCCCACCTGTCCCAGACATTCACTGTAAATGTTGCCTGAAGAGGCCTGTAAAATCATCAGCTACCACGCACACCCCTGCTGTAGGTTAACAGACCTATCTAGTGAAAAGGTTCTGCAGCACCGGAGACAAATCACCAGATTCAAAGACAGTTTCTACCTGCAGGCCATAAAACGTATGAACCATATCAGCTAAGACCCTGATCTCCAGTTCAGCTTGAGGACTGTGATGGTTCTGTTACTCCGATTTTGTTAAACAACTAACACTTGGGCGTCTGGGTAGTCTAGCAGTCTATTCCATTGCCTACCAACATGAGGCTCAGCGGTTCAAATCCCCGTGTTACCTCCAGCTTGGTCGGGCATCCCTACAAACACAATTCCCTCTTGTGTACAAATGTAATGACGAACTTCTGCTTTTGCCACAAGTCAGCATATCGGTTTCCTGTTTACTTTGCGACCTGTCTCAGTCACTACAAACAACAAGATGAGTACTGTACAGAAAAGAAAGAAGTACAATGTGCGTGATTTGTACAAGTTTCAAAGAACTGTGAGTGGCTCTAATGAGCACTGCTGTGTGCCACTTTGCTCAGCTTCAAGTCGATATAACGGTGATTTGAGCTTCCACCGCTTCCCGAAAAACACCAGCCTTCACACGCAGTGGGTGCACAAAATTAGGAGGATGGGATTTTCGGTGACCCAACACAAACTAAGGTATGCAGCTGACATTTCGAGGATAATCAAATCATCACTACTGCTAAGGATAGATGGATTTTAGCAGCAAGCTCCGTCCCATCATTGTTTGAGTGGAACAGCTACACCAACAAGACATGGACTGGTGTTTGGGGGCACCGAACTCGACCATCAAGTCCGGAACCTGGCCCGGAGCCCGAGGAGGACATTGAGCAACCTGTCCCGATCATGGTCCCGATGGTCATGGACCACGCCTACAGGGCCAGCCGCACCGCGTGTGGGGACCGGGAGCAGTATGAAGATGTGTTGAGGGAAATCAAGGAGCTGAGACAGCAGCTCCAGACATCATCTACAAAACTCATTTGGACTCCAGCGGTTTGCTTCATCGCCTGAAGACATCAGATTTTACACCAGGTAAGAAATCTACAATAAACTCATCAAGCTAATAGTTGTAAGATCAACATCTGTTCTAACTGATTGCAGATTGGGAAGGTTACTTTTGAAATGTAGCAGGTTATGTATTTTTTCTCAGTAACTTATGGACTACAATTACATTTATTTTTTAATTTGATTACGTAACTCAGTTACACGTAACTAGTTACTCCTTAAAACACTGGTAATGACTGTGCCCTCTCAGGCCCTTGCATTAGTGTATATGATTGTATATTTCATGTGTGTTTGTGTTAAATTCCTGACTGTAAATATTCTGAATCTACTGTCTGTTTTAGTGTATTATTATTTCTGTTTTCTCTGTGGCATCTTAAGTATATTCTTGAGCTTGTACGACAACTGATTCCAATTACAATATTTATCTATTTAAGATTCCCCTCATACGAGCATCTGATGGCATTTTGGAACCTGATTGAGGCAGCAGCAGCCAAAATAATTAGGGTCACCAGAGCAAGAAAAACCTATGCCACTAGCACGACAACTGAAAGCCCTTCAACCAGACCAATTGTAAGTACCCACACACACACACACACACACTCACATCAAGTATGGAGCATGGAAAGGATGATTTTGAACTAACACTCATTAAACATTTCTCTCCCCAGAAACTGCTGCCGATAGATGAGCTTTTCCTTTTCCTGACATACCTGTCCACCGGCTGTACCCAGAGGGAGCTGGGCCATAGATTTAACATCCACCAAGTAACAGTCAGCTGAATAATCGTAACCTGGGCCAACTTCCTCTACAGCCTACTGGGCTCGGTCTGTATATGGATATCTCCTGCAGCTGTGAAGGCCAGTCTTCCACATGACTTGGATGGCAGCTAGAACAACACGCAAGTAGTCCTTGACTGCACAGAGCTACAGTGTCAAATACCTTCATCCCTGCTCCTTTAGAGTGAAGTTTTCTCCACCTACAAGTCCCATTGCACCTTCAAGGACATGGTAGGCATGTCCTCTCGTGGAGCCTTGACTTGTGTCAGGACTCTTAGAGGGTTTCATGAGTGACAAGGAGGTGTTTCGTCAGTCAGGGATTACATCACCCTTAACACCTGACATGGCCATCATGGTTGACGAGGGATTCTTGGTGGATGACCTTGTACCTGGGATTACTGTTCATCATCCTGCCTTCCTCTCCAAGAGGACCCAGATGCTGGAGGTGGATGTTCTGAAGACGCAGTCCATTGCCCATTTGAGGGTGCACGTCGAGAGAATGAGCAGAAGAGTTAAAGAGAATAAACTCTTTGATACCACTATCCTTCTCTCCATCTCAGGGAGCATAAATCAACTATTAACAGTCGCATGTCTCCTCTCAAATTACCAAAATGGACCTCTGGTCAAGAAATGGAGATATGAAAATTGAAATTGTAGCCGTATCCACTACCTCTTCTGAGGAACTTGACATGAGCTGTGTTTTGCTGTGTTAAACATAAACTTTTCTTATGAATTCCTTACCATTTTTAATTGGCAAATTGTCTTTGATAAGTTGTCTTTTGACTGTGTATTTCATGAGAACTTGAAGGTGCAGTTTAATAAAAAATATTCTAATAATCACAATTATGGTCATGTGATAATTCAGTTACAGTTGTCATTTGTGCAGTTGTCATCGTTGAAGGGGCAGTTCACCCAAAATTCATAAACAACATTTTTGTCCTTACCCGGAGTGCTATCTATCCATCCAGATTATTTTGGTGTGATTTGCCTAGTTTGAGATATCTGCTGTGACTCACAATGGAGCTGAATGGCACTCTGCCTGTGGAGAGATAACAGATATCTAAAACTAAGCAAATAACACCAATACAATCTGGATGGATGGATAGCACTCTGGGTAAGGGGGATTTTATTAAGTTTGGTGAACTGTCCCTTAAGTTCTGCAGTTATCATTGTGAAAATGGGAGACTTAGGTTAACTTAACTTAAAAAGAGCAGGAGTCTCTCAGACAGTTTACACTTTTATTGTGTTAACTTGGTGGGAGGGCAGTGTTACTGATCATGAAAAACATCTGCCATTAACAGTGAAAGTTAAAAAGATGCATAACATATTTACATATCGCATACAATATTTGATTGGCTATTATCTCAATCTTGAAACATTACAGGCATTTCTGCAGGTAGACATGGAAATAAAACCTGTCTACTTTCTCTCTGATCCCCTCTAACACATCACTGTCTCTGTATATTCTTTGAATTAGTATGTCTTCTTCGGCTGAGACTACAAAATCGCACCAATTCATTCCAGTTATTAGCATCTGCCCCTGTACTTGCCAGTAGTAAGCATGTGTTTTTTTTAGCTCCAATTTGCCTGACTTCATTTGGAGATATGGGCAGTCAACATAGCTCTTAACATCCAGGCACTTCATCTCAATCAGACCAAATGGACATGGCTCTGAAGGGTCAAAGATTAACCCATCTGGAGATGCCCCCAGCCAAGGAGCATCAGGGTGGATTACAAATCCACAGGGGTAGTGGTTGACCCTCTTCGTCTGGCAATACTCCCAGATAGCGTCTGCCTCCTTTTCGAGCCCCCTCTTCATAGCTGCCGTCTGACGGGTCCCTTGCAGTATCTGGTCAGCCAGATCTTCTTCACAGTTCACTCTAACTTGACAGATCTCCCTGAAATGTGAGGCAGTCAGTCTAGGCCTCCTTAGCTGATGCCATTCAGTACATGAACTTTGTGCTCTGGTAGCACATTCGAATTTGTGTGCCATGTCCCAGGTGACCTCAAGACTCTTAAGGTGTAGTTGTTGTAGTTCACTACGTACAAACATGCAACTGGATGGGTGCAGGCGGTAATTCTGAAGAGGCAGAGATGGAGGTGGTGGGGCAGCATGGAAGCACAAGTCTCTCTTTGTTGTTGCTGGTTGTTGGTAGGACAAAGGACTTCCGGCTTGAACCTTGCCAAGGGCTGAGTCAACCAGAGGAATTTCACAACTGATGCCCATGCTGCAGATCCTCGGCACCTCAGCTGCGGAGAAATCCTTATACACTTCTGTCACCTAGGGATGTAACAATATCTTTTAACAATATATCACGATATCAAACAACCACAATTATAGTACCGTAAACTTTCCCTGTAATATCCTGCCCACAACATGTTGCACATTATGCACAGCGTCGCACACCACTACAAAAGTTCACAATGGAGGACCCTTGTGTAAACGTTCTCATATTAGTTTTGGTTTAATAGTTGTTTTTTTTCTCAAAGCAGAATACTTGTTTGTATTTTTCGATGGGCCATAGTACGTTTAATTAAAAGGGGAACATTTTTTAAAATCATGAAATATCGTATACCGTGATATTTTGGTCAATATCGTATCGTACCGTACTGTGAAATTTGATATTGTTACATCCCTACTCACCCGAAGGACGGAAAGATCGGGTAGATCCCCACGGAGGCCTTTGTAGAGTGTGCTCCTGTGTGGTGCATAAAACTTATATAAGTGCCATACACATATTTTCATTCAAACATTCACGTAGGATATTGTAATAAATCTACAATATTCAGCTTTTACCTTACACCCTCCGTTGTTGCTCTACACTTTGGTTTAGCAGACGGCACAGCCATCTTGTCCACAGGGCCTTGCTTTATACCCTATCAAGTTAGGCAAGATATAGTTTGGAAAATATCACCTACAGGTGTATAATTATAGTGCACCAGGTTAATATGCCTTTTTTCGTGACTTGCCAAAGTTCTGGGCTTGTGCCATTGCTGTTCTCCCTCAGTACAGCTTAGCACAGGGGGGACCACTGGCGCCTTCAGCTGTGAGTAATGTGCTGACGGGAACAGCGAAGCAACACAATGGTTGCATAATGCTGTTCCAGCCACACGTGCAGCTGTGATGCATCAGCTCCACGGGACTGGAATCTTTCAGCACCACCTGCAAAAGTAAACTGTCATAGTAAATACTTATTTGTCTCAGCTTGTTTCATTCTTTAATCATTCTTTTAGGACACAATCTTGGTTTCTAAATAATTTCTATTTCTAATATTATTTTATAATCACAGATCAAATGTTATGGACTTCTATATGTTAGAGTATGTTGTATAATATGTCAACTGCACTAGATCAAGAGCCATAATCGTTTTCATTTGAGTCATGATACCCTCATACCTTTAACACCAGATTGCACCTTAAATGAACAACTAAGTTGAGGTAAAACATAGCTAATAACACCAGCAAGTGGCACAAGAACACATGCAAAAAGAACTGATGACCAAAACATGAACAACAACGTATTGACCCAGTGGGGGCCAGCTAGGTAAACTTACCTGCCTACTCTAAACACTCTTTTCATTATGTACAGATTTAAGATTTATATTATATTAAACATGTATGACCTTAGCTGAATCCCCAGGAACTTCAGGAACACTGGGTTTTAAAGTGTCAAGCTTATAACGGTTGGCTTATCAATCCTAGCTTCATCATACACTCAAACTGTGAGGCTTCTCTGATTTTCTCATGGACCTGTAGCCCATTGCCCTGACAGTCGCTTCACCTGTGCCCTGATCTTTGTTAGAAACTGAGAGAGGGGCAGAAAGTTAGTACAACAACGAACAGTTTGTGTTTGAAATTAAGAAAAACAAGCTAACGTCGTAAGCAAACCCAAATCTATAAATTAGCATGTCGCTAACTAACGCTAGCCGGCTGGCCGGCAGGTTAACGTTTAATACTACATTATCTACTTACCTTTGTAGTTGCGCAGATAACTCGATATGTACAGTTTGAATCCCTTTTCCCGCTTGCTTCTGGGAGCAGAGGGACAGGCATCAGCGATACGGTGGACATCGTTTACGTTTATTTTAGGCAGATCTTGGAGACATCTCGTAAAGATTGACATTTTTAGGTGATGCCGATAGAGACGGGAAGTAAACAGGAAACTGGTATGCCGACTTGTGGCGAAAGCGGAAGTTTGTCACTACACTTGTGCACAGAACGAATTGGCTGTGTCTGTGGGTGGGAAGCCGGATGTGAGTATGTGTCCTGGTTGCTGCACTAGCGCCTCCTCTGGTCGGTTGGGGCGCCTGTTCGGGGGGGAGGGGGAACCGGGGGGAATAGCGTGATCCTCCCATTTGCTAAGCCCCCCTGGTGAAACTCCTCACTGTCAGGTGAAAAGCGGCTGGCGACTCCGCATGTATGGGACGAGGCATGTGGTAGTCTGCAGCCCTCCCCGGATCAGCAGAGGTGGTGGAGCAGCGACCGGGACAACTCGGAAGAGTGGGGTAATTGGCCGATACAATTGGGGCGAAAAAGATTATTATACTTCATTTATATCACCCAACTGCCCCTCCGCTGTAAGTGCACGTTTTTTAACGCCTTGTTATAATTCAATATTGTAAATTGGCACATTGATGTATAGCATGTACATTTAGAACAGAGTTGTGTCCATATATGTGTACTCTAGATTTTGCTCTTTCATTGCATTTTTTACTTGGTAAATATTTCTTAACTCCCTCCATTGTAAATTTGCTTATTGAGAGCATCCGTGAGTAAACATTGCGCTGTCACTTTTATATTCACACATTATTAACAAAATTGAAAACTGAATTTGAAATGTCTCCGTATTTCAACTTAAATTCTTCCCCCTCTTAATTGAATCATGGGATCCTCACAGAATACCATCCCTTCTAGATCTTTGTTCCTTAATTCTAAAGATTTTCTGTCATCACTTCGAGCTGTTTTTCAGTAGTAGAGTGATACTTTGTCTCATCTCCGGACGCCTCCCGCTGTTGCTCTCTGAACGTTCCTTCTTTACCGCAATAGTTTTTTTTCTCTTCCTGTGGGCCTGATGGCTGCCGCAGAACCTGCAAAGCTAAAAGCTGTTATATTCTATATCTGGCCAAAGGAAAAGGGAAGCGGTTGTCTGCGGTGTTAGCAGAAATGGATGACAACGTCTATAAAAGAGCTCTTTGGATGATGTGAGCTGACCTGAAAATCCAGGCTGTGTCTCTCACCCAGAGTTGTCTTGAGGTCCAGGCTTTCGGCAGGTCCTGAGCTGGAGCATGCTGGTGTCACTGTCTGGGTATTTGACTGTCTGACTTAGAGGGCTGCCTAAACACACACTCAAATGTACAAGCGCGCGCACACACACATACACTCAGGCAGGGTGGTGTTAGATCGGCCCCGTCGGCGTTCAGGCAGAGAATTGGAGGAAGTGGAGGCTTTGCACC